>NC_060278.1:65718360-66018360 GCF_021613505.1 Equus quagga
ACCCTCACACTCTCAGACCCTCAGACTCCCAGACCCTCAGACTCTCACACTCTCAGACCCTCAGACTCTCAGACCAGCAGGCCCTTAGACCCTCAGACTCCCAGACCCTCAGACTCTCAGACTCTCAGACCCTCAGACCCTTACACTCTTAGACCCTCAGACCCTCATGCCCTCAGGCCCTCAGAGTGTCCTGATGTGGTGTTTGCTCCTCTGTGGTGGGACAGGTTTGCTCTATGCACTTTCCTACCCAGATAAGCCCTCCTCCCCATATCTAATTGTGGTATCTTTATTCTTTCAGAGCCCTGAACACAGAGGGGGAATTAGCAAAGACAATGTCAGGAGTTCCGAGGAGTGGCTTTTGAGAGCTCCTGAAGCTCCTATGAGCCGCACTTTAAGGGCAGTTAACCTAAGCCCTCTCCCCATGACTTTGGATCCTGTAAGGGAAAATCAGAGGGTAGAAATAAGATGAGCAAAAGCCCTAAATCAGAAGTAACCTTGCACACTGGAATTGCACATCCAGTGCACACTTAGTGAGTGTGGAGAAACAGGAGAGCAGACAAGCGAGAGATGGGCCTCTCAAAGTCAACTCTGGTGTTTATCTGATCTTCTGTTGCTCCTCTTCCCAGAAACCTACTGTCCTCTCATCAAGAGTTTTTGAAACTCTCAGATCCAAAACTGGCACCATGCAAGGTTTAAGATTGGTTCAAAACTTCAAAACCCATGAAACTGAACTGAGTTCTGAACCCCACAAAACTCATATTCCTTCAGAAAGTCCATTTGACTTAGTCGCCAACTATGCTGAAGTGTACCACAGAGTTCCTGGTGATTGTTTCACGTCAGAGATCATGTACCTTTTGCTCTTTTGGAATTATGCAGTCCCAATTCATTTCATGCATTCATATTTTAGTACTTATTCACCCCATTCTATAGATGAGAAGATTTCTTTTTTCCTTCATTATTCTAGGCTAGCTTTCGGCACACACTTTCAGAAGTTATTCCAAACATGAAAAGACGCGGTTATGCAATCCTTACTAATCCTGGCCTTGTGCTTCCAACCCACGAACATGTTTCTTATTATTAACCCCAAATCATTGGCGAGCACCAGTGTCACTTGAATAAAAATAGCTTGGACTAAAAATGACTATTAAGAAAAGCAAAACTCTTTGTTAGCAAGGCTGTAGCCAACAAGATCATGATTTCCCTTTGTTTCTGGATCAAGCAGCCCAGATATGAGCATCAGAACATTTTTTGAAATACTTTGCAGTAGTATAATTTCCTGCAGCTGCTTTACATGATAATGATAATGAATTTAGAACAAATTGCTCTAATGTGACCTCTGTATAGTGTTCTCCTGAGTTGGTAAATTATCTGAATCTGAAAATGTTCCCATTCAAAGAAATACCATATCGTGAGTGCCCATACTGATAAATAAATGAAAAGCAAGAATATCTACCGGAGTGTATGTGGAAGCCATTTTGTGTAAAACTTCTTCAGCCTGACCTTGATTTTCCAAAAGGGCCTGATGTGACCCATGGAGCATGCATTGAATATCTGCTTTAAATATTTACAATGTCTCAAAGACAAGAATGATGCCCTTAAAGATAGGGATGTGGCTTCCTCTCATATTGGCATTTCTTTAATGGTAAAAATCTCTTCCTTGGAACTAAGGATTAATTATCGACCTACTGTGCTCACCTTGTGACCACTGATCTGCTGACCACTGACCTGCTGTGCCAGCTGAGCATCTCGTGAGAGGAGTAAAAGAGATATTCCTGTCATATGTGATGTATGTTCTTTGTTCCAAGACGGTATATAACCACTCTGTACACCCCACTGATTTGGTGCCCTTCCTTCCTTGGGGAAAGAAGGACCCGGACTATAGTCCTGAGACCTGGCTCATTATAAACTCATCACAATTTTGGTTTATTGTTTGGTTATAGATTATTTGCATAGACAGGCAAAATGACAAGGGTGTAACCCAGGAGCTGTATCCTGGGGAAGGTTAAAGCCTTCGGAGTTCGATGTTGAGCTGCATTTCACTTTATTTGGATTTTGATTCAAAGCAGCAGTTCTTAGGGAACATCGTGTTGTTCAATAAAAAGGAAATGCTTCCAAATCCTGCACCTCCGGGTGAGGAGTGAACATTTGCTTTCCAGTGTCCAGAAAGCATTGTCATTCTCTGGGCAGACTAATGGTGAGGCTGGGGTTAGCTTTGAAATACTCACCACCCCACAGAGAAGTTCTTTCCTCACACAAAAGCTGAGAAAAACTCATTTCCAGGGAATTTTAAATCAGCTCTTTAAGTATTGTGTGTTCTAGCACAGCATTTTGCCCAAGGTCAGTTGTAGCGGAGGGAATGAGAAGGATCCCTCCAAGCTTAGCAGCCAGAACAGCCCCCGGAAATGAAGCTAGAGATGAAGAAGAGAGGCAAGTGGGAGAAAAGGAAAAGAACCAGAATTTGAAATTCCAAAGTTGAGGAGCCTGGGAGGGAAGTTCATGAAGGGCAAATTTCAAGAGTTAGCGGATAAATATGACCCTGTTTGGAAACTGACACCTGGAAAGGAAAGCTCTTATCTCCTGTGGGAATGCTGGGGCATGTGATGACACTGCAGCCGTTGTGTTTTGTTTCCTTAAAATGAATCTTTAAAATTTGATGGCAAAAATGTGCACATATCTTCACTGGAAAGCACAGACATGAAAGAGACTGTTCCATGATTATAGGGCCAGAATCCCTCCCCAAATGGGTTTGTGCAATCCTTACACTTAAAAGCTGCCCAATTGCCTCCAAACTATGATGCACCCAGACTCCTATGGCTGGACCACTCTTTGACTGAAAGAAAAAAATCATGATCAGGACCCCCGCTTCCCCCTTTTGGCCTTCCATTCCCGGATGCCAGTTCAACAAAAGCCCCAGTGTTAGAAGGTGTTCTGTTTCATACAGCTCTGGATCAATTCCCTAAGCTTCTCCCCTTCCAAATGAGAGCAGCTCTTTCTCATTCCTTCTCTCAGATCCAAAATCTGCTCCCTATTTTCTGGGCAAATTGCTTGCTGAGGGTATGTCTGCAAATGTGGTGTTCTCTCTGATATTAAACGGGGAGATTGCAGTGACATCAATGGGTCCTTGTTGCCAGGAGACCTTTGTGACTTGCAGCCAAACAAATCATATTTGCAATTTCTCTCCTCATCAGCTAGTGATTTAGCTGGGCTGCAAGCAGTTTGCAGCATGGTGCAATGGTTGGGTGGGCAGCCTCTCAAGACAGAGGCATGAGTTCAGATCTAGACTCTGGCATGTGCTAGCTATGTGTAACATGGGCAATGTACCTAACCTCCAGGTGCCTGAGTTTCCTCATCTGCAAAGTAAAGGTAATGATAGGCCTGACTTCAGAAGTTGTCTGTGAATGAAAATGAGTTATACATGAAATGCTTAGAGCAATGCCTGGCATGTGTAAATTCTCAAAAAATGTTATCATCTGCCTTTGCTACAGGCAAGTGTGATCAAGGGACATGACGTGCAGCTTCCCAGGAGAAGGGCAGGCAGCCACTATGATAATTGAAGGAGTTAATGTAGGGGCCTGGTATAGAGCATGCCCTCCCTCAGTTGTGACTCTGGTAACCATTAGTAAAGCCCTTCCCTCATCACGTTACATTGTGTCAGAGCCCAGCTGGGGAAACGACTTTGACTTCTAATCTCCAGTTGACCTTCGGTGTCATCTTTATACCTACGTCCACATTGCTCTTTAAACAGTGATAACAGTGATCAATTATACAAGAGGCAGACTAAGAACGTACTGGGGCCCCAGAAAATCAGGGGCACCAGATAAAAAAACAAAGGAGGAGGAGATGTGGTGGTGGTGGTAGAAGAAAGTTTAGTTTCAATGAACATACCCAGAAATTTGCAACTAGGATATATAGAGAAGCTATCTGAATTTCTGTTAATGTTGTTTACATTTCAATATGCCGTAGGCGCATATTGATAGCTTGAGGAACTTTGAAGGTCTGGTAGCTGACGCTACTGGCAGCCCGCATTGTCCCCTTGCCCTTACCATTCAAAGCACCTCCTCTGACTTCCAGCCTTCTGCCCGGGATAACCCTGAGGCACAGGTTCTACGATGGCCCCAAGTGTTTCCCGAAGGCTTTGAGCTCCAGCTGCTCACCGTCCTAACTGGCTTCATGATGCACCTTTGATGGGTTCCTTTTCTTTCCTAGGTCCCTTCCCCAGTTCCCTACTGTATTTCTTTCACAGCCCAGGTAAACCACGAGAACTCAAATCCTTGTCACAGGGTTTGCTTCTGGGGGATCCTGAACTAAGTCAGATCATTGAGCCCACTCATATTTTTGGATACTCTTTGCTCCGTCTGCAGCCTTTGGGGTTTAGTGCCTGGTATAGGCTCCCACTGGCCTGTGGGAGCCAGCTTCCATGCAGATTCATTTACTCTTGGCTGATGTTATCTACCAGCTGCTACCACAGGCATTCACCACTCACGGACACTTAGTTCTCATTGCCCAGATTGCACCGGGCACCTCCAGCATTTACTTTCTTTTCTATTTCAGATGCAACAAAATCTTTTCACTGTACTCAGGAGGCCAGGATGGACTGGTGGCATGCCTACAAGAGGTGCATTAGAAAGGATGTAAAAGCGTGTATTTACAGTATCCACAGCCATTAGTCCAGTGCCTGTCTGTTGCAGACTTATCAGCTCTCAATTAGTCACTGGCAGCCACAGAGGATGGGTGATGCCAACCTTTAGTTAAGGTCCTAGAGAGAAACATAAACACATCTGTTAAGACTTCTTTACAAATTTTCAGCATAGTAAAGTTGCTTAGAAAGCCAGGTACCACTGTCTCTCAGAACAGTGCACTTCGTGTGAACAGATGTTCCTAGCAAAATTGCATCAAAATATACCTGAAATAACAATTAATTAAATAACTATTTATTTCTCGGGGGGGGGGGGGCGATTCCTCAAACTGTGTACTTTTGCTTTGATTAACGTAAACTCATCTTTTGATTAACATAAAATATCTCAGACAATCAATTTATTTAAAGCCATGTAGGTGTTTTAACTAAAAAACTTCATTTCACTGAATGGACTCAACACCTTGAGGATATTCTCAAGAAACTAACACAGTGCTTCTTGGAATGTTCCTCCAAGGAACCCCTGCAGGAAAAGGAGAAGAATTACCCAAGTTCCCTGGGGCCCAGAATGAAGTTACTCGCCCTCAACTATAACCTCAACACTTATTTCAAGAATACTCAGAAATTTCACTATTTACTTCATTATACATTTCCCTATTCACGTTAATATAAAATTATGTTTTGAATTTCCTTCAAATAAATTGACATTCCAACATTCCATGGAACTTACTAGAATATGTTTCATCACTAGAAACATCAAGAGAGTTTTCAAGAGTCACACACAACCTGCTTTTTCATGTGGGGTGTTTTTGGCTAGTTCAGGATTTTTAAATGACTTAAATGAGTAGATAGCTTTCATGTACAAGTTAGAATTTCTGTTTTTTTTTTTTAAATCAAGAGATTTATCTAGGATAAATATTATCTCCTTTAAATGGGCATTGTTCTCCAGTTCATCACGGTCTCCATCATATCCTATTACTTCATACCTGTTTGTGATTCTTGAGAAACCTCTAGAAGCCATTGGACCTAGAACCCTCAACTTACATAGACGTTCCTGGCACTCTCCTGTCTACACACAAAACACCCTGAATGGGTGGCGCACAGAAGATGGTAGGCCCCGGTCCACCACTTCCCACCTTTTATGACAGACTCTGTTCTTTTAGCTCTTTACAAACTCTCACCTGGGTTACTGCAGGTTGGAGAACTCCCTGCCTCCCTCAAGCTCAATCATTACTCAGTACTGAACACCAAATGAATAAACCTTCATAAAACACTACTTTGAATATGGCATTTGTTGCCCAGTAACATTTTAGAATCCCCGGTACTTTTCCCCAGCACTCCCAGGACATCAAGCAGGTGGTAAATTGTACACTGCTACTGCTACCCATGCCGGGATGTTAACGGCCTGTTACTGCTTTGCAGCCAAGTAAGCAATTGAGAGTAAGATGTACTTAGAAATTTTTATTGCATTTTGACATTATTGCAACTCCTAGCTTGTTATCAGTGGACTGTCTATTGAAATGAATACAGACTAGTTTGGATACTGCCAAACTCATGGAGAATAGTATGTGGTACAAGCAGGACACTAGCCACATGCAGTGGAACCACACATCAATCCACTATAGACTAGAAATTTTCAAAAACTAGTCCTTCAGCACTTTGAGAAGCACCACATTAGTAGAGTCTCAACAATAAGTGGTGAGTGATAGAAAATTAAATCAATATATATGCACCATAATGGCATAAATACAGTAAACAGAGCATTAGACACAACCATGATATAATTATGACACAACTTTGATAAAGACTATCATTGAAAAAAATTTCATTCCATTTTTTAAGCCACTAGAATCCCCAACAATCTTCCAGATAGAACTCTTCACAGGGACACATTTCTTCTGCACAGTCAATGTGCCGCTAAAACTCTCAGCCCCATTTGCCACGGTACATGAAGAGCTTGCCTGGAGAAATATGAAGTTCATCTTGTCTTTGAATTAAGTAATGAATTCCTCTAGGAATTTTCTAACTAGGATTAAGACAATTAGTGTGATCCGACATGGCCCTTCATTGCCAGAAAACAGTTGAATGGTTTTCTATTTCCATTACTAATGATTTACCCATTCTGACACCCCTTCCCGTCCTCATGCCTGCAGAGTGCCTCAGAGCAAGGCCTTCTGAGTAACAGAGATGGAGCCCGGGTTGCCACATGGACAGGAAGGCATCCCCTGTATTGTCCCCCTGTGGAGAAATCCCAGATGGTGGCCACAGCAGAGTCATGGCTACAGCTTGCCAAAGTGACAGAACTGTGTTTGGGCTCCTAATGTCTCATCTTTCTATTCACTCAAACAAATAAGAAACAAATGCTTTTGACGATCCATTCAGGAAACAAATGCATTGTGAATGTGTCATTTGTTGAAACTGCAGCAAACACTCCAGACTCCCAGCAACAGAAATGGCCAATCACATTGGTCCCCCAGAAGCAGTGCTGAGTTTGTGACAACCCACCCCCTCAGGTTTTCCCAACTGTTGTAACAAGGACACACTGCCCAGGCAGGGGCAAGGAAGTTGAAGGTGCCTGTGACAAGGGCTTGTACTTTGTGCACTCCATGAGTCCGGTGGGGAGTGAACCTGTGACCTTCACCTCATTCGCAGAATGGCCAGATCAGTTGGGCCAACCCACCAAGCCTGAGTCCCCAGGTCGGAGAACATGCTGGCGTTTAAACACCAGCTACCTCTGCAGGTAGAGGAGAGAAACGTGGGCAGCGCCCCTCTCATGGACAGACCGTGGAGCCAGAGCTTCAGTACTTTGGAAGCATCAGTCGCAAATTTGAATTCACCATAAATGCAACAACATCACAGCCCTGTCAACATCTTGATATGAGCCAAACATAGATTAATTATAAATATTACATGTTTTAGAAATAATGGTCTCTTTCAGCCAAGGGACCACTTACCCTTGTAGTTATCTTGACAGACACACTAAAAAATGTAGTGAAAACCACAGCTCTGTGTGATTACATGTGATGGCTGTAACAGCTGGCTAAAGAGGTTCACGACTTTTGTCCGTTGCATGTTGATACTCTGACATATTTGGAAAGTTTCAGTGAATAAGCTACTTTCATTTCCAAGAAATACACCCTTCAAAATGTGTATTCTAAAGAAAAAGCATTAAGAGAGTTTCAAGACCTGCATCAATGAGATCAAATCAGGGGATTTCTGTCCCCATGTAGTAAACTTGTAAACTTGTTTACATTGAAACCATGACATAACGTCCTGTTAAGCGACATTTGCTTGACAGTTGTATTTTTTTTTAATTGCAGTAACATTGGATTACAACATTATATAGCTTTCACATGTACATCGTAACATATTTCGAATTCTGTGTAGATTACATCACGTTCACCACCCAAAGACTTATAGTCCATCCCCTGACACGTGAGCCTAATCATTCCTTTTGCCCTCTCCCCCTTCCCTATGGTAACCACCAATCCATTCTCCGTTGCTACGTGTTTGTTTGTCATTGTTTTTATCTTCTAGTTATGAGTGAGATCATATGGTATTTGACTTTCTCCCTCTGACTTATTTCACTCAGCATAATACCCTCAAGGACCATCCATGTTGTCACAAATGGCCGGATTTCATCATTTCTTATGGCTGAGTAGTATTCCAGGGTGTATAAATACATCTTCTTTATCCATTCGTCCCTTGATGGCCACCTAGGTTGCTTCCAAGTCTTGGCTATTCTGAATAATGCTGCAAAGAACATAGGGGTGCAGGTATCTCTATGCCTTTGCATTTTCAAGTTATTTGAATAAATACCCAGCAGTGGGATAGCTGGATCATATGGTAGATCTATTCTTAATTTTCTGAGAACACTCCATACTGCTTTCCATAGTGGCTGCACCAGTTGGAACTCCAACCAGCAGTGAACAAGGGTTCCCTTCTCTCCACAGCCTCTCCAACATTTGTTGTTTCCTGCCTTGTTAATTATAGCCATTCTGACCTGAGTGAGGTGATATCTCATTGTAGTTTTGATTTGCATTTCCCTGATAGCTAATGATGTTGAGCAACTTTTCATATGCCTGTTGGCCATTTGTCTATCTTCTTTGGAGAAATCTCTGTTTAGATCTTTTGCCCATTTTCTAATTGGATTGTTGGTTTTTTTGTTGTTGAGACATATGAGTTTTTTGTATATTTTGGATATTAATCCCTTATCTGATATATGGTTTGCAAATATCTTCTCCCAGTTGTTAGGTTGTCTTTTCGTTTTGTTGATGGTTTCCTTTGCTGTGCAGAAGCTT
The DNA here is from genome assembly GCF_021613505.1 of Equus quagga. Taxonomy (NCBI): domain Eukaryota; kingdom Metazoa; phylum Chordata; class Mammalia; order Perissodactyla; family Equidae; genus Equus; species Equus quagga. Next base: position 65,727,295 of record NC_060278.1, read on the forward strand.
TTTAGTTTCATGTAGTCCCATTGTTCATTTTTCCCTTTGTTTCCCTTGCCCAGTCAGACATGATACTTGAAAATATGCTGCTAAGACTGATGTCAAAGAGCGTACTGCCTATGTTTTCTTCTAGAAGTTTCATGGTTTGGGGTCTTACATTCAAGTCTTTAATCCATTTTGAGTTGATTTTTGTGCATGGTGTAAGGGAATGGTCTACTTTCATTCTTTTGCATGTGGCTGGCCAGTTTTCCCAACACCGTTTATTGAAGAGACTCTCCTTTCTCCATCGTATGCTCTTGGCTCCCTTGTCAAATATTAGCTGTCCATAAATGTGTGGGCTTATTTCTGGGCTCTCGATTCTGTTCCATTGATCTGTGTGTCTGTTTTTGTGCCAGTACCATGTTGTTTTGGTTACTACGGCTTTGTAGTATATTTTGAAATCAAGCAGTGTGATACCTCCAGCTTTCTTCTTTTTTCTCAGGAATCCTTCGGCTATTCGGGGTCTTTTGTTGTTCCATATAAATTTTAGGATTCTTTGTTCTATTTCTGTGAAAAATCTTGTTGGAACTTTGATAGGGATTGCGTTGAATCTATAGCTTGCTTTAGGAAGTATGGACATTTTAATGATGTTAATTCTTCCAATGCAAGAGCACAGAATATCTTTCCATTTCTTTGTGTCTTCTTCGATTTCTTTCAACAATGTTTTATAGTTTTTGGTGTACTGATCTTTCACGTCTTTGGTTAAGTTTATTCCTAGGTATTTTATTCTTTTTGTTGCCATTGTAAATGGGATTGGATTCTTAATTTCTCTTTCTGCTACTTCGTTGTTAGTGTATAGAAATGCAGCTGATTGTTGTATGTTGATTTTGTATCCTGCGACTTGACTGTATTCATTTATTGTTTCTAAAAGATTTTTAGTGGATTCTTTAGGGTTTTCTAGATATAAAATCACGTCATCTGCAAACAGTGACAGTTTCACTTCTTCTTTTCCAATGTAGGCCCCTTTTATTTCTTTTTCTTCCCTGATTGATTTGGCTAGGACTTCCAACACTATGTTAAATAAGAGTGGTGGCAGTGGGCATCCTTGTCTGGATCCTGTTCTTAGAGGGATAGCTTTCAGTTTTTCTCCATTGAGAATGATATTTGTTGTGGGTTGTCATATATGGCCTTTATTATGTTGAGGTATTTTCCTTCTATACCCATTTTATTTAGAGTTTTTATCATAAATGGATGCTATATCTTGTCAAATGCTTTCTCTGCATCTATTGAGATGATCATGTGATTTTTATTCTTCGTTTTGTTAACGTGGTGTATCATGTTGATAGATTCGCGGATGTTGAACCATCCCTGCTTCCCTAGAATGAAACCCACTTGATCATGATGTATGATCTTTTTAATGTGTTGTTGTATTCGATTTGCTAGAATTTTGTTGAGGATTTTTCCATCAATGTTCATCAGTGATATTGGCCTGTAATTTTCTTTTTTTGTGCTGCCCTTGTACAGTTTTGGTATCAGGATAATATTGGCTTCATAGAATGAGTTAGGAAGCCTCCCCTCCTCTTCAACTTTTTGGAAGAGTTTGAGAAGGATAGTTATTAAGTCTTCTTTAAATGTTTGGTAGAATTCACCAGGGAAGCCATCTGGTCCTGGACTTTTATTTTTGGGAGGTTTTTGATTGCTGTTTTGATCTCCTTACTGGTGATTGGTCTATTCAAATTCTCTACTTCTTCTTTGTCCAGTTTTGAAAGGTTGTATGTTTCTAAGAATTTATCCATTTCCTCTAGATTATCCAATTTGTTGGATATATAGCTTTTCATAGTATTCTTATTATCTTTTGTATCTTTTGTATTTCTGAGGTGTCCATTGTAATCTCTCCTTGTTCATTTCTGATTTTATTTATTTGAGCCTTCTCTCTTTTTTTCTTGGTGAGTCTAGCTAAGGGTTTGTCAATTTTGATTACCTTTTCAAAGAACCAGCTCTTGGTTTCATTAATTTTTTCAGTGTTTTTTTTAGTCTCTATTTCCTTTGTTTCTGCTCTGATTTTTATTATTTCCTTCCTTCTGCTGATTTTTGGCTTTGTTTCTTCTTCTTTTTCCAGTATCTTTAGATGCGCTTTTAATATGGGATTTTTCTTCTTTGTTAAGGTAGGCCTGAATTGCTATAAATTTCCCTCTTAAAACCACTTTTGCTGTATCCCACAGATTTTGGCATGTCGTATTTTCATTTTCATTTGTCTCCAGGAATTTTTTGATTTCTCCTTTGATTCCTTCATTGACCCAATCGTTGTTCAGTAGCATTTTGTTCAATCTCCACATTTTGTGGTTTTTCTGGTTTTCTTCCTGTAGTGGTTTTCTGGTTTCATACCTTTGTGGTCAGAATAAATGCATAGTATTATTTTGATCTTCTTAAATTTATTGAGACTTGTTTTGTGGCCTAATATGTGATCCATCCTGGAGAATGTTCCATGTGCATTTGAAAAGAATGCGTATTCTGTAGTTTTTGGATGGAATGTTCTACACAAATCTACTAAGTCCATCTGGTCTAATGTGTCCTTTAAGGCCAGTGTTTCATATTGATCTTCGGTTTGCATGATCTATCCATTGGTGTAAGTGGAGTGTTAAAGTCCCCTACTATTATTGTGTTACTGTCTATTTCTCCTTTTATGTCTGTTAATAGTTGCTTTATATATTTACGTGCTCCTATGTTGGTTGCATAGATATTTACAAGTGTTATATTTTCTTATTGGATTGTTCCCTTTATCATTATGTAGTGCCCATCTTTGTCTCTTGCTACAGTTTTTGTTTTAAAGTCTATTTTGTTTGAAATAAGTATTACTACCCCCGCTTTCTTTTCTTTGCCCTTTGCATGGAATATCTTTTTCCATCCTTTCACTTTGAGTTTGTGAGTGTCTTTAGGTCTGAATTGTGTCTCTTGTATGCAGCAGACACATGGGTCTTGTTTTTTTTTATCCAGTTGGCTAGCCTATGGCATTTGATTGGAGCATTTAGTCCATGGACGTTTAAAGTAGCTATTGATAAATATGTATTTATTGCCATTTTGTCACATTTTTTTCTGGCTGTTTTAGTAGTTCTTTTCTGTTCCTTTCTTTTTCCCTTGCTCTCTTCCCTTGTGGTTTGATGGCTATCTTTAGTAATATGTTTGATTTCTTTTGTCTTACTTTTTTGCTTACTTATTATAGGTTTCTGATTTGTGATTACCATGAGGATCCTATTTAATATTCTATGTATATAACAGTCTATATCAAGTTGATAGACCCTTTAGCTTGAGCTCTTTCTAAAAGCTCTACTTTTCACTCCTCTCCTCCCACATTTTATGCTTTTGAAATCAAATATAGTCTCTTGTTTAGTGTGTGTCTATCCATTACCCTCTTATCATTGAAATAGGTGATTTTAGTACATTTGTCTTTTAACCTGTATATTATCTTCACTGGTAGTTGATCTGCTGCCTTTACTATATTTTTACCTCTACAAGTGATTTTATTGCTTGTTTTTTTTGTTTGTTTCTTTGTTTGTTTGATAATTTTTTTTTATCTCTATTTGTGGTCATCACTTTCCCACTTTAATAAGTCCCTTCAGCATTTCTTGCAGAACTGGTTTCTTGTGATAAACTCCTTTAATTTTTGCTTGTCTGGAAAGCTCTTTATCTCTCCTTCCATTCTGAATGACAACCTTGATGGATAAAGTATTCTTGGCTGTAGGTTTTTTCCTTTTAGCACTTTAAATATGTCATATAATTCTCTTCTGACCTGTAGGGTCTTGGCTGAGAAGTCCGCTGATAGCCTTACAGGTTTTCCTTTGTATGCCACTTGTTGCCTTTCTCTTGCTGCTTTTAGGATTCTCTCTTTATCTTTAATTTTGGACATTTTAATTATAATATGTCTTGGTGTGGGCCTCTTTGGGCTTATCTTGTTTGGAGCTCTCTGTGCTTCCCACACTTGGATGTCTGTTTCCTTCCTTGGGTTAGAAAAATTTTCATCTATTATTTCTTCAAATAAATTTTCTGCCCCTTTGTCTCTGTCTTCTGCTTCTGGAACACCTATAATCCGAATGTCGGCACACTTGATATTGTCCCAGAGTTCCGTTAGACTGTTCTCATTCTGTCTAATTCTTTTTTCTTTTTTCTCTTCTGCTTGGGTGATTTCCTCTAGTCTTTCTTCTAGCTCACTGATCCGTTGTTCTGCATCCTCTACTCTGCTATTGAGTCCCTCTAGTGAATTTTTCATTTCCAGTGTTGTATTCTTCATTTCTATTTGGTTCTTTTTTATATTTTCCAGTTCTTTGCTGATGAGCTCACTGTGTTCATCCAGTCTTCTCTCAATATCTGTGAGTATCCTTATGATATTTTGTTTGAACTCTTTGTAGAATAGGTCACTTATTTCTGTTTCAATTAGTCCTTTTTCTGGGGTTTTGTCCTGTTCCCTTGATTGGAAAGTATTCCTTTGTCTCCTCATTATGCCTCTTTCTCTGTACTTATTTCTATGTATTAGGTGAGTCAGCTATATGTCACCTGATCTTGGAGAAGTGGCCTTATGTATGAGATGCCTTATGAGGCCCAGCAGTGTGCTTCCCTCTTGTCACAAGTCCAAATGATCCAGGAGTGACCCCTTTGTGAGCTGCTTGTGTCTTTCTGCTGTGGCAGGGCTGCTCCCACTGCAGGTACCCAGGGAGTCTAGTCTTTCCTTCCCTGGCCAGCTGTTTAAAAATCCAGTTTGGGGAGCCTCAGCACCATTGGCTAAAAAGTCTATCAGCACACTCCTATTGTAGTTTTCCTCTTAATTGGGTTGGTACCCAGTGTAGCTGGTTGCTAGGCTCAGGGGCTTACAGTTGTGATAGGCCTCAGCCCTACAAGGCTGTTGTCAGTTCTCTTAGGAGTGCAGCTGGGTGGGGCTGGCCCTAGGCACAAGCACTCAATTGTTTCAGGCTTTGGAAAGTGGGGCTGATCCTTTTTATGGCTATTTATGAAGCACAGGTCTTCTGCCACTGATAAGCCTCACCCCCCACAGGACCACACACACAGTCAACACAGTCCTGGTCCATGTGCATGCTTCCCAACCCCCTAGAGCATACCCCGATGCCACACTGCTGAGGCTCCCACCTCTCCACCAATGCCCCCCACAGTTTACCTGGCCCTCACACAGGCCCTGCCCCACAGAGGCAGACAGCCTTGCCTGCCTGTAGAGGATCAAGGCACCCAGTCAATGCAGGCTGAAAAGTAGCCTGAGGGCTTGCTGTTGGGTGGGGCCAGTCCCTTGGGCTGTCTGCCTGCCCTGGCTGAACTGGATTAAATCTGTGCTCTAGTGGGTATGGCAGACCCCTGGGCTCACTGGCCAAGGGAAGAACCTCAATGGCGCCCATAGGGGTCTGTGTCAGCACACCTGGACCAGCTCAGAACAATGGACCCCACCAATGTCTCAGTCTCTGGAGAGGTCCCTCCTCTCACCAAGATGCCCTCAGAGCCCACCAGGTGAGTCTCGTTTCACCAAAGGACTGTCAGCTTTCTCTCTGGTGATTTTAGGTTGCTGCAATGAGTGAGCTTGTGCATGGGCCCTTAAAGACCCGGGTCTTCTCGGCTTTTGCCAATAGCTTTTCTGGGGGTATCCTCACTGCAGTTAATAGCCAGTAAAGCCAGACAGTAAGACCCCCATCTCAGTTGAGCTGAGTCTGAAGGATGGTTATAGCAGTATCGCCTCTGCTCCAGACCTCACTCCTCCAGGGAGGGCTGCATACCTTAGGGTGGCTCCTGCCTGGCCAGCTGAGAAGCTCCGCTGCTCCCAAAGGTGGCTTTTTTCCTCTCCAGCAGGAATTTCTGCCTCTTCCACCTTAGTCAGGGCTGTCCCTTGTTGTGGGGGTTCTTTGTAGCCAGTTTTCAGTTTTCTCTCCAGGGTAATTTTTCCAAAAATAGTTGTAACCTGGTTGTGTTTGTGGGAGGAGATGAGTCCAGAGTCTGCTTACACCGCCATCTTGACGAGATCTCCTCGACAGTTGCATCTTTATCTTTTAGTGTAATTTTTGTCACACATTATGTCTGCTTCAATAGCAGTACGTATGAAATGACACATCCCTAGGTAGCAGAAAGGCATGGTGACTGATGTTCACCGCATCTGTTTGGTGGTAGACAATGTGATACTTCATCCTGGGAAAAAGAACAGATAAAAACCAACCCCCTGCTAACCCCCTGTGAACTCATGAGCCTCAGCTGCTCTAGGTTAGCTGTAATCACATTTGTCAGAGTCATGTCAGTTCCTGGCATTAGAAGTCTTTTCTCTTTGTCTTGCAACACATAAGTTAGCTGGAATTTTGGCTTGTTGATTTTTCCCCTGCTGTTCTGTTATTTATTATTAATTTATCTTGTTGCTTTCTCCTCACAAAGGGCATGGGAAAGCTAGAAGCATAGCTTCTGTGAGTTGATGTGATCTTTAATGCCACTCCGATGTTTCTAGCTAGAAATGCTGTTGGTTGGACAACACATCTGGCTAGCCTCACGGTGGTCATTCATAATGTCCCCTCCTTCTTTTTCTTTATTTTTTCTTTTTTTTCCTTTTTCTCCCCAAAGCCCCCCATTACATAGTTGTATATTCTTCGTTGTGGGTCCTTCTAGTTGTGGCATGTGGGACACTGCCTCAGTGTGGTTTGATGAGCAGTGCCATGTCCTCGCCCAGGATTTGAACCAATGAAACACTGGGCCGCCTGCAGCGGAGCGTGTGAACTTAACCACTCAGCCACGGGGCCAGCCCCATACTGTCCCCTTCTTGAACAGACATATGTCCTCTTGATTCTTCTCCATCCCTAGCATGAAGCGCCACCATCAGGGTGAGGAGAAACCCCATCCTGGCTTACATATTCACACTGCTGCAACTGTGGCTTTTTGCAAAGGAAAGCCTGCCATGATGTCTGAAGAAGATGTGAGCTCACATGTGCAAACAGGTGGCTCACAGATGCACCTAGGGAGAAAGCCATTAAGAAAGCATCCGAAAGAGGGACTTGCAGTCTTCAAAGAGGGAACATCAATGTACAGCTGAGGATTGCAGCTGCAGTGAGGCTGGTGCACTAAGGCCTGAGAATAGCACAGAAGAGACCAGAACACAGCAATTTCAATGTGCAAAAAACACAAAGAAACCCAAATTCCAAAAGAGGCACTGAAGAGAATTCTACTGCATCAAGGAATAGAGTGTCTCTAAATGTTCTGTCCGTTCTGAGCCCATGGTCCAGGGTGGAGGTCATTTCTAGCCATCCATCCATCTATCTATCCACCAATTCGTATTCATCTGAAACATTTGAAATTTCATAAAGCACCTACTATATGCCAAATAATGCCAAAGTTTCATTCAGTGAGTGTGTATTAAGCATTATTATGTGCCAAGCATTCTCACAGGCTCTGGCATAAAAAAATAAAAAGCATGGTCTTGGTACCCTCAGAAATAGGGAGAGAGCTACAGCACATCTGACGAAACGAATGGATATTTTTGTTGAGTTGACAATCAAGCTGTTATTTGGGTATTGAGTTGGCACAAAATCGTGCCTTTATGGCCCATACTCTGACAAAGAAGTGTTCTCCTAGCTTATACTGCACCACACAGCACTTAGACTCTACCAACCTTGGACTTTAAGCCAAGAATTACACTGCTCAACGAAACCTTTGAAATCATCTCATGCAACTAGATCATTTTGCAGCTGAGGAGACAGACCCATAGAGGTAAGGGAGGTCGTTCAAGATACCGCGTGCGCATCTCAGAATGCACTGCATGCGAGTCTTTTGAAGAGCTTTCTAATTCTGATAGAAACAATCCTCCCTCATGGGACCATTTTTTGAGGATTCTTTGTACCAAGAGGGAAGATACAGAAGAGTTTTCAGTCAAATTTATCTCACCTGGTCCTGACAAAGAGTGGTGGTGAGATTACTATGGGCAGGTTATTTCATTTCATACTAGACATGAAAAATGATCCAATCATTTTCTGGCAATTGCAATTTTATCTTATCCTCATAAAAAACTTTTTATCCAAAGGAAAAACAAGCAAACAAACAAAAATGTGAAGAAAACCATCCATGGCAAGTTTGCAGTATGACATATTTCCACTGACAGTTAAATCATTTCTTACGAAGAAAGTGCTGCTTCCCTCGGTGGTTTCCCATGTGTCATCATCAGCTATGTCGGACAGAGCGAGAAGGGGGAGTCTACCCAGATTGCGCAAACAGCTGTTGATGACACAATACAAGTGAAGACATTTATCAAATTATATGTTTCTATGCATTTCTAAGAATGCAGTGTGACTTGATCTGAAACTTCTGTTGTTCACCCCGTAGAATTGTGTTCTCTGCCATGTGAACGTGAATAATGTGTTCACAAAAAGCCCAGGATGTTAAAACTGTCTGGGAGTCGGTGGTCTCAGTGCCTCATTCAGGTGTATTTCTCACTCTTAGGATGATGCTGCCTAAAAGTTTTATGGTAAACTGAAGTCTTGAGACTGTCATGGAGCAATTATCTTTACTTTGCCACTTTGGCTTTCCCATTCGCTGCAGCCAGTCCCTTTACATAGACGATCCAGGACGGTTTTGGCCCAAAACGTGATGGAGCGAGGGAAGGCCCCATCCATACTGCCTTCCCTGCTCTATCTGGGAACCACGGACTTTGAAATCAAGCAGAGCTGTGTCTGAAATCTCAGCTCTGACACTTTCAAGGTAAGAGACTTTTGGCAAGTTATTGATATTTCCTGAGACTACAGTTTCTTTATTTGTAAAACAAGGATAATAGAGCTATCTGAAATTATCATGAAAATCCAATGAGCTAATAAATAAAAGGCATTTTAGCTTCATATTGGCCCAGAAAAAGCTTGATAAAGGATAGTGATGATGACGATGATGATGGTGACAACAGGGAGCCCCAGAGTATCTCTCTAGATCTGGTGCTGAGCACTCTAATCTTAGGAATGGGTGCTGCCTCCACTCCCAATGCCATGTCATTTGGGAACAAATGAGTCATTCAAGTTGAGGAGTCAATTGAGTAGTACCCCAAGAAAGCTCCCAGGGCCTTCCTAATTTCCTGGGTATACTTTAATTCTTGGAATTTTCCAAATTGAGGTAGGATAAAGAGGAATACAAATAGGCTGGTGACATTCCCTCCCCCATCCATCCTGAGATTTGACTTACTGTCATTTGTCCTTCAGTCAGTAAAACTTCTAGATCCCAGAGGGAAATATATATCTGTATTCATGGGTCAAGCCCGGGATTTGTCTTTAGTTTTCAGTTGTCCCAACCACCCCACACCTGTCCAGAGAGTTGCCCAGCAAAGCAGAGTAATGTGGTAACAAATGCACCAGATTCAGAGACAGGAGACCAAGCCTCATCATCCTTGCCTGTGAAATGAGCACAACGGCAACTGTGCTGTTGGTCTTGCTGAGTTGTTGAAAACCTTAATAGCTTATAAACAGGTAGTAATTGTTTTGCTATGCACTTATCAAAGGAAAAAAGCCCCAGAGTCCTTGCATGGTGGTTTCTCCTCTCGCTGCTGTTGCTGCTGTACTGCTGTGCATCCCTGGCCCTGGATAAAAGGTTAAAGCTGCTGGGAAACCCCTCCCCCACAGGCCCTCTAAAGGTGATCCAGAGTCAGCCTCTCCAGCCTCATCCTATCCCTTCCCCACATGCACCCTAAATTCTAGCCAGATCAAACTTCTTGCAGCACCTCAAAATGTTGTCTCTCCCTCAAGTGGCTTGGCATATGTAATGCCCTCTATCTGGAAATTCTTTCACCCCTAGATGCCTGAGGTGCATCTCTTCCGTTCAGCCTTCCAGCCTTTCTTGAAGCTTTCATTGCCCCCTCTTCTGTGTGCCAGGAACCCCTGGTGTATACTTCCATCAAAGCAAACCTTATATTGATGTATTTATGTGTGAGCCATCTGCCTCTCCCCCCGGCCTTCGAGGCACTTGCGAGCAATGACGGAGCTCTACACTCCACCGTATTATCTGAGCCCAATCGAGCTGACATCCGCTGAGACCTCATCGTGTGCCAGGCACAGTACGAAGTTGTTTACATATGTTATCTCAGTTCATCTTCACCTATGAAGTAGATTCTTCTGTCATTCTCAGTTGACAGATTCATTATACATACTTATTGGGTTCTTATTGTCAAGTCGGATTCTCAGAATAGTGGACATGACAGATATGGTCTCTGCCCACACCAACCTTTATTCTCCTCAGATAAAAAAGAAACAGAAAAATACAAATAAAATATCAAGAATGTGGTAACTGCTATTAGGAAAATAAAACAGGGCAATGTAATAAAAAGTCACTAAAAGTCTACCTTAAATTGGATGCTTAGGAAACGAGTCTCTGAGGAAGTAATGTTTAGAGACCCGAACAATAAAGTCAGTCATGCCAAGATCTGGGGGAAGAACATTCCAGACAGAGGGAACTGCAAGTGCAAAGGCCCTGAAGTAGGAATGACTTGACATATTTGAGGAATGGAAAAAAGTACACGGTGACTGGTGACCTTGGAGGAGGAAGCAGGGTCAGGTGGGAAGCTTGGATTAGGTCGTGTAGAGCCTTGTGGGGCAGGTAAAGAATTTGGGAAGACATTGTTGAGTTTCCATCTGGAAAGAGATATGCTATGCCTTCCATTTATTAAAAGATTGCTTTGATTTCTGGTAGAGAAAGGAATTAGAGGGGCAAGTATGGAGGAAGAGAGGTAGTATGGAGGTAGAGCTGACCACAGAGTCATCTAACGATGAGGGTCCTGGAGTCTTAGACTAAAGCAATAGTGACTAACAGATAAGCATTTATGGAGTGCTTGATATATACTACTAAGCACCGTTTTCTGTGCTTTACATTATGAAGTTGTTTACTTCCATCACAGCCAGTTACATGATCCTACTTTAATGCCTACTCACGGATGAGGAAGCTGAGATAAAGAGGTTAATAACATGGTCAAGGCCACACAAGGATGTGGTGGAGTCAGGATTTAGACGAAAGTTAAGTCTCCCCTACACAGTACTCCAGTCAGTAAACTGGAAGGACGGGAAGTGGTTTAAATTGTAGTAATGGCAAGACCAAGGGTATGATTCAGGGACTGGGAGAAATGTCGTCGGAGGGTAGATAATAGATGGATGGATGGACAGATGATAACCAGCGTACTTTTCCCAAAGACCTGCTGTGAACCAAATTCTGTTACACTATGCATATATTATCTTATTTCATCCTTTTATAGCCATGCAAATTGGGAATTTAACCACTTGTTATAGATGAGAAAAACAAAACAGAAAGATTAAGTAACCCACCCAAACTCTACGTGGTCACTGTCAGAATTACATGAGGCAATATGCACAAAGTTCCCAGCAAATAATAAGTATCCAATAAATAGATGTTCTCATGCATTTAGTAGAGAGATATTTATAAAATGCTTGTGGTATGCTGGTGCTTATGCTGGTCTTTTCCTGAAACACTGTCTCTAACAACTTAACAACAAATAAAAGTTTTAGCATCTCATAGCCTCTTCACTAACTTCCTCTCAATACGCCATCTCATTTCATTCTTGCTAGAACTCCAAAATGCAGTCTCCATTTTTCAACAGGGGAAATTGAAGCACAAAGAAATTGAATGATTTGCCTAAATATACTCAGATGGTAATTGGCAGAGCTGTAAATAAGCTTGGATTTTTTTAGTTTCTATTTTTACTCCTAGTCCAATGTTTTTCTTATTTCATAATACTGCAGGGCCATTGTTTCCCTTTCGAAGCCCCACTTCTGTTATTTAAAGCCCTGTGCAAACCTTTCCTCCTCCATGTAGCCTCCCCAGATTGCCAAAAAAAACTCTAATCTCTCTCTTTTTCACTCCCCTTGCACTTCGCTTGGGCCTCTGTGATTACTTGAGTCTATTCCTCTCTCTCCTTACTAGACCCCAAGTGCCTGAAGACAGGAATTTTCCTTATTCATCTTTTAATCTCCTACAGCTCCTAGCACAAAGCCTGATGGATCACAGGCACGCAGTAAATATTGTTAGAATTTCTGTAAGTCCCAGAAAAGGAAGTCTCTGATGTTGAGAAGCAGATGTAGCTGTGGGTCCCAGGGACTCTGTGAGGAAATGCCATTGCAGTTTAAATTATCATTCAACAAACTGCAGTTAAGACTGTGATGGTCACAGTGGACGTGGAGAAGTTGACAACATACAGCAGCTCCCTTTTACCCCAACCCCATCTGGGTTCACTCGTAGTAGCATTATGACCAATCATCCATTGCAAGCGAATGTCACAATATTTAAACATAAACTTACGGAGAGCTTCATGATTTCAGCCAGCTACACAGTGGGTAAGAAGGTGGAGTCTGGAATCAGGCTTCCCGGGTTTAAATCCCACTGCTGTTGTAAACTCTGTGATCTTGGACAAGTTCCTCGATCATCCTACACCTCAGTTTAAAATACGGATACTATTACTATCTCCAGGACAGGGATGTAAGGATTAAATTGGATAATTCCTATAAAATACCTAGTTTATTTGCTAATAGTCATATTACATTATTAAGGTTTAGAAATAACGGCACAGTCTGAAGCGGTTTAGTTAATATTAACATGCAATGTTATTGGAAGTTTTAGGGAACCTTTGGAAGTTATTTTAAAGAAAGGAAAATGACAGCTGCTCACACACTGGTTAATACCAACCATGCACCACGTCTGGTTTGGTTTTAGAGAAGCACAGTTGAACATCTTCAAATCGCTAGTCTGAATGCCATATGACAGCAACACGAGTACCCCATGCACAGTGTTTCCCAGAGAGACTGGGTTTTCGTTGAGGTGTAGGCATCGGATTCTTTCCGCTGAGCCTGTCTGCATCCATGCGTGGCATGGTGGAGAGTTCAGGGATGTCGCAGGCCAAGGTTTGCGGGCCAGTCCCTGAAAAGAGATATTTCCTCTCAGATGTCTATTTCAGCTTCATCAGAAGCTCAGACATCCAGCTACCAAATGACTGAATCATAATGAAAAGCCAAACCCACTTACGCTCCAATCCCAGTGTCACTCATTCAATAAAGCACTTTTATTGAATACTCACTCTTGAATTGTGCACTCATTAACTAAATTAACATCTCAGTCCTGTGGAATGTTTAGCAAGAAACAGAATGGAAAATTATACAATACAGCATAACGTTTGGGAAATCATATAGTTTATACTGAGGCAGGAAGTTGGAAATTTTATTTATTTAGCATGCAATTTTATGGATAAAAGAGTTCAGAATTAATTCTGAGAAGCAGAAAATAAGCTCTAGCTAAGCAGTAAGGCATGAGTTGTGCATCTTGTAATGTTACTGTGCTGAGTGGTCACTAAAAGGACCAGCAGTTTCCCCAGTGACACATCAATGAAAGCGAAAAGGGCTTCTCCAACCTGCCCGTAGATGCGCTGTGGCTTCAGGAGGAATTTTGATAGCCAGCTGAGCTGAATACAATAATTAGGCACTTCATCATCTTAGCTTTTATTAAAAACTCATTTTTGATGGAGAGGAAATTGAACCTTGACCTTTAGGACTAAAAGGGAAATCTGTCCAATGAAATAACTCCATCAGGGGTGTCACTTGAGCATCCTCTAATTTGAGCAGAGGAAAATCTTTTTAAAAATTCATGGCTCCCTTCTGTCACTCTTGTTAGGATAAGAAATCTCAAAATGTTTTGCAAGTTTCTGTTGTAGAATAGTCTTCCACAACACGTTATCCTGCCTTAATTTATGAGAATCGAGTAAGAAGGCGATTAAAGAGGAATCTAAGGTTATTTCAATCATTTGCTTTTGAATTTATATTTAAAATATTATTTAATTGACTAAAAAAATATAAACTAAAATTGTAAACAGTACCTGCCTTAGTATATTTTTTAAAAAAGAGAAATAAAATTCTTCCAATTTGATGAAAATTAGAGCACATCTTTTAAAAAATATTTCACGCATTAGGAGAAAACAAATAACTAAGGCACGACTGGAAAATACGAAAAAGCCTTCAAGAAGGCCTGTTCTTTATTATTCCATTCTCCCAGAAGAGCCACAACATTTTATGGGTCATTTGGGGCCTGAACCCAAAACAAACATGAAGACACTAAATTAGCCCGACAGGTACTCGATGTCTTTATCAGATTCGCCAAATGTTGAGGAAGGAAAAACAAAGTCGTTGGAACATCAAGGGATCAGTTCTTCCAATGTGTCAATTTTCTATTAAAACATTTTGTATTAATAATCAAACATGCTTCTCTTTTTATATCCAATTATCTTGGGCGTAGGGAGCATTCATAGGTAGATCAGGCCAAAGCTGGATGTCACTTAAGAAGACACAGAGAGACGACTGACATGTGAATGGTGGTTGAACAAAAGAGCCTTTGAGATTCTTTTCTTTCATACCGGCATTTCATTTTTAATTTATCTATTTGCCTTACAGCAACTGGCATTATTATTTAGCAGTTGCTCTTACTTACGCATCCTTAACTTCTCACTTGATTAGAGTTAACATTGTACCACTTTGCCTAGACCGTAAGAGCCTTGCAACCACACAGTTCCATATGGTTATCATACGCATTCTATCTACATGTGTTGTAAGCCCTCAGTGTTACAGTTTTTGCTTTAAACCCGGGATTGACACACGTTTTCTATGAAGAGCCAGATCATAAATATTTTCGGCTCTGGGGCCATACAATTTATGTCAAAATTACTCAGCTTTGCTTTTGCAACTCAGAAGCAGCCATAGACTATATATAAAGGAGTGGACGTGGCTATGTTCCAATAAAACTTTATTTACAAAAATAAACATCGGGCTAAATTTGGCCCACAGACCATACTTTCCCAACTGCTGCTTTAGACAATAATACGTATTTTGAATAAGTTAAGAAAAAAATTGACTTTATTATTTCTAGGGCTACTCCTTTCTTCCTCCAGATGTGAGCTTCCATCTGGTACATTTCCCTTCAGCCTGAAGACAAGCTTTTAGTATAGATCAGCTGGCGGCTGATTCTTTTATCTCCAAATGTCTTATCTCAAAATGTCTTCATTTTGCCTTCATTCCTGAAGGAAGTTTTCGCTGGATGTAAAATTCTACTTGGACAGTTTTCTTTTTTTCCTTTTGGCACTTCAAAGCTGTTTCAGTGCCTTCTAGCCTCCCTTATTTCTGTTAAGCCAACAATTATTTGAATCATTGTCCCTCTGTTTCATCCTTAATATTACATTATTCTAGCTATGCCTATTGCCATATTTCACTCTTCGATTGTAGAAAAGTTGAGGGCATCTCCAATAACTCCTTGCTGGCACACAGTAGGAGTTTAATGCATGGTGATAAATAAAATTCAGATTAAATTCTTGGAATCGGACACAAGTCATTACTGGAAACAATGAACTTGGCCTTGTCACTGGCCTAGATTCCCATTGAGACTCCTGGGAATGCAGATGTGGGAGTGAGAGGTGTGGGGAATGTATTGCTTTCTCTTAATCACTCTGCAAAGTGCGGTCTCCAGCAGCAGAGGAGTCCATTCCTTCTGCCGTCTACTCCCACCCCATCAAGACAGCTACCCTCAGAGGAGGCAGGGCAGTAAAGTGTACCTCACATGGTAGGGGATCCACAAAGTTCTTCACCCCTCACTTTCTCACTACAAGAGGCAAGCTCTGTGCACCACTGGCTATGCTGACCCCACCCAGGGCCAGGTTGCAGTGCACAATCTGTTTGCCTTAATCATTCTCAATCCCACCCACTTCCTGAAATACATTTTGTTGATAGACACAGGCCACCCAGGAGGACCTGCAGTCTGATCAAGTCTGTGTTAGTTATGACTCTTTCTGGTGCAAGTGACAGAAACTCAAAGTGAAACTAAACTCAAACAAGTTTCAGTGGAAATAAAAAGGAATTTACCGTCTCATGGAAAATTCTAAAAAGTCCCAAGGTAGAGCTTCCATTAAACATGGCTAAATCCCGGGCCCCAAAGATGTCCTGCAGGCCCATCTCTCATTCTCACTCTGCTCTCACTCTACTTTCCCTTCTGCCAGCTTCATTCCCAGGTCCACAGGTCCTGACTCTCTTTTCCGTCTTAGGATACTTCATAAGGCCCTGGATTGACCTCCCTTACAGGAACCATTTCACCTCCCTTGCTGTCTGAACTTTCAGTCCTTCTCTCACATTGCTTCCAATTCTTGCCACACAGCCATGTGCTCACTTGACAGCCTACCCCTTTGCTCCAATCCATTTTGGCAGGAAACCTCCCCTGCAAGACTTTCCCTCATGACTTTCCAAGGTCCTGCCTGCAGACTGCCCCATGGCCCCGAGAGTGGTAGTAGCCTCGTCACTGTGCTTCTGGGCACGCTGATAGGAAATGCAAGCTCAGGAGTAAGATGCTGCTATTCCCCCAGTCAAGAGAAATTAGTTATTGTTTTTTGGGGTTTTTTGTTTGTTTTGGCTACACATAACCTAAAATTCTTCTAATGCAACCCAGTTATACAAAAGCCTCACAGCCTACAGGGCACACCAGCTATCACAGTGAGAATGATAATTACCATCTGTGAGGTTCAAGCTTCCAAGTGCTCACTGGCATTGACAGTCCCTGTGTCTAAAGTATACTCATGATTGGTCCCTAATGTCGCTAAAATGCTCCTGCTGCAGTGTAGATACCTAAAGATGTATGTGGCCACCAACCACTCAGACTCCTGGCATCATGATGGTTCAGCAGCGTCTTACACGGCAGTAGAGGGAATGTGTTCCACTCTGGGGTCCCACAGCTGGATCACTTGGGCCCCACAGTGTTGCAGAGTTGAATGAAGTGCGTTTTTCATTTACATATACAGTCTCTTTATAAATCACTAGAACACACATATGCTATCTGAGTCACTGGTTTGGGTCAGATCCACACATTAGCTATGACGAAGTTCTTGAAACAGATACACTGCATTAATACCATGTCCTGTAGCTATATCTGGCTGAATGTGCCAAGCTCCTTCTTATTGGTGAATCTTCTCTCAGAGCCCTTGCCATCCCTTCATAAGGTTCGTCTTGTTTGGGGCCTCCTGCCCATCGACCAGACATACGTGAATATAGGTAAACTCCAAATGGAGACAGGGGGTAATTTTTTCTTTTCCCAGGAACTCCACATTCTTTAGCACATGTAGGAAAAAAAGAAATTTTGCTATTAAGCACAGAAAACCTAAAGTCAAAAAGTATGTGCATTCGATCATCAGCATCATTGTTTTCAAGCTATGCAAAGCACTACTCAAATACTGTAAAATACTAAAGACCTTCAATTGGCTGATCAATATTTTAGTATAATATTGATTATTTCTTTTCTGTAGATTCAGGCTTATTCGCAAGTACAAAATTTTAAGGAAAAATAACAACATATCCTGCTCTTGAAATATATCTATCTCATGATAAGCTCTTTTCAGACAAGTACAGTACAATTCCTGTTGGTTTGTGAACAAACAGGCTGGTTAGCAGAGGCATGTCCTCATTTGCAATAAAATAGCATATATATTGCACTTTAAGATTTACCAAAACTCTTGTACTCCTTATGTTTTCATTCATTTAATTCTTGGAGCAATTCTACTTGGTGTTTGTTCTCTTTTATCAATGTGGAAACCAAGGCTCTGAGAAGATACGGGCCTTGCCAGAACAGCAATATTTGTAATTGACATGCCAAAACTTGAATGCAAGTCTTTGGATTAAAATTCCATCATATTTCCATTATACATTCACTTGAGAACCCAGAAACACTTTTTCCTAAAACTAATGACAGTAGCGGTGGCTTTCCGTTAGTATCAGACAGACCATGACTCCCGGCCTGTACAAATTTAAGGTCAGCATCGGATATAAGCTTTTCCATTTTTTACTCAATTGGCTTATGTACATAAGTGACATGAAATGGACATAATCTAATTTTACTCTATCACAAAATAAATGTTGTCTACAACTTCATGAGATCTTTGAGAACCTACAAAAATAGGGTGTTGGGAGCCTGCGACCTCCACCAGATGTGGCATTGATCTGAGATGGACTTCTGCCCAAAGTTTCCAGAAGGAGCATTCTACAGATCAAAGTACGCCAGCCGCCCACCTTTCAATAACTAATTGTAATGACCAGTATAGCAAAAAAAAAAATCAACGGACTGAGTTGAGCCAAAGTGCGTCTCTCTCCCTCAAGAAGTAAAAGGCTCTGACAGCAGGGCCATTCAGTGGTGGGTGCAAGAGACCACGAGTCTTATATACTTGGGGCTATGGTTCTTCTATTGGGTCTTACATGTGAGCAAAGGAAATTGATTGCAAAAAAGGGAAAAGAACAGGTGAGGTGAGCAGAGAGGGAGGTGAGCACCTATGGGAGAGAGAAGACAGAAGAGGAGACGTATTACCCTTGGTTTTTGATGGCTCTGCTGTCCGTGCTTCCTCTGACCTGGCTGTTCCTCTGAGATTTCTGGGTCAACTTTTAACACTCCCCGCACCTGTATTCCTCAGTGGATCCAAAAGTGTTTCTCTTTCTTGCAACCAAGACGTTCTAGATTAGAAAAAACTGGCACCAGAGACATTCATAAAACAAATTCCACATTCATTTTAATTTATCCCACACTTTCTGCTTCTTCCGTCTTGTAAGGAACTTTTCTATAAATTGCCTGATTAGCTGCAAGGGCATGGCTATTTTTTTATGTTCTCTCCAAAATCAATGCACTCACCTCTCACTCATCACTTCCTTAACTTATTCTTTTCCAATTTGTATAAGTACACTTCACATTAAACTTGGAACCCATTTACTCACTCATTCAGTGAATTACTCACCAAGCAGGGCGCCATTGACTGTGCTTTCCCATATCAGGGAGAAAATAGATGCAATGAAAGAAAAAATTACACATATCCAAAGCCAGCAAATCTAGCAAGGTACCTGTTTCAAGGTCCACATAGTCAGTCTCCCTTCCTGCCCTGTCCAAAACAGCATTTCTCCAGAACTTCCTTTCTCTTTGCTTTACATTCCTTTTTACTACTATATGTGTGTGTATGTGTGTGTGTACGCATGCAGGTGTGTATGTATATGTGTGTATTGGGTATGTGTGTGTGTTTCCCCCATCTCTCCCAGTAGAATATAAGCTCCATTACAGCAGGGGCTTTGTCTCTCACTTCCTAGGACAGTGCCTTGAACTTGGCAAAGGCTCAAGAGAGATTTGCTGAGTGAATGAAGGAACACTGTCCAGAGATGCAGTGGTGGATAAGACAGCTGAGGTCTGTGCATTCTGGGGTCTGCAGGGAGGACACAACAGAGCAGAATAAGTTCTCTATTAGAGCACATGTGAGGGGCAACCATCACAGACTTGGGGTAGGGATAGCAATAGATCCAGGAAGGCTTCCTAGGAGAAGTGAGAAGATCTAGCTATGATCCAAAGGCTAAATCAGCATTGGCCACCATATCTACTAGCTTTGACTATGTTATGAGCTACCTCAAAACCCAGTGGCTTAAGATTATGGTTATTTATTATTGTTCAAAACTCCTCACATTGGCTGGGAGGACAGTTGGTCGGCTGAAGTAGGCTGGATTCTGCTGGGGAGCACTGCTTTAAGCTACAGATCCAGCTGGCCTTGGCTCTTTGCCGAGCTTGGGACTCAGGGCTCCTCAACATGGGTCATTCTGGGTCCCAGGCAGAGGAAGTAGCATCCACCCAGGGGAAATTCTGCTCACGGTGATGCAGAGGCACAGGAGTGCAGACGGAAACTTTCAAGGCCCCTAAAAGCCTGGGTTCAGACACCATCACTTCCACCTACATGCAATTGGCCAAAGCAAGTCGTCTGGTCAAGACCAAAGTCTTGACCACTCTGCCCACGATGAGGCCATTGCAAGCATGTGGATGATGGAAGGAATGAAGAATTGGACCAGCAAAGCAATCTCCCATGGCCAGCCTCCACGGGGAAAGAGAGCCCAGGCAAAGTTCCAATAAGAAGGCAGCAAGTCCAAAGGGTGGATAGTCATTTAGAAAGGCTGGATCATAGAGGGCAAGGAGAGAGCCATGCAAAATGAGGCTGGAGGTGAGGACAGCACTGGATTCCAGAGGCTCTTGTAAGTGATGACAAAGAACTTAGGCCTGATTCCAAATCAGTGGGAACCAATGTTGGGTGAAAGCAAGAGAAAAAGCTGATTGTATTCTTATTTTGGAAGATACATCTAGCTTCTGGGAAAGAGTGGATTGGAGAAAGCAAGATAGGAGGTGAGGAGGTGAGTAGGAGGCTCAGTGCGGTGATTTGGAGAAGAAGGAAAGAGATCATCCTTTGATCCATTCTGGGCCAATCCAGCACCAAGAGCAGGTAGACGTGTGCTCTGAATCCCAAAAAAGAAGAGAAAAGAAGTTGTTAATATAAGAGTTCACCAAATGTCCAACCAACGAGTAGTTACATTTGTTCCCAATTACAAAAAAAAGGAAATTAATGGGTGCTATTTTCACGTAGTTTTCCAATGCCTAAATGTACAGAAATTTTGCTCTTAAAATTTCCCATGAAACTTTTGTTTTCTTGTCCTCTCTGGAAAATATTATAAGTGGTCTTCCTAACCCAAGAGAAGTTGTTATACTAAGTATGTCCCCACAGAACCCTGACTCACTGGCTCCAAATAACCCCACCCCAACACAGGCAAGCGCCGAGTGAAGAGAGACAGTCTACACCCAAGGGCCATCCAAAGCCAGAGTAAACAGCACAATCGCCCAGTGACCAAAAGGTCAACATTTCTAGACTTTCTCATCTGAGCAGCTGGAGGGGAATTTTATTAGAAACTGTCACCCACAAAGAGCTCACTGGAACTGTAAGTAGAAAAATACATTTAGGGAAAATTTGATATATCTTTCCTTTAGTATGACGGAATATGAAAGTTAATGCTTTAACGTGAGAATTCATATCTGACTAAGGATGTGCCTGTGGGCTGAGATCCAAAGGAGAAAAGGTGTCGTATTCTGATCCTAGCTGTGGGATAGAGTGGGAAGTAATCTGGAACAGGAGTGGGGGAAGCGGGCTTGGCCATGGATTTGCTGCGTGACTTTGGAAGCATCATTTAATTTCTCCGGGTTCCAGGCTTTCCTCAAGGTGATCGAATGCAGTGGTTCCCAACCTTTTTTATTCCCCACCACACATATTTTAGAGAAATAACACAGTCTTATCAGAAACTGCCTCATTTTAGCAGTAATTCTCAACCAAGAGAGGTGTAGAAGGGCCAGTAAGTGAGCATTTGGCAGGAATTATGACTTAAGAAAAGTTTCCATGAGATTCTGATCCTCCTCACCCCACCTCCGTCCCCGAAACATACACCCACATACACACATACACACACATGCACACAGACACACATATATACATGCACACAGACACACGTATGCATATGCACACACAGATACACACGCACACACAGACACATGTATACATGCACACACAGACACACACACGTATACACGTGCACACACAGATACACAGGCACACACAGACATACACACATACACTCATACACACACACGAGAGGAAATGCGTGCAGTCTCCGTTAAAGCGCTAATATTATTTTGGCTCTGATATTCTTTGATTTTAACACTCTGCGCTTCAAACTCAGGGCTTTCTTCCAAACTAGCTCAGGTCTTTTTCTAATTCAGACCTATTCAGACCACGCCATTCCATATTTTAAGACCGGAGAGATTAAATCAACCTCTGAAAGGAGCTTTCTCATAAGTTGGCCAGCCACACAAGCGTAGCCATAGCTGGGCAGAAACAGTTCTCTAATAGACCACTCTGATAGGCATTCTTTGTGACTCCTCTTTAGAAAAGGGAAGGGTCTGGCAAAGTGGGAGAGGGGCAAGCAAAGGGTTTAAAAAGGAGAGCTCCATGAAGTTCTTCTCTTTTCCCAGAATCCCATAAAAAGGGAGCAGGCTTGAGAACAAGTGGTATCTTTTGAGGCAGATTTGTCTGGTTTCAAGTTACTCTCTGTTTATTTCCCTCTTGCTGTCCCCTACAGGTAGTGGTCCTACTTAAGTATATCAGCCGGTCTCAGCTTGCTTCAGAGTATTAATGGAAAGGCTGGGGAATTCAGAGTTGGTCCATTTTTAAGAGGGAAACAGTTTGCCTTCCTGTAAAGAAAACACGAGATAGTTGAGGCTGTTAATTTCAGCTACCTTTCTCAGTGAGCATATTCATCCAAACATGGAAGAGCTGGGTTGTACATTAGTTGAGACAGAAATCTCCTCCTATTAACATGCAATAATAAAACCTACAGGAGGCAGACCCATTGGGCTCCCTTACATGATTTCTCCAGAAGTGTTGACTGAGAGATTCACATTTCAGAAAGGCTTTGGTGAAACGCAAACAAAGGACTATAGATCTGCACCTTACCCCAATATTCAGTGGCCATTTCTTAACCATAGATACCTCTACTTGGACCAAAACTAGATAATAATGTGTGAATTATATATATTCTTCTGCTTGCATGCCCCATTTTCCTTTGTTTTAATGTGCACTGGTTAAGGATGCATTAGGGAGAAGAGAAAGAAGGACATTTTCAGGCATGCCCAAGTTAATATTTGATGCAATGATGCAATAAATCTATGCAAAATATTCAGATTTTAAATAAAATCCACTACTTTAATTAGCCTAATATAATATTTCTTTATCTCTAGAGCCAAATGTATAAGCATATCTATGATTCATAGATTCTACAAATCAAAGATGTAACAGTTTTGGACAATTGTACACCTAGCTACCCAACTAGGATTTCAGTTTTGCCCAAGAACTTCGTAGTGGAAAGTGACCATAGGAACGTTATTTACACTATTAGACATTTAATTCAATTGCATAAGCTTGTCCTTTATTGGTACTTTACAAAAGAGCTTTTAAAATCTCTATAAGTGCACATTAGTAGTGTAGTGCTATGTACAGAGCCCTAAGTGGAATCAGACTGGTCAAGAAATCATTACCCTCCTACAGTTTTCACATTCTTTGGGTAAATCCAAATCAAAGAGGAGAAACTCAGGTAGCCTTTAATTAGTAGACAGGAAAAGTAGTAAAGCCCTAGATCAACCAGCCTCAAGCAGTCTTTTACCAGAAACACGATTTGTGAGTTAACTCTACCAGCCATGGAAAATCCACACTTAGGAAACATCACCAAACCCACCAATAAATCCATGAAATAAGTAACTTGCCATGTTCTCTCTCACCGCAAGAACAAAGCCATCTTCTTCAGGCCCTTTCTCGATGCTTTATCACCCTGTTGCTATTGAGCTCTTACTTAGAGATTGAAGGAATTCATCTTGAAGACCCTGAAAAAAGCTGTGTCCAAGCGTTCACTTTCTCTAGCTTGAGCCAAGTCAGCAGCCAATGGACTGTAGCAAAGAGAGAAAAACCTACAGCGCTAGAGTTGGTGGAAGACCGAAGTAAAATTAATTTTGTTTTCATTGTAAGGCATGCAGGGAGTTTTTTTCCCTGACAGGTGATCTCAAGTTACAAAACAAACAGAGTGTGCAGGTTAGGGCCACTCAGACAGCAGGAGCAGCAGAGGACTTTAAAGGCAACCAAAGACTCCTTGACATCCCTGCCCAAAGAGCGCCGCGGGCATGGAGCAGTCACCCTGAGCAGTTTCGTCTCTCTGATGGACATGAATGTTCTGTGGCTTTTATGTTGGGACATTTACATCCTAAGCCCCTCATCATGCACTGAACTAGTTGGGGTGGAAGGGTAAATGTGACATTTACACTCAGCGAACATAACTTTCAAAATAAAAAGAAAACTCAACCTTGAAAAATGGGTCGGAAAGACAACTAACAGCGCAGGTCACATTCTGCAGCTAAGCCCTGCAACAGGAGCTAAACTGTAACATCTTTTAAAGTGTTCTCATGGGATCCATATGTGCAGACTGCTAAAACTGTTAACGTACTCAATTAGGTTTTAATTTATCTTAGTTTCCTCAGTCCTGCCATTAAAAGTCACACCACACAGCCGTCAAGCCTAGCATTACCAGCCTCACAGTTTTGTCAGGTGCTGCCCAGTAAGTCGAACTATACACAAGCTTCAGAAACTGGGCCTTAATTCAAGCTAAGAAATGTTTAAATGGGTCAGAAGCATTACCCTGGACATCTGTTTGACGCATAACCTAAGGATATTTAAAAGCCTCTTAACAAAACAAATAAAGGTTTCCACATTCCCAAGGACAGAAACCATTTAATCTACTTATACAGCTCTTTCAAGAACGTAATATTCTGGCAGGACATAGATGTCAGTAAAGCAACAAGCAATGAGATTTATAGAGGCTAATTTATGTCTGAGTCTGTGAAGACATACTCTGGGTAGCCATGCTCGCTATGGGTAGCATTTCCCTCCCGCCTTCTTGTATTGTCTCAGTTTACCAAGCAGCATGCCTGTGAGATCATTGATTGCTTAGCACAAGCGTGCGGCAGATCCATTTATTATGGAGGCATCAACACCTCCAGTGAGGTCACTCATTTCCCTTTGGATGCTCATACTGTAGGTGATGAAATCATGTATTTATCTACAACTTATTAGATTCATTTGATTGACTAGGGATCAATTTTTGTTTAGCCAACTGTGCGGATTACTGGGTAGGAAGTTTCTTGGTACACCACTGTGGTGTTTCAAAACAGCAGTGAAAATAATTATCTTAATATGGGACCACTGGGTCTCTCTCAAACACATGTTGGAGAAGCGCTGAAGACAGTGCTTAGAACTAAAAATACCAAACACATGGAAAAGTCATTGGGCTCCAAAGGCACTGTGGTTTCTTTATGAATGAGGAATGGTACAGTAAACGTGTGGGATCGCTCAGGCCACCACTGGGCCCTTCCTGCCATTGGTGAACTTGCGACCTTATTTCCTTGGAGGGCTGTGAAAGTGAAGTCAGAGGGCAGAAGAGTTATTTGCAAGTACCCTTTTCTCTTGTGTGGTCTGAAGAACTAACAGATTTATCCTAAAGATGGACAGTGTGAGCTGGGTTGAAGAAGCAGCTGGTTAATCCAACATTCAGCTCAAAACACAAAACCCAAAGACAAGGACCAGATTTGCCATTTGGCTTTGCAGAGCAAATCCTGTTCTGAAAAGCAATCTTGCTCCCACCATACGGACTGATCCCCCCAGGGAGACCCTCGACATCCTTATAAGGGAACTGCCATCATGATAAAAGACAAGGTCCTTCTCTCCCATGTTAGGGGGCCCACAGGAGCCCTGCATTTGCTTCCCTCTGTGAAGAAGGGAGAGGACAGAATGGCTACCTGGGGTCCTCATCACTGCAGTGAACTCTCTGACTATCTGGGGGGTCCAGCACTGATGGATTTGAAAGAATTGTCCAGATTTCTTTACCGAAAAGAAAAGATGGCCACTTTGGGGCAAAGGCTTGGGGTAAAGACGGAGGCTACCAAGGAGTTAAATGGAAGGTGGAGAATTCAGGGGAAGAGGAGGTTGTTGTGAGCAGAGCCTTCTTCTCCCTCCTCAGATTCAATGGACTTTCTGCAGAGTTCCAGCGGAATTCTTCCTAACTTTCACCCTTTCTTATCTCAAATACGTTTACGTGGACATTACACGCATTATGACCTAGAAGATATTACTCTTACGATGGAGAAATTTAGGACAGGCTTATTGACCGTTTGACCGTTAAGAGATGATTCTCAAGATATGGAATTCCAAAGTGGAACGCAAAACCTGAAAAGGTGAACTTTAATATAATCAACGCTGAGTTCAGAGTTTTCATAGTCTCTGATTTCCAACTTTGATTTAATCCCTGAGAACTGAAAAGGGTCATATTTGCCAGTCTTTTTCAATTGGCAAGTTGCAAACTGTTAATAAATTGCAGGATCAATGTATGGGTCACAACAAACAATTTTTAAATAAGATGGAAGAAACAATAAAATAGAATATATCAGAGCATTGCTCATAGGCAAAGGTAAATATTATTTATAACACTTTTGTTTCACTCATCCATGTTTGGGCTAGATCTCAAAGTAAAACGTATTTCTTACGCTGGGTCACACACAAAAAAAGGTTTGAAAACCACTAATTCAGACCTAAGGCTTCCAAACCCTAGAGGAGGGTATAGGAGGCATTCAGAGGCTCCTGGAGGTCCTTACAAGATACGTATTCCCTAGGCCTGGCTCAGGCCTGACTCATCAGAGGTGGAGCCCTGAAGCTCCCCAAGTGACCCTCACGCAGCCAGTTCGTCGACCAGGAGATGGGACAGGTAGATGCCGGCTGATGAAGGCACCTGGACCCTAAAGAGGCTGAGTGAGTTCCCAAAACTACACAAGTCAGTGGGAGAGCCCTACGGCCTCATATTGCCTCGCCCTTCATCAGGGTGCCCAAGTGGGACGGAGATATTGTAGGTGTTGTTTTGAGCCTCAGTGTAAAAGTAGCATGTCCTGGGTGGGGGATGGACAAGGCAAGGGAGAAGCTTTGTAAAAAAAATATTCTCTATACTCGATTTGATTTGCCAGTTAGTTATCATTTGTGTAAAGAAATAACAAAGATAAAGCTGCCCCCAGTGTGTGCTGAGCAGTTAGACTCAGGACTCACTGAAGAGCAACAAGAAGTTACAGGCTGATTGTCACCCTCAGGGACCCGTCAGGCAAGGCATAGACTTCTGTGCATACACACCCGACAGGATCTTCAGGATGTCAGTGTGAAATATTGTTAAAGCTAAAGAGAGCAGGACTTTGTATTGTGCGTATTAGAGCACAGGACCAACATCTTTATGGATTAGCCAGTTATTTTCCAGTCGTGGTGCATGATTCACTAAGACATAGCATTGCAGGCCCTGCCTCTAGCACCCAGGAGCACATAAACCCTCAGTAAATATTGGTTGAATTAATTAACAAGTGAAAAGTGAACTCAGTCCTTAAATTCATCTAGGTTAAAAAACAAAAGAAAGAGAGAAAGAAAACATTACTTGTAGGAGCCATAGTGCTGCAGAAACCTATAATATTTATCCTTCGATAGATTCTGGGCTTTGGGGATAATGCTGTTTAATTCCTATTTTCTCTTGACACTTTGATTAAAGTTTGTACTTGTTCACTAAAATGTTTTTTTAACTTTCCAAACTCTATGTAGAAAATATAAATTACTGACATGTCAATCTAGTCCACCTTTCATTCTACTTGAGATTCTAGGGAATCACTAACTAGAAATACAGAGAAATATAATATGAGCTACATAAGGAGTTTTAAATTTTTTAATAGACATTCAAAAAGTTTTTAAAAATAGATAATATTAATAACATATTTTATTTAATCCAACATATCCAAACTATCATCCTTTATACAAGCAATATGAGAAATTCTTAGCGAGCTATATTTTTTCATGTTAGGTCTTTGAAATCCTGTGTATTTTGCAGTTACAATGCATCTCAATTCTGACTAGCCACATTTCAAGTGCCCAGCGGTAACATGTGGATCATGACTACTGTCTTGGACAGTGCAGGTCTAGGATTTAAGGCTAGTAGCAGATAGAAGCCAATGGCTCTTAAAACCATCTGTGGAGTAAATAGCAGAGCAAAAATAATGCTAGTCCCATTTTACAGAGAAAATCCTGCGACTGTTTGCAACAAAGCTAGATCCAATACTTTAGATGACTCCATCATCACCTCAAATACTCATCGACTTGAGTCCACTTGCCAATCCACTCTCTTTGAGAAGCAACTGCTGTAGGTGTCCAGAATGTGGACGCTGGCATTAAGCCACCTGAGCTCAAATCCTGATAGTTGCTGTGCACCTCTGGCAAGTATCTATCCCCTGTATGTTTCATTTCTTCATCTGTAAGAGACGCATTATAAGACCAATCTCATACAGTGGCTTAGAGGACTCATTGAGGTTATACTACAAAGCAGATAGAACAGTGATTGTAAGCACTTTGAAAGAAAGAGCTGTCATTGTTTGGAATTAAAATTAAAGCTGCCCATCGAGGTCTTCAGAGCCATTCACCAAATATTACCATCTTTCTTCCATCTAAGTACAGGGTAGGATTGCGTTTCTTTGTCCTGACAAAGTTGGATGTGGTCATTGACTTATTCAGGCCAATGAAATCTGAACGGAAGTTAGAACATGTCACTCCCAGGTGGAAACTTGAAAGAGCAAGTACTTGATTCCCAATGAGCTCTGCCAAAGCTACCAGCCATGCTCCAGATCATGGCTGCTCCATCAGTCTAGGTCCCAGGGGAAAATCCCCCACACACCCATGATGAACACATAACATGAGAACAACCTAAAAGTTATTTTTACCACGAAGATTTGGAAAGTATTTCTTACTGCAGAATTATCTAGTCCATCATAGATGATATCCCATCTTAACTGCTACTTGCTTAAGGGATTCACCTGGTTAACTAATTTCTTCCATTCTCTCTACACACGCTGACTGATGTCCATACATGCAGAATACTCAGATCTATCAGGCTACTCTAACACTCGAGACCCTCCATACCCACAAATAGGTTTATATGCCTCACAAGAATCAACTAAGTTTCTTTCCAAATAGCTGATGCCCATTGCAGTCACTATTAAATTTAAGTAAGTATTGCATATGTTGATGAAATTCAAGTGGGTATTCAAGAGCGCATTGTATCTATAAACACTCAATTGAATACTTTGAAAAGACTAAATAAATGTGAGCTGTTAAAATGCCTTGAATCAAGTGTGCCTGAAACAATTAAAAATGGGGTGGAGTATGCATCATACAAAATATAAAATGATTCTGCACCCAAATCTCTTTCAATTCTTGCTCTACTTTAAAGAAATCCAAGCCGGAAATGACAGAAGATATATTATGGGTGTAGTTTTTGCAGGAGAGGCAAAGTGGAACTCCAACCAACCACCGCACACTCAAAGTAAAGGCTTGGCCCTACATCAAAGACCAGTAAATGAGTGCATGGTTGTATGCTTTAACTTCAATGAAAATGCTAAAGGTATGTATGTATCACTTTTATGATCACCCCCAAAATCAAATATTTGGATTAACCAACTAACAACTACTTCTAATTATATGAAACAAAAGGTTTTCTCCTGTAGAGAGATATTTGAGATACTTGGATCTTTATGAAATTCAACAACTGTGATCTCTCTCCTAGGCACAGTACAATATTTCCCTTTTGTTTTGGGTGATCTTTTGCATGATATTATACTTTTGGAAAAACACAATCTGGAAAAGAATTTGCTGATGTATGATGCTTTAGGTAACAATCCTGGTAAACAGATGATACAGGATGGTTCCTTGGAAACTGCACCTGCCCTTGTACCCTGCCTGAGTTAATTCCCACCATCCACCCCAACCCTTCCTTTTGGGAAATAAACTTACCTGGAGCCTGACAATTGCAGTCATGCAA
The DNA here is from genome assembly GCF_021613505.1 of Equus quagga. Lineage (NCBI taxonomy): Eukaryota > Metazoa > Chordata > Mammalia > Perissodactyla > Equidae > Equus > Equus quagga. Next base: position 65,756,601 of record NC_060278.1, read on the forward strand.
CCAGGCTCAAAAGTAAGGAAGAAGACGTGAGGCATTTCTCCCCACGGTCCCATAAGCCCCAGACACATGGTCTTCTTCTGGCCATACTTAAAACACCTAACATGGATCACATGAAGCATCACCAACTACTTTCAGCTGTTCCTCAGTGATGAAATGTTTCAGACATATGGTCACGGAGATTCATATCTGTGCAGACCATTTTTGAAACAGCCCAGAAATCGTTTGGGAACATGTGGCATTAGACAAATATAAATTCCAAGTCTAGATTTTTCCTCTGTGTGGTTTCCCTTCCACACCTGGACTTTCAGAATGAGTCACACGGTAGTCTCTGAGAACGAGGACAAAGAACCTGGTATTAGCACATGTTTAAACTCTGAGCCCCCTGAGAAAAGCTCCTGGAGGGTTGTTAATCTCAGTGAATCTCACAAGAAGTGGGCCCCATGAGAGAGCTGTTCTTTTGGTGGTCTCAGAATGAAGGTCCTCCCGGCACAGTTTTAGGGCCTGTGTTCCAGGTCTTGTCTCATGGAATAAGAGTAATATAAAACTTTTTTCTAGTTTTTTCCACTCTCAGAAGACCACATGGTATGCGCTGATAACTGGTATCTCCTTTACCTATTTTGCTACCTCTCAAACAATAAATTGTCCCAATCTTCTGTGACATTATCCTAAAGATGATCCTTGTGAAAACTTGGGGGGGAAACCCAATACATATAATGTTGAGGGTTTTCATGGCTGTCTCTACAAATAACTTAGAGAAGTTGCACACAGATTCACTGCTCAAAAAACACTAATTTAAAGTGGTTTTAATTGTGGTTAGCAGATATGTGCTCTGTATTTTGTAGAAGCACAAGCCAGAAACGATTGATAAGGCAGAGATGGCATTTCCAGTTTAGGCTTGGAAGTTAAAAATTCTTTCTATCCAGCGAAAGGACATATGGTCTTCAGGAAGCATATGAAGACAGACAGGCAGCTACACACATACACACACACACACACACACAATTGGCTTGAACTGAGTGAAAAACTACTTTATAATAAAAGACAGCCACTTGAGCTAATTAAAAAAAAACTTTAACGACTTCATGTAGTTTCTGCAAGACTAGAACTGCACTGTCATGTGCTTTGAGCTATTAAAGAAAGACAATTTTAATAAAGTTAAGCCTCAATGTCCTTAATACAAACATTAGACAAAATTTTATTTTCAGAGAAAAGAAGGCCAAAAAAGATGTCCTGTCTACCATTTCCCAACCATAATGAATTATTTAAATGACCCATCCTTATTAGGATGGTTGCAGTGTGTGCTGAGTCAAGAATACTTCACTCATAATGAAAGGTTGCAATGTGTACTAAGTTATGCGTGTCAGGAGAAGGAAACAGTAGATTTTGATCCATGTGGTCTCTGGAGTAGGGGATTGATAAGCAGAGTTTTCTCTACTTGGGACCCCAGATACTTCCAGTCTTTCTTAAAAGGAATGAGATGCAAGTGAAGGAGTTCTTTTCCTTTTTGCTGCAATTCTTCAAACAAATGCTCGATTTCTCAGAACATACTTTTCTCTTCACCTTGCAATGGTGCAAAGACTCAGCTGGGAGGGTAACCAGAAACCCAATCAATGAAAAGTTAGGTAAATTCTTCAATTTCTTTAAAAAAGAATTGTAACATAAGCTACTCCAAGCCTACAAGGATCCACAAATATTAGTAAACTCAAGCAAATTGTCCAGATTCTCTCATCACTTACCAAATTCTATGCCTAGGGCATGGAAAATACTGTCTTGTTTTCAGACAACTGACCTAAAATTTTACTTAGACAGTAGTCTTTTAGGCAACACCTTTTGAGGAAATCATTTGGGTCTCCATTCTCTAAAAGCAAATCTGGCTGGAACCCAGGAATTGACATGAGTCAACAGAGAGCAGTAAATGAGACGGTATTTACATGCGATGGTGAGTAGAATTTCTCAGTTAAGTTTTTCTGTTTTTTCATTTATAACAGACCATCCAAAAGGACAAGAAAGATTTAGAGTTTGAAGAAATGTTGGTCATAACCCTTCAAAAATAGTTAATTTATAAATATTTTCCCAAAAAGCTTGACCAAGTTTATTTCCCTATGGGTTTTATTTACCCTCTATAATCACATCAGTCTTATTGGTTTTATTTAAGAAAAGGAAAATATTAATTTTTTAAAGAGTTAATTTTTACTCGGATATTCATCCAAATTGCTTTCTAAAACCATCCATTTAATTGCAAAATAGATCAACTACTATGTCAATTAGATTTACCTATTGTGTTTATTATCTGATATTTCACAGCCTGAATCTAACCTCAGAGAACTTGGAATCTCTGAATGAAAAAATAAAATATTCCTATTGGTCTTTTTTTGCTTAAAATAGAAAAGCACCAGTCTTTTCCCATTTTGCAAAGAGCACATGTTTTTAGTAAAAATTTGAAAAAATATATAGGTAAGTGAGACAAATAATTAGCATCACTCGAATTCCCATTAAATACAGCTACTGTTAACATTTCAATATAAATTTTTCCAGAATTTAATATAAATATATAAATTTAACCAAAATATAAAATTTAACCGAAATGGGCTCAAACTGTAAGGCTGTTTTGTAACACGTACTACTTTTTTCTTCACATTTCATAAGCATTTTCCATTCTTCTGAAATACAATTTTAATGGCTTTGTAATATTCTATTGCATTGTTGTAATTCCCTATTATTAGGCACATCACTTATTTCAGGTTTTCTTCCTGTTATAAACAGTATTATGGTAAACATCCTCATAGCTACATCTTCCTGCAGATTATTTCCATAGACTAAATTTCTAGAAGAGAATGTTTACACCCAAAACTTTTTCTAAAATTTTGACAACTGCTGCCAAATTGCACTCCAAAAAGGTGTGTGCATTTGCACCCCACAGCAAAGTGTGAGAGCTGCCCATTTCCTTGGACTTTGTTGACACGGCTGTTGCACACATATTCTGATATTTACCAAATCAAAAGGCACAGAGATATTTTATTGTTGCTTTACTTGGTCATTTCTATTTTTTCCTTCTGAATTGCTCCTGCATGTTACCTGCAGTTTTTCTGTGGTTGATATTCACAATAGCTGTTGAACACCATCATGTAAATAGTAATGCAAAGATACACCCAGATAACACAGATACAGTTTACTTGCTAGACCAACTACATAAACTTAGGGTATTTAATTTAATTGCCATCTTAAGCATGGAAAGAGAGTATTATAAGAATAAAGGTAAGAAAACTATGGCATCAGTGCCTATAACTACCTGCAAGGAAGGAGAACTGATGCATGTTGGTATAACAGGCACTTTCAAACTTCTGTTAGTTATCCTCCTCGCTGCTCATTGGGTTCCAAAGCAAGCAACTCAAATGGTGTATTCTCTGGAACTCAGAGAGAACAGCAGTGCTGAAGAAAAATTCACATTTATTAAGTCCAGCATTCTAAATTTTTATTTTAATCCATTACCCCAGAAATGCTCTGGAGATGCATCTTGGAATCAGGAAAAAAACTGACTCTTCTTTCTATAATCTTTGAATTCATGCCGGGGCTGCTGGTGAGTAACTATGATGGGACAGCCACAACGTTTAAACATGTACCATCCCTATAGCATCCATTTCTTCTGAATTTTATGTACTGGATAAATAAGCTCATACAGAGAGAGGGAGACAGAGAGACACAGAAAGAGAGGCATGCATACATTTGAAAAAACAAAAGAACAATGCAAAATATCCTAATTTCTTAAAATCAAAAAGACTACTTTAGTATAATTAGAACCGTACAGTTGGTAACATGAGCTCTACAAACAAGAGATTATTCTTTATTTCGATATATAAACATTACATGAATTTTAAAAGTCACTTTTGTTCAAGTGATTCAATACACTAGAGATGGAGCCATGCACCTCATAATGACATTTTGGTCGACAAGAGTCCGCGTATATCACAGTGGTCCCATAAGATCAGTACCATATAGCCTAGTTGTGTTGTCAGCTATACCATCTAGATTTGTGTAAGTCCACTCTGTGATGTTCACACGACATCAAAATCACCTAACGACACATCTCTCAGAACGTATCCCTGTCGTTAAGTGACGCATGACTGTAACTAGTCGTGTGTATATTAAGATGATAAACGTCACTGAGTGCTAATTACATGTTGGCTACTTTACGTCATTATGAGAAAATCCTCACAATAACCCTACGAGAAAAGTACTTTTATTATTATTCCCATTTATAGATTTAAGACACAAACAAACAAAACTGAGGGTTGGAACGGGAAATTGAGGAGTAGACAGCGAACTTGAACCTACATGCTGCTGCTCCACATTCCTGGGTTCGCAAGTCAGGGTGTCAAGGAGAGAAAACACAGGATGAAGAAGCCCTTACACCTTTATAAGCAGATCATCGAAATGACAAACAGCTGAGCATAAAGAGCTTGATGTCCAAAGAATAATCCCATTTGCAAATAATGAAGTATGTATACCTATCTAAGGACCATTCTTCCTCCTCACCTCTTGAGTCTGACTCTAAAACATTGCCAAAAAGGCATACAAATCCTGCAAATGCTGTACCCCTAAATCTCTGAAGTCAGCAAGACATAAAAAATGTTAGAAGGTGATCAGGATTATCCATCTTGCTTCCTCTCTGCTAAATCAGTCATTGGGCTATTACGAGTAGACGGAAAAAACCTTGTAATCCTCAGGTGTGCCATTAAACTCGTAAATTGCAAGATGTCTAGGACATTTTATATTACAGTTGACACCGCTCCATGGTATGTTTGAGGACGTTTTCCAAGAGAAGCCACTCTAAGAAAACATTAAAATGGCCTTTTCACGCTCTTTATACTATAGAAAAAGAAACAGATTCAGCTGCTTAGTTATGCTGCTAATTCCTACACAAGCTGCACTCAACTCAGAATCTACTATGGCCTTAGACAGAACCACGATCTCCTCTCATGGACCCACAGCCCAGTAACTCCTAACGGCCGGTTATTTCCATTCAGGCTGTCTGACCTTCATACTTTAGAGGCTGGGGAGAGTCAGACTTCAGTTTTCAATTATATCAAGCTAAACAGAAAAAGGCAGGGGAAAAGTACAGTTGGAGTTTACAAAGGTTATTTATTTATCAATCTAGAAATGAAGAGTTTTTAAATTGAGCAAAGATATTTGACATGTCTTATTTAAGTGAGGCAAGTGTATGCCGCCTATTAATCCTGGTAAACAATACCTAAAGATAATCTTTTCACGTATTTTCAGGATAAAATAAAGGCTATCATTTTTTCTGTGTACAAATCAAAATTCTCTGAATTGTTAGACTTTCAGATGCCTCTTCCTTCTGGGAATTCTCATGATATATTTAGACAACAACATAGACAACAGGTCCTGTTCAAATTCCTCTAGGTATGTTTTCTAAATAATAGGGATATTTCCTCCCTAACTAAATTACACGTACTCCAATGGTTAAGGAATATGTTTCTTAGTGTAGTAATATACCCACAGTATGGACCTTCCTTACCAGCACATGGGGGCTTCTCCATACTTGTTGTCTATTAAACAAGACATGGCAAAGAAGTTTTATGTACTAAAATCTGCAAATGGTTTCCAATATGAGAATCTTCCATCTTCCTGGGAGAAAAATCATTAGTATACATGTGGCCTTTATTGGATTTTAGGTATAAATATACTAATTAAAAGCTTTCTAAAGCAGGAGTTAGCCGACTTCCTCAATAAAGAGCAGAACGGTAACTGTCTTAGGCTTTGGAAGCCATACAGTCTGTGTGGCACCTACTCAACCCTGCTGTTGCAGCATGAAAGCAGTACGTAAACAAGTGAGCATGGATGTATTCCGATAAAACTTTATTTGCAAAAACAAGAGGTGGACAAGATTTGATCCACAGGCAATAGTTTTCAGGGCCCTCTCCTAAAGTGTGAAAAGAGAAAATGAACATTAAAAGTCGTTTCCCTTGTATAATGTTATAAACCAATGTTAGCTCAATAAAGAAATGTAAAAAGTGGTTTCCATTCAAGCAAGTGGATTGGACTGAGATGGCAGACAGGGCACATTTTTGAGACATTCTACACGTTTAAAGACAGCTGGCAGAGAGAGAGACTTGAGAGCAATGACAGGGAAGTAACTGTGGAACTACAGTAGAGGCAGCTGGACAAGTTGCCTTTCTTCCTCCCAACATTTGCATTATGTACAGCGGACACAGGAGTGTCAACCTAAAGACGAGAACAGCAAGTATGGACACTACATGGCAGAGCTAGGGCATGAAAGAACTGGGAGTTCTCCAAACACAGAAGCCCAGGGAATAACCAACACAGCTCATGAGCACGTCATGCTCTCCACAACCTCAAAACATATCATCTTCAGAGGCAAGCAGTGATAAAAAGAAACAATATCAACAGGTGAGGGAACAGGGACTCTCAAATACAAACATGAGCATATAATTAAGACTCCAGACACATTGAAGGAAAGCCAGACAAGAAAAGAGAGGCAATGAGTGCGAAGCAAAGAAATGAAGTAATATTTGAGGAAAGAAGATTCACAAAACAAACAGAAGATATATATGCACTCAAGCAGGCATGCAGGTGTGCCCACACACATACATATTTTTTAATATTCTCAGGATTCTGGCAGAGGATGCAGTAACCAGGAAAGAAGATCAGGATGTTATGAAAAAAGTACTAATCAAAGGCTTCGGAAATAAAAAACACCATTGTTAAAATATTTCAAAAACTCATAAGCTCCACTTTCAATAATGCATAGAACAAACAGAAAAAAGATCAAGCAATCAATAAAGGACTTGAACAACACTATAAGCCAAATAGCCCTAACAGATACATACAGAGCAGTCCACACAAAACCAGCAAAATACGTTTTTCTCAAATGCCTTTGGAACATTCATCAAGGTAGACCACATGTTAGGCCACAAAAACCAGTCTTAATCAATTTTAAAAGATCAAAATCATATATAGTATCTTTTCTGGTCAGAATGGAATGAAACTAGAAATCAATGACAGAAAGAAAACTGGAATGTTCATAGTACATAGTGTATGAAAAGCATTCTTAAACAACCAATGGGGCAAAGAGAAAATTACAAGGGAAATTAGAAAATACCTTGAGATAAATGAAAATGAAAAGACAACATATCAAAACTTATGAGATGCAGTAACAGAGAAATTTATAGCTATAAACACACACATTAAACAACAAGAAAGATCCCAAATCAATAACCTAACTTTAAACCTTAAGGAGCTAGAAAAAGAAGAGCAAACTAAACCCAAAGCTAGCAGAAGGAAGGAAATAATAAACGTGAGAGTGTAGATAAATAAAATAGAGAATAGAAAAACCACGGGAAAAATCAACAAACCAAAAGTTAGGTCTTCAAAAAAATCAACAAAATGTTCAAGCCTTTATCTAGATTGATTAAGGAAAAAAAGATAAGACTCAAATTGCTAAAATAAGAAATAAAAATAGAGACATGACTATTGACTTTGCAGAATAAAAAGGATTATAAGAGAGTACTATGAACAACTGTATCCCAACAAATTGGATAACCTAGATGAAATAAACAGATTCCCAAAGCCCACAACCTACCAAGACTGACGCATGAAAAAATAGAAAATCAGAATAGACCTATTACTAATAAGGAAATTGAATTGGTAATAAAAAACCTGCCAAAAAAAGAGAAGTCCAGGACCAGATGGCTTCACTGGTGAATTCTACCAAACATTTAAAGAAGAATTAACAAAACTCCTTCTCAAGCTCTTCCAAAACAGTAAAGAGGAGGGAATGCTTCCTAATCCATTCTATGAGGTCAGCATTATCTAGATGCCAAAGCCAGACTAAGACACTACAAGAAAAGAAACTTACAGATCAATATTCCTTATGAATATTGATGTAAACTCCTCAACAAAAGACTAGGAAACCAAATTCAGGAGCATATTAAAATGATTATACAACAGGACTGAGTGAATTTTATTCCACAAACGCAAGGATGGTTCAACACATAAAAATCAAATCCACATTAATAGAATGAAAGAAACTACGCAATCATCTCATTAATGCAGAAAAAGCATTTGACAAAATTCAATGGCCATTCATGAAAAAGACACTCAATAAAATAGGAATAGAAGAAAACTTCTTCAACATGATAAAGGCCACATATGAATATCCCACAGATAATATACTCAATGCAGAAATACTGAGTGCTTTTCCCTTAAGACGAGATGCTCACTTTCATCTTCTATTCAACATAGCATTCAAAGTTCTAGCCAGAGTAATTAGGCAAGAAAAAGAAATAAAAGACATCCATATTGGAAAGAAAAAAGTAAAATTATCTCTGTTTGCAGATAACATAATCTTATATGCACAAAGCTCTAAATAATCCACCAAAAAATAATCTATTACAATAAATGAATTTAGCAAAGTAGCAAGATACAGAATCAATATGCAAAAATAAGTTGTATTTCTACTGACGAACAATCCAAACAGGAAATTAAGAAAACAATTCCATTTACAATAGCATCAGAAAGAATAAAATACTTAGGGGAAAAAAGTTAACCAAGGAAGTAGAAGATTTATACACTAAAAACTATAAAACATTGCCAAAATAAATTAAAGAAGACATAAATAAGTGGAAAGACATTTTGTGTTTATATGTTGGAAGATTTAAGACTGTAAAGATGATAATATTACCCAAAGCAATCGACAGATTCAATGCAATTCCTGTCCAAATCTCAGTGGGGGGTTTTTGGTTTTGTTTTGTTTTGTTTTTTGCAGAAATAAAATAAACCATCCGAAAATTCATATGGAACCTCAAGAAATTCCAAAATAGTCAAAACAATCTTGAAAAAGAAGAACAAAATTGGAGGACTCGTATTTCCTATTTCAAAACTTGCCTCACAGCTATGCTAATCAAAACAGTGTGGTACCAGCCTAAGAACAGACATATAGACCAGTGGGATAGAATAGAAAACCCAGAAATAAACCCTCCTGTATATCATCAGTTGATTTTCAACAAAGGTGCCAAGACCATTCAATAGGAAAGGAAAATCTTTTCAAAAAATGGTGCCAGAAAAATGGATATCTATATGCCAAAGAATGAAGCTGGACCTTTAGCTAACACCATACACAAAAATTAACTAAAAATGGATCAAAGACACAAACCTAAGAGTTAAAAATAATAAAACTCTTATGATAAAACAGACGGAAAAAGTTTTATGATGTTGGATTTGGCAATGATTCTTTGGCTATGACACCAAAAGCACAGGCAAAAAAAAGAAAAATAGGACTACATGAAAATTCAAAACTTCCAAGCATCAAAGGACACTAGCAAGAGAGTGGAAAAGATAAGCAGAAAAATGGGAAAAAATATTTGCAAATCATATATCTGATAAAGGATTAATACCACGAATACATAAAGAACTGCAATTCAACAACAAAAAGACAAAAAAACTCAATTCAAAAATGAGTAAAGGACTTGAACAGACATTTCACCAAAGAATATGCACAAATGGCCAATAAGCATATGAAAAGATGATCAACATCACTAGCTATCAGGAAATGCAAATCAAAAGCACAATGAGACACCATTTCACACCCATTACAATGGCTATTATCCAAAATAAAGAAAAGAAGCGTTGGCAAAAATGTGGAAAAATATGGACCCTTGTGTATTGCTGGTGAGAATGGGAATGTAAAGCAGTGCAGTCAATGTGGAAAACAATTTGCTGGTTCCTCAAACCTTAAACATAGCATTGCCATATGATCCAGCAATTCCATTCCTAGGTATATGACCTAAAGAACTGAAAGCATAGACTCAAACAAATATTTGTACAACAATGTTCACAGCAGCATTATTCCCAACAGCCAGAAGGTGAAAACAACCCAAATGTCAATCAACAGATGAACAGATAAACAAAATGTGGTATTAACATACCATGGATATTATTAAACCTTAAAAAAGAATAAATTCTGATGCATGCTGTAAAATCGATTAACCTTAAAAACATTGTACTAAGTGAAATACTATAGACACAAACGGGCAAATATTGTATGACTCTACTAATACAAGGCACCTAGAATAGACAAATTCATAGAGACAAAAAGAACAGAGTTTACCAGAGGCTGAGCAGAGAGGAGAACAGGGAGTTACTGTTTAATGGGTACATAGATTCTGTTTGGGATGATGAAAATGTTCTGCAGGTGGATAGTGGTGATGATTTTATAACATTGTGAATATACTTAATAACACTGAATTGGTCACTTAAAAATGGTTAAAATAGTAAATTATATGTTATGTCTATTTTACCAAGATTTTTAAACTTCATTGATGCATAAAGAGATAATTAGTGAGCTAGAATGTGGAGACATGGAATGCATATGGAACAGAACATGAAAGAGCAATAAAGTGAAAATATGAAAGAAAAACTAAGAGATATTTACAACAGAGCCAGAATCAACCAGCCTTCACCTAACAGAAATTCCAGTTTAAAAATGGAGGCAATGGGGGCTGGCCCCGTGGTCGAGTGGTTAAGTTCGCATGCTCCGCTGCAGGCGGCCCAGTGTTTCGTTGGTTCGAATCCTGGGCGCGCAGACATGGCACTGCTCATCAAACCACGGTGAGGCAGCGTCCCACATGCCACAACTAGATGTACCCACAACGAAAAATATACAACTATGTACCGGGGGGCTTTGGGGAGAAAAAGGAAAAAAATAAAATCTTTAAAAAAAAAAAATGGAGGCAATGAATGTTCAAAGAAATAATAAAGGAAAATTTCCCAGAACCAAATGGGAATTGGGCAAAATCACTTATTCAAAAGCAGAAATTCCCATAATAGACAGAATAAAAAAATCAAGTTACATGCTACTTATAAGAGATACTCTAGGTACAAAATAACAAAAGTAGCTTTTTTAAAAAATTATACATATATATATATATAACTTAACATATATAATTTAAATCCACGTGTGTGTCTGTATGATGTTAAGAAAGAGGAAGTTTAGCAATGTTATTAGACAAAAATAAGATTCTATGCAAAGAATAACATAAAATGTCACGTATTGATAAAAGGTAAAATTTATAAGATGCTACAATCATTAATCATGATATACTTAATCATATATCACTAAAATATATAAAACAAAACTGACAAAAATAAAAAAGTTGATAAATCCACAATCATAGTGAAAAATCTGTAAACATTTCTTTCAGATATCAACAATTTGAAAGGACCCAGAATTGTGTAAAGCTACAGTCTATATGAACTAAAAATTACACTATGATGTATTCAGAACTTGGATTGTAGCAAAGAAAACATGCACTATTTTCAAACACATAAGAAATTGTCAAAATTTGATACCATGTTAGGGCATAAAGAAAATTTTAATGAGTTCCTAAAGGCAGAAGTTTCAAGATTCACATCAACTGAACATAGTGCCCTAAGATAAAATTTCCACAGTATAAGAATTTTTTAAAAATCAATGAACTTGAGGTAGGTAAACTGAAGTTATTCACTCTGAGTAAGAGAAGGAAAAAGGATTGAAGAAAAATGAGCAGAGACTTGGAGAATGGTGGAACACCATCCAGCATAGCAACATACAGATAATAGGAGTCAGAAGGAGAGGAGAAAGAAAGGTACAGAAAGATTATCTGAAGAAATAATGGCAAATCTTCCCAAATTTGATGAAAAACATTATTCTCTACACCTGAGAAGCCCAATGAATTCCAAGTAGGATGAAACCAAACAGACCCACATCTACACAAACCAAACCAAATGGTTGAAAGCCAAACACAAAAAAAGAATCCTGACGAAGTAAGAGAGCCATGACTCATCATGTACAGGGTATCCTCAATAGATTAACAGCCAATTTCTTATCAGAAACTACAGAGGCCAGAAGGTAGTCAGATGGCATGTTTAAAATGCCAGCAGAGGGGCCAGTCCTGTGACCGAGTGGTTAAGTTCAAGCTCAGCTTCGGCAGCCCAGGGTTTCGCCAGTTCAGATCCTGGGCATGGACATGGCACCACTCATCAGGCCACAGTGAGGCGGCATCCCACATCCCACAACTAGAAGGACCCACAATTAAAATATACAACTATATACAGGGAGTATCTGGGGAGAAAAAAGCAGGCAAAAAATGTTGGCAGAAAAATATTGCCAATTAAGAATTTTATAGCTAGCAAAACCATCCTTCAAAAATGAAGACGAAATCAAGACATTCCCAGATAAACAAAAGATAAGACAGTTTATCAACAGTACACTTGCTCTACAAGAAATGCTAAAGAGAGTCCCTCAGATTAAAAACAAAGGTCACTAGATTCTAATTCAAATCCACATGAAGAAATAAAGAACAACAATAAAGTTAACTACATAGATAAATATAAAAAATAATACAAATGTATTTTTGGTTTTTCCTATTTGATTTAAAATACAACTCCATAAAGCAATAATTATAAATCTATGATAATGGGCATACATGTATAATGATAATATTAGTATAAAGGAGGGGGAACGGATCTATACAGGAATGAAGTTTTTGCACAGTATTGAAATTAAATTGGTATTAATATGAAACATTGTTACAAATTAATACAGTCCTTGTAATCACCTAGCAACCACAATAAAAATAACAAAAAAAATAGTACAAGAAATTACAAGGGAACTACAAAGTTACACTAGCAAATATCTAGTATACAGGAAAATATAGGAGTGGAAAAATTGAGGAACAAAAAAAGATATAAGACATACAGAAAACAAATAGCAAAATGAAAGAAGTAAATCCTCCCTTATCAGTAATTATATTAAATATAAATGGACTAAACACTACATAAAGCAGAGATTGGCAGGATGTATTAAAAAATGATACAACTATATGTGGTCTATGAGAGACTCACTTTAGATTCAAAGGTGCAAATACATTGAATGTAAACATATAGAAAAAGGTAGTCCATGTAAATGGAAACCAAAAGAAGCTGAAGTAGGTATACTAATATCAAACAAAATGGAATTTAAGTCAAAAAATATTACTAGAGACAGGAAGGAAATTTTCTAACAATAAAAGTGTTAATCTTTCAAGAAGATACAATAAATATAACATCTATGCACTTAACAAGAGAGCCTCAAAGCACATGAGGCAAAAACTGACCAAATCAAAGAAACAGACAATTCAATAATAATATTTGGAAATTCAAATATTTCAATATCAAATAAAACAACTAGACAAAAGGTCAGCAAGGAAATAGAAGACTCAAACAACACTATAAACCAATTAGACCTAACAGACATCTGTAGAACATGCCACCTTACAAAGCTGGAATACACATTCTCAAGTGCACACAGAATGTTCTCCAGGACAGACTACAGGTTAGACCACAAAACAAGTCTCAACAAATTTAAAATGATTGAAATAATACAAAGTATATTCTTCAACCACAATGGAATGCAATTATAAATCAATAAGAGACAGAAATCGGGAAAGTTCACTAATATATGAAAATTAATATTATCCCTAAGCAACCAATGAGCCAAAGAAGAAATTAGATATAGTTTGATATGAACAAAAACAAAATTATAACATACCAAAACCTATGGGATGCAGTGAAAGCAGTGCCAAAAGAAATTTATAACTGTAAATGCCAACATTTAAAAAAGAAAAAATCTCGAGTCAGCCCTGATTGCCTAGTGGTTAAAGTTCAGCACACGCCACTTTGGTGGCCCAGGGTTGGCTCCTGAGTGCAGAACCACACCACTCATCTGTCAGTAGCCATGCTGTGGCAGGGGCCCACATAGAAGAGCTAGAAGGACTTAGAACTAGAATATACAACCGTGCACTGGGGCTTTGGGAAGGTAAAAAAAAAGAGGAAGATTGGCAACAGATGTTAGCTCAGGGTTAATCTTTCCCAGCCAATAAAAAAGACACCATGCGGTGTTCTTTAAAAATAAAATAGAAAAAAGAAAAAAATCTCAAGTCAATAATCTAGCCTTCTTCCATAAAGAACTTAGGAGAATAAGAATAAACTAAACCCAAAGCAAACAGAAAGAAGGAAAGAATAAAGACTGGAACAGAAGTAAATAAAAAGAGATAGAAAAACAATAGAGAAAATCAATTAAACCAAAAGTTCATTCTTTGAGAAGAGTAACAAAATTCACAAATCTTTAAGTAGACTGACCAAGAAAAAAAAAGAAAAGACTCAAATTACTAACATCAGGAATGAAAGAAGAGACTGACATAGAAAAAAAAAAGGACTATAAGGGAATGCTATGAATAATTGCATGCCAACAAATCTGATAACCTAAATTAAATGGAAAAATTATCAGAAAGACATAACCTACCCAAACTAACTAAAGCATAAATGGAAAATCTAAATAGACCTATACCAAGTAAAGTCATTGAGTTTGCAATAAAAACAAAACTTCCAGCCAAGTCAAGCCAAGGGCCAGAGGGCTTAAGCAGTAAATTCTATCAAACGTTTAAAGAATAACACCAATCTTTCACAAACTCTTCCAAAATACAGAAGAAGGAACATTTTCTAACTCATTCTGAGAGGCCAATGATATCTCGACACCAAAACTAGAAAAAAAGACATCACAAGAAAAGAAACCACAGACCAATATCTCTTATGAATACATATGCAAAAATACTCAACAAAATGCTAGAAAACCAAATCCAGAGGCATAAAAAAACCATTATACATTACAAACAAAAAATTTATCCCAGGAATGCAAGGTTGGCTTAAGATACAAAAATTAATCAATGCACCATTTTAATAGAATAAAGGGGAAAGAACCACATGATAATCACAATAAATGCAAAAAAAACCATTTGACAAAATTCAACACTCTTTTCATGATAAAAGCTGTCCACAAACTAGGAGTGGAAAGAAACTTCCACAACCTGATTACTGGCATCTGCAATAACCCCATAGTTATCATACTTAACAGTGAAAGCTTTCCCTCTCAGAACAAGAACAAGACAAGGATGTACACTTTTACTACTTCTATTCAACACTGTTCTGAAGTTCTGTGCAATTAGCCAAGGAAAAGAAATAAAAGGCATCCATGTGGGAAAAGAATAATTAATATGATCTCTATTTGCAGATTACATGATCTTACATTCATGAAACTATTAGAGCTAATAAACAATTTCTGTAAATTTGCAAGGTATGAGATCAGTATATAAAAGCCAGTTGTATTTTTATAAACTAGTAATAGGCAATCAGAAATTGTAAATACCATTTACAATAACAGCAAAAATTATAAAATATTTAAGAATAAATTTAACCAAAAAGAATGCAAGCATGTACACTGAAAACTACAAAACATCATTGAAAGAAATTAAAGAAGAAAATTGAAAGACATTCATATTCATGGATTGGAAGACAATATTGTTCAGATGGCAATATTCCCAAGGTGATTTTCAGGTTTAACGTAATTGCTATGAATGTTCAAGCTTTCTTTTCCACAGAAATGTATAAGCTGATTCTAAATTTCACGTGCAAATGAGAGAATAGTCAAAACCATCTTTACAAAGATGAACAAAGTCAGAGGACTCAGATTTCCTGATTTCAAAACTTACTAAAAAGCTACAGTAATCAAAAGAGTGGCACTGCCATAGCATTGCCATATGGATGAAAGAAAGAGAACTGAGATTCTAGAAATAAACTCATACTCATCTTTGGTCAGTTCATTTTCAACAATGGTATCCAATTCAATGTGTAAAAGAATTATCTTTTCAATAAATAGTGTTGGACTGGATATCAACATGCAAAGGAATTAATATGAACCCCTACCTTGCACCTTATACAAAAATTAATTCAAAATGGATCAAAGATCTAAATGTAAGAGCATAAAATTCCTAGAAAGAAACTCATGTGTTAATCTTCATGATCTTGAGGTAGGCCATGGCTTCTCAGATGTAACACAAAAAGTACAAGCAATCAAAGAAAAAGATAAATTAGACTCCATCAATATGAAAAATTCTTGTGTGTTAAGAGACACTATCACAAATGTGAAAAGACAATGACAGAAGGGAGAAAATATTTGCCAATTATATCTCTGATAAGGGTCCAATGTCCAGAGTATCCAGAATTCTTACAATTCAGTGATAAAAAGAAAAATAACCCAATAAAAAGTGAGCAAAGGATTTCAAGAGGCAGTTCTCCAAAGAAGATATACAAATGGCCAATAGCACATGAAAGGATGTTCAATACCAGTACTTAATGGGGAAATACAAATCAAAAAGAAATGAGACAGCACTTCACACCCATTAGGAGAGCTATGATAATTTTTTAAAAAACAGAAAATAACAAGTGTTGAAGAGGATGTGGAAAAATTAGAACACTTGTACATTGCTGGTAGGAATATAAGATGGTCCTACCCCTTTAGAAAATAGTCTGGTAATTCCTCAAGTGATTAAACATAGAGTTGCCGTTTGACCAAGCGATCCCACTCTTAGGTATATAGTCAGGAAAAGTGAAAACATATGTTCATACAAAAACTTGTACACAAATGTTCACAGCAGCATAATTCATAACACCCAAAAAGTGGAAACAACTCAGATGTCCATTAACTAATGAATAGATAAACAAAATGTGGTATATCCACACAACGCAATATTATTCAGCCATTCTAAATACTTTTAAGAATGAAGAGCACTGATACATGCTACAACGTGATGAACCTTAAAAATGTTGCTAAGTGAAAGACCACATATTGTATGATCCAATTTACATGAAATGTCCAGAATAGGAAAATCATAGAGACAGAAAGTAGATTAATGGTTGCCAGCGGTTGGAGGTGGGGAGAATTGGGACTGAATGTTATGCCGTTTCTTGTTAACATGATGAAAATATTCTGGTATTGGATAGTGGTGATGGTTGCACAACCTGGTGAATATACTAAAAGCCTATTGTGAACTTTAAAAATACAGTCATGCGTCATTCTGAGAAATGAATCATTAGGCAATTGTGTTGTGTGAGCATCCTGGAGCACACTTACACAAACCTAGATGGTATCACATACTACACACAGAGGCTATATTAATATGGCAAAGGGCAGGCCCTGTGGCCAAGTGGTTGAGTTCGCGTGTTCCACTTCGGTACCCTGGGGTTTCGCCAGGTCCAGATCCTGGGCATGGACATGGCACCACTCGTCAGGCCATGCTGAGGTGGCATCCCACATGGCACAACCGGAGGCACTCACAACTACAGTATAGAATTATGTACTGGGGGGCTTTGGGAGAAGAAGGGAAAACAAAAAAAAAAGAAGATTGGCAACAGTTGTCAGCTCAGGTGCCAATCTTTAAAAAATAGATATATCAAATAAAGCAGTAAGGAAAATAACACAGCAAATGCAATGAAACTACAAAGGCAGAATCCATTCACACAAAAGCCTAAAGCACAAATTAGAAGATTAAAATTTAATAAAACAAAAAATGTTAACACCAGGAAAGTAGACAGCCTTTGCAAATCTGATCAAGATAAAAAGAGAGAAGATACTGACAAACACCATTAAGAAAATGAAAGGGGCAAATTACAAATAAGGCAATTTTAGAATTACTTGCGAATACTACGCAGGGCCATATATCAATGCATTTTAAAATGTAGAAGGAATGAATTATTTCTTTGGAAAATACAAATTACTCAAATCTATTGTCTAGTTTCATCATCATTTTGTGCTTTAAAAACAGAGGAAGGAGGACTCAAAAGTAAACCACAGTTTTAAAGAATGTGGTCACTTTTCCCTTGTTCTGCTTCTTTAGTTCATGAGAATAATAAAGTACCTTACAACCCTTCTTCCCCCAAAAGCCTCAGTAACTTATTCACAATCAGCTAGACATAGCCTCTTTTCTATAACCATAAAACAGCTGCATATCTCAATGTATAATCTGTGATAATCACATCACCATCAGAAATTGTATTGAAACACACCACTTAAATTTTTCTATCATAACTGAATCTTTTAAGTAAAGTAAAGGAGTGACATCCTAAGGTACAGATGTAGTTGGCATCACAGGACTTCTCTGCAGTTACATTTTTGGCTACAATTCTAGGTATGCTTTGCACAGATGACCAAGTATAGATAGACAAATGTCTAGGAAAGAAGAGAAGGAGGCAGGAAGTGAGAAAGAGAGGAATGGACGGAAAGAGAGAAAGAGAGGGAAGGAAGCTTTCGGTTTTTCACAGGATTGTTAACACAAAAGTAAAATGTTATATTTTGCCTTGGGGAAAAAATAACCAGAAAAGAGCAAATATCAAAGCCACAACACATCAGCAACAGGCTAGTCATGCACCAACACTAATTTGTAAATTAAAGTTCAAATTTTGAGTAGGAACAATCCAAATATGTGCAAGAGAAAACGCTAAAACACACTCATGCTCTAGTGTTTCATTAGACAGTAAAACAGCAACAGGGGAAGCCAACCTGAAGTCTCCAGAATAAAACATGCTGGCACGCGCGTCCCGGCTCCTCCCACCCGGGGCCGCCCTCCAGCTTCCGCGCACAGAGGACCCTGCGCCAAAACGTTCGCTTGAAGCTTGGAAATCAAAATAGCTTTCAGGAACAAAAGGAATCTCTTTCTTTCATCTGGTGACTTTCCTTAGATATGGAAACAAGGGACTTGGAAATAATTACTTACCAAGAAAATAAACGTTCCAAAAGTCAGCCTTTCCCTAGGAATCTTGGCCTTAACAGCTCACAAATTTAATAACAAGAATTGCCATTTCCATTTTACACATGAATGGATAAAGTCAGAAATCAAATAAGGAGGTATAATTATCGTCCATCTCCTTGCCATAATGGGGGGTTGGAAGCGAAGTGGACACACGTGACCAGCCCATTCTCTGTGTGAGGAGCTCCTTGGTCTGCAGCCCTCTTTTGGCTCCAACCACAAAGTCCTTACAATGCTCTGGCAGCACCATGCAATCTAGTCCTGCCCTCTTACTGCTCTGATCTCATCTCCTCTCCCCAGGTCTCACCCCTGCAACCAGATGCTAAGCAGGCTCCTGCCTTAGGGACTTTGTACTGCCTCTCCCATTTCCCACGAACTCTCTTCTCCATACCTCTTTTGGGCCAAATCACTCACCTCCTTCCATTCTTTGCTCAAATGACACTTTACTGGTGGGTCTCTCCTGACCACTCTGTTTAAAATTGCAACCAGCTGCCTTCCATTTCAACCCTGCACCCCCAGTCTCCTTGCCCTGCTCAGTTCTTTCGCATAGCGTATATTCCTTCTTATATACTACAGGGACTGTTAATTTTGTTGTTGCTGTTTGTCTTAGTTAGAGTTTCCTTGAAAGCAGAGCCTAAGACAAAGACTTGGGTACAGGCCATTTATCTAGGAAGTGGTTCCAGGAGTCAGGAGTGAAGAAGCAGAGTGAGATGAGGAAGAAGGAAACACCGGTTAAGTGGGCATGATCGAGGAATGCTGAAGACAACAGGCATTTGGAGAAGCCAGGTTTCTGTGGTCAGAGTACAAAATGTCCCTGAAGGAAGAGAGAGAGGCTGTAGTATTCCTCTCTAGGCTCCCATCTCCCACCGGCTGCTGAGACCACTGGAGTCACTAACATCCTTTCTCTTTTGATCAGCCTCCCACAGAGCAGTACTCCTCTAGGAAGAAAGCGGACAGCCATCCAGCAAGCTCTGGCAGAGGGACTGCCTGGTGGAGGAGAGGCTGTGCTGGCTTGTACTGCCCTCCCTGGTGTAGCTGCAATCAAAGGTGGGCCAGGGGAGTAATGGAGGCACCCGAGGCATTTGCTAAATTGCTTATGATCTCAAGTCCCCCACGTGAAAGTAAGATTGTCCGGGGTAGACACTGTCTTTTCCGGGGTGATAGCCCAAGTACCTAGAACAGTGTCTGGCACATAGTAGCTGCTTAATAAATATTTTTGAATGCTGAATGAACTCCAGGATGATTGTAAGCATGTAACTAGAGTACCAATATTGGTATGAAAATGTTGAAGGCAAGCAAGGTACCAGGGTACCAGGTCAACAGAGCCAGGTACCCTTGAGTGGTGTCCATGCAGAGCCTAGAAGGGTCCGGTTACAAGGCAGCCAATGGTTTGGAGATTGAAAACCTCTGCAGCTGAACTTGGTCTGACTCCTGCCTTCATCCAGGCTGTGGGACTTGAGTGGATTTCACCCTTGTGGGGGTGGGAGGGAGGCGGTCTGTCAGCTACAGATTGAAAAAACACCATGCTGATGGCACTGATTAGTTCCTCTACAGATCCATTACCTCTTAAACTATACTGACTAAGCCTTTAACTAAGCATTTTTAAAGCTGCCTTTGAACCTTTTTTTTTTTTCAGACAATAAGGCTTCCATAAAGATACAATAAGCTGCAAGAAAGAAATATCACACATTGACCCACCCTTTTCTTTGATCGTGGCTATTTTAATCTTCACTCAATGACATTAACATACGCATTTATTATTTTGCTATTTTTGTTGTCTCCCTGTACTGCTTTAAATCTTACTTTCACTCAAACACAAGAATGTTCTTTTCAGTGTTTCCAATGTTACAAAAGAAAGAAAAACCCTTAAGTCTACTTACAGCCAATACATTAAAAGAGGGATTTGATTCCTTTTCCAAGGAGAGGTTTTTGTAGTGGGGAAATGTGACCACCTCAGTTGGCAAATGTTTTCATTGAATTATAGATATCTTCAAAGGAAGAGAAATTCCCCCAAACTATTTAAAATCTTCATAACGGACCTCCCACAAATGATAACTTCTTTAAAGTAGAAATTCCCCTAAAGATGTACAAATCTTCAAAAAAGAATACCCTTCAAATGATTAGAACCTTACCAAACTCCATCTGGATCTGAGTTCCAATAATAAGGGTCAGAACCTTGTCCATACCTAGTAAAAAAAAAATACTGTAAGAAAGCACATTTTTTAGTATTTCCAGATGTAGACGGAACATTTTTCGTTTTGAAATACAATGAGAAAACTTTTTCATGCTATTTTGGAAACGATATATAGGCCAAAGCAGGCAGAGAAAGTTATTTGAAAGTGGTCAGGCCAAAGACACTTTAAAGCAGGTGAGTTTGAATTCAGAGTTAGAAACCAGTGGTGTGTCCTCTACTCACTGCTCACATCATTTTCTTAAGCTTATTTTCATTGGTTAGAATATTAATATCAGATAAACATTGTTTTTGAAGTTGGGTTCAACTATAACATGAAAAGTAAAAAGTAGCTAAAAAACAATGAAAGTAGAAAAGTGACAGTTGAATACACAAAAAAGCAAAAAACTATTAAGAAGCCATTCTCTGTACCTGGTTGTTGTTAGTGCCATGGAGTCGTTCCGACTCCTAGCGACTCTGCGTACAGCAGAGCGGAACCCTGCCGGGTCCTTTTGCGCCATCCTCTTATCTTCCACCGCTGCATCAGACAATGCTCCACTGCTATTCACAGGGTTTTCATGGCCAATACTTCGGAAGTGGATGACCAGGTCCTTCTTCCTAGTCTGTCTTAGTCTGGAAGCGCCACTAAAACCTGTTCACCATGGGTGACCACGCAGGCATTTGAAATACCAGTGGCATAGCTTTCAGCATCACAGCAACATGCAGCCACCACAGTATAACAACCGACAGATGGTGGAATGGTTGGTTCCCTGACCTGGAGACAAACCCAGGTCCTGGGACTGAGAGCCCCGAATCTCAACCACTAGATCGCGATCTGTACCCAGACGCACATGCAAACCCACAAGTACACACACTCACACCTTTATTTTCTTTTGGTAAATTGTCATCCATGTTGGTTCAATGATGTACACGTCTTGCAAAGATGTTAAGGGAAGCAGCTGCCTCTTGCTGCCTCTTGGCACACAGGATTTTTTGTCTCCACTGCACTGTCTTGATCATCTGTGAGAAAGCCCCTGGAGGTCTCACTCCCCTGCCTCCTGGCTGCTCCTGACAGACACGGCCCCCTACCCCTACCCACACACACACACCTCAAAGACTCATCCTATGTAGCCTGCTTACCCTGGCATCTTTTCTCTCTGAAACACTCCTCAAACAAATACAATTGGAAATAAGCAGGAAAAAAACATTCTTGTGTACACATATTTGCATTAGCATGCCTATAAAAATAATAGCTCGCTGTCTACCTCACCTTTGTGCTTTGGTGTCATTTCAGCGCACTTTGTTGTTGGAGTTTGGGGTTTTAGCTTTCTGTTTTTGCTTTCTTACTCGTTGGTTTTTGTTTGTGTTTGAGCTACATCTGCTTTCCTCAAAACTGTCATTTTCTGAGCCACTCTAAAGGCATTACCACACAGAGAACTTACTGGCAAAATCGGTGGACAAGCACAACTTGCAGGGGCTTAAAACCCACCACTCAATCTACCTCCTTAATCTGAAACTCACACCGAGATGCCCCAAGGCAAGGCCCTTACTGATGCAAATTAATAGAAGAGGAGC
This sequence comes from Equus quagga, assembly GCF_021613505.1. Lineage (NCBI taxonomy): Eukaryota > Metazoa > Chordata > Mammalia > Perissodactyla > Equidae > Equus > Equus quagga. The sequence continues at coordinate 65,779,041 of NC_060278.1, forward strand.
AAAATTTCTCAGTCTTTCTCCCTAGACAAAACCATTTGGAGAAACTAGAAGTCAAATCTCATAGGGGCAATTTGTCTGGCCCTTACCCCATTCCTTTGTGCGTCCTAGTCATTCAAGGACTGTTGTTGACTACACACACACTCAGAAAGCACTGCTAGAGGAGGAACAAAGCTGAGTTCTGAGACCTGAGTGGACTTTCTCCAGATCGGCGGAGCGGGTGCACAAGGAAGGTGGTGTGACTTCAAGGTATCCAAAATTGTTTTCCCCATTCCTCAACATCAACGCTTCACTCCTAAAATGGGGATAATAAGAGTTACAACTTCTTATGGCTGTTTTGGATCAAATTAATCAATAAAGGTATATTTTTTAGGATTATTCAGGCTGCATCGAAAATGTTTAAAAACGTTAGATATTTTTCGATGACTATATTTTTAATCCTAGCATTCTACTACTTCCCTGGCTCTTCTGTTCCATCTGCCTAGCTCTATTTTTGCCCCTGCTTCACAGAGTTCTCCCATCACGTCAGAAAGGGGACACTGCTCTCTCTCTTCCCTGGCACTTAAGGATGAGTTTGAATTGCATTTTTTATGTTTCGTTCATCTTAGACCTGGCATCCTTCCAATTCCAAGCTTCTTGATGCAATGCTTTCAGCAAAGTTGAGTCCATGAGTTCTGGGGTACTGAAGCAGTCGACATGGATCCTACTAGCTCAGGAGAGCCAACTGCTGAGTACTCAGGAATCCTGTGAGCTGGTACTAAGCCACTGGTAGCTTGAAATAGGCCATTGTGCCACAGCGGGAGTATTCACACCATGGAAATTGGCAAATGCTAGGAATCAGGACTTTGTTTTGCTTCTGTTGTTGTTTGGGGTTTTTTGAGAGGTCGCTTACCGGCACACCACTGATCCGACCTGCCCTGTACCTCCTCCACCTCATTCTTCATCTAGCGACATCCTCTGCTTGCCAGCTCTAAGCCTGCCTCCCCCCACCCCGAGCTCCTGAGCTTCCGAAGACACCTCGGACATTGACGTTGCAGGTCATGCTACATCCCCTGGAAAATCTGGGGTGAGCACGCCTCTTCAGCCTAGTGGAAAACAACAATTCACCTTCAGCTGAGAACAACCCCTACAAGCAGAACTAAGAAGCGTGGGGAGGGAATAGGGGCTAGAAAGCGAGAGGCGGGGTAGGGCTGTACACTCCACCACGGAAGAAAGAGATCTCTGGGAGCAAGCTTGGGGATATGTTCAAAACAAACCTCTGGGCAGTCCTGAGAGCTGGGCCGGCATCTAGTTCCGCACCCAGGGCTCCAGGCAAGAAGGGTTTCATAAGGCACCACTCAGGGAGCTACATTCTTACATCCGACATTTCCCCAGTGACATGCTCTGATTCTTGGGTCCCCATCTCTAGAGAGAGACCTTCGTTTTTAAGGCACCTTCGAAAGAAGCCAGAATAGAATTGAGAAATATAATGGAACATACCTTAGCTGTTCTCTCCTTTCAGTGGGCCCTTGGACGAATCACTCAAACCCTCCACTCCTGAGCTGAGCCTCACCCCTCCAACCCCACCCCCTGAATAACCCAGTACCTGAAACGTCAGTGCTTCCAGTCACTTCCTTTCCCTCCTTTCTCCAAGAAACTCAGAGGTGTTGACAAAGATGACTGGCTATGTGGCACCTTGGTGGCCTGTGCTCTCCAAGCATCAAATTAAAGTATTATGAAGATACTTTCATTGCCCCTGTTTGTCTACCAGCTTTTGTTTTATCTACTATTTTTTGTTTATTGCCAGTTTTGATCAACTATTTGCACAGGTCAAAATATGTGATGTTTTCCCCGTTCCAAATAGCTGCTGAAAAAAATTTTTAAAGCAGAAATTTGAAAAGGAACACAGCCAATTCATCAATTAAGAATTGCCCCCAATTTTCCTGTGGAGATAACAGTAGAAAAAGAGTTTTTGAAATTTAACCAAATGTTAAATTTCACCGTGGTTGTTTGACTTTTACCTGGCTATTTTAATTCTTTAACTGAGTTAGCCAGACCATGAAGTGCAACTTCTCTTTCTTTCTCCAACTCCCCTGTAAGTTATCAACGATCTGCGGAGGGCGGCGCCCCTCCCGGTGGGTTTGCGCCCGCTCGGCCTGGGGGCTGCATCCGCGCCCGGCGCTGCGGTGTTGGCCTGGCAGACCCGCGGTGGTGCCGCCGTCCCGGACTCGCTCAGATGTGGCTTTTCAGAAGCTATGAGGGCAGGTCCGTTTTCAGTTCAGAGGTCCGTGCCGCTTAGTAGTTTCCTCAATATATTTTTGGACCCTCCACAAAGAGGACCGGAGAACAGGGTCTCGGCCTCCAACCGGCCTGACAAGGATCCCTGCCTGGCCTGATTCTGACGCCTGTGTAAACCTGAACCACCACCGGCTCCCGTCTAGAAAGAAAAGACTGTTTGGCTTCTTCGGTGGTTTCTTCAGTCTGTTCGTTATGTAAGAGAGAGGCGCCCTAACTTCTTCCACTCCTTCACAGTCCCTCCCACATGCCCCACGTGTCCCTCTGGCTGTCCCTCTCACAGTTAGATAGTGGTTCTAATCGTGTCTGAACCCTGTCGGTTCAGGCATAGCGTTCTCCTGTTGTCACCTCCCTTCAATCAAGAAATGCAGTGGACACTCGATGATCAGATGCTTCTCAGTTCTGGGCCCGCACTCCAAAAGAAAGGCACGTGTGAAAACTGAATGGTTTCCCCAAAGTAATCAGGTCCTCAAATGCTGTGCAAAATCTTCAAAGGGATTCAAACAAAATTAGCCTTTATTACACTTATGCTCCTACCATACACTGCTATGCAAAAGTCCTTTGGAGGGGAAAAACTAAAAGTTGGCTAATTTTGAGATTTCTGTTAGAAGTTCAACTGCAGAGAAAAGTGTATATTAGGGCTCTTGGGTTGCAAGCAACAGAAAGCAATCGTGTCTAATTTACATGTAAGAGGAGAGCAGGAATCTACTGGAGGGCTACCATGTAGCTTGCAGCCTGGATGGAAGACTGCAGAATTAAATGGAAACAAAACAAGAACCAGGATAGGATGTGGGGAAACTCTAGGCATCCAGACAGCAGGAATTAATTGATCACCTGTATGCCTCTGGAAGGAATACATCCCAGCATTTTACTTCCTGGGTGCATCTCTGTTAGAGTCAGCAGGCCAGAAGTAAGAGTCTGGTTCAAGTCAGGTTCTTGGCCAGCTCCTTGATATATTCTGAGGTAGTGAAAAGAAAGAGCTGGAGGAAGGGACATCATGGACCCCACCTGCTTCCACGGTCGGGGAGGAAGTGGCTTGGATTTTCCCACATTCCTAGAAGACATACCACAGAAGAAGGGTTGTCTGAATTCAGTGAGGGTGCTGCTGGGAAGGGGAGACATGGTGGGCAATCATAACCAAAACTGATGTAAGCCCACCAAAACTGGACCCTAGGCCTTCCAGATGCCCTAGCACGTACGTTATGTGGACGGTTAACTCTACTTTATGAGGCATTAACATTCCAACTGCTGGACCCCTAGAAGAAAAGAGGTCCTACTCGCTCTGGCTGACGCTGTTGGTAGAGACTTCTTCTGTATCCACAGAATAACCAGCATGGCTTTGGCCCCTTGAATCAAAAGACTAGATCTGGGACTCTGCATACACGTTGAACGGAAGAGGCAAGTAGACAAAGTAAGCAGAGAAAGCAAGTTGAAGAGCATTAACAGGTAAGCTCAAGGCAGGGATTAGGCTGTCTGTGAGGAATGGTGGGGCAATCCAAGGGGACTTCTTGGAGGATACAGAATTAATGCTACAATTTTTAGGCAAGAAAGAGATTCAAGTCCATGGCTGGGACAGTGGAGGGAGAGTGTACCGTGGCATGGGGCTAATCAAAGGTAAGAGTATGAGACTTGGGGTACGTCCCGGCTGCAAGAAGAGTAGCCTGGCAGAAAGGTAGGCTTTGGGTTGACTCAATGCTGGGCTATCAAAGGGCTAGAAGGAAAACCAATTATGGGGTGAGGAGTTGCCAAAAATTCAAGTCCTATTGAATCAGACAGGAGGCTCAGGTCATTGCATCGCATCAACTCAGGCAAATTAGTGGAGCCCTTCTGCTTTACAGCTTTATAAGATTCTCAGCCATAGGAATGCACACCCTTTTGTTGCCCTGAAACTGGCCATGTGGGGCAGCTACAATAAAATCATAGTGTTCATCATCCTCTACTCTCCAACCTCTGCCAAGAAGAAAAAAAGTAATTGCTGTTATTACTATTTTGTGCACTGGATGAGGGTTCCAAAAACAATAACAATTAATTTTCTCTGGTGGTGTTAGCCAAAAAAGCAGTGAGGTGCCAGGTTTCCATGACCTTCTTAGATCATCTGGCATCTGTGAACAATGGCTATGAGGAACAAGCCATTGGAGGCCAGTGAAGTTGTGTTATAACCCCGACATTAGAGGTTTCATATCTTGGCCATTCCACATCACAGCAGGTAGAAAACCCAGGATGGAAAATGTCAGCCTGGATACAAGTTTCCTCCACAGAAATATTGCCTCAACATAGCTGAAATCCTTAGAGATCATTTCTGTGTAAAGCTTCACGAACACGCTAGCCTTGGCTTCAGAGGCCGTTTTGACACTGCTCCAGACATACTTAAGAAATGGGTCTAATTTTGAAGGATATATTTGGGCAGCCATCCAAAGCCTAAAAGTGGAATAAGCTATCCTGATTTTATGTAAAAAGAATTTTTAAAAAATAAATGCAGCCAAAACTCTGAAATTTCTGAAAGCATTTACACTGATACTCTGTCAGTTCACAAGAGGAAGTCTAAGGCAGAACGGGTGAGGTGAAGGTGCTATATGAGTTGGGGTGTAAATTTCTCTCTTAGTTATTTCCAGATCATTGCTATAAAGATGATCCTAAATGTGATGGACGCAATTTATCATTACTTTCAAGATTTTTAAAACCCCATGAAAATATCTCTTTTAAAAGCAGCATTAACATTAAAGTTTGCCAGCAAATGATAAGATAGCCTTGTCCTGCTTCCTGAAATAAGAAGCTAATGTCACATTTGTTCTAAGCTGATTTTTTATAAACAGAGTGCTGTCAAGATAAAGTAGTTAGCTTGTTGGATGGTAGTCAAGTGTTAAAAATGGAAAAATGTCTCAAAAAAGTGGACTTAAAAAATGACAAGAACAAAAAAACATGAGAAATGATTTAATCATTCCATTGGGCACCTACTACGGAAAGGAGCAATGGTAGGCGTTGCAAAGAATTTTAAAACCAAGTATTTGGGAGGAGTTCAAATAGAGATAGTGAAATAAGTGTGTGTGTGTGTGTGTCTGTAAAAACATGACTGACAAGTACCAAATGCAAGGTGTGGATTGCTACCATTTATTGAGTTTCTAGGAAGGGGCAGGCTGCACTTTGCATGTTGTGAGCTGTTTGTAGCATTTGCTGGCTGCCATTGCCCCGTTCGCGCTCCCCTGGCACTGGGTTTCCATGCACACCAGCCCCCCTTTCTGAGAGCACCTGCAGTTCTCCGCTGAGGGCTTCCTCTGGCTGCAAGAACATGCCCAGCCCCTCACTGGGCATGAGTGGGCAGGGAGTGAACACCCTGGGAGCAGCCCTCAGCCAATAATAAACGAAAATAGCAAATAAAAATACTTTGCCCAGCCTTTCGTTTCTGTCTTCAAGAGGGAAGGCACTCTGTTGTGGAGTGATCCAAGAGGTGAGAGTTCTCAAAGTGCATCCCTTCTATCACAATCGTTTTCTTCACAGCAGTTATCCACTGTAAGTAGATGTTCATATAGGAGTTGCTAATTTAGTTATTTATCGTGTTTCTCACACTGGGCCAAAAACCCCATGAGGGCAGAGACTCTATATTCTACACTGTCTGGTAAATAGTAGCTCAATAAACATTTGCTAAACTAATCAGTGAGTGACTAAATTTCACCCTAAAAAGAAAGTTAGACATTTTCCCATACGTGAGGTTTTTGATAACATAAAGTGGCTTGAAAACAGAAGACAGTGGACATAGATGTTCTTTATTATCTTTAAGACTTAGCTCAACAAGAAACTGAACCATCAGCTTCTATGGCAAGAATTCCAAAGATTCAGAATCACATTGAGCCTTGTTGTAATGCAGATAAACTGCCAAGTCTGCGTAAAAGGGTAAGACTTGCATTTCTGAGTTTCAGACGCAGATGTACACAGGCACGTGTGGTGCACAAAAGGAAACCCACCTCATGGGTACTCAGCAGAACCCCCAGGAGAACTTTGGACCTCTGAGATGGAATGCTTCAGGGAAACAGTATCAAGGACAGTGGAGAATCTGGCATAGAATCAAGGCTTCACTGGCTGCACGTGTGCGTGTGGGAGTCTGTAAATCAAAAAGACTATTGCAGTAAAAATATTAAAATTGTGGAGCTGAAGCATCGTTCCTCGGTTCTGTCTTATGAGACCTTATCAAAGTGGAGGGAGCTGTTCTTTGATACTTCAAAACCACCTACACCAGCCAGCAGGGACCTTGATGTAATGACAGCTGTGGTGTGGTGCCCATAGCTCCTCCTTGAGGTCCATGTACCCACCCCCTGCTCCTAGGAATATGAACTGCAGATAGCGCGCAGTGGCTGCATTCCACTCTAGAAGTGCCCTGGGCCACAGAGAACTGCCTCGCCCAAAGCCACGCCTCGGCCCAAGGGCAATGACTGGTTGATGTGGAGATTCAAAGACTGGCTCCCCTCAGAAGGGCCATGGGAGCTCTAGAGTTCCCCAAGCAGGGCCAACTTCATGGGCTTGTGATCTGAGCAGTGCGCCCCATTCTCAAAAGAACCCCATGCTTGATTTAATGCTATGCTGTCATCATTTTGAAATTCTTGATAATCTTATCGTTAAATTGTGTTTTGTATGTGAAATCCACCGGGATAATAGAGCATGCACGGGAGCAAAGGAGATGTGTACAATATGGGTGTTCTCAATACTTCATGAACACAGAAATCCAGTGGATCCATGATGAGTAGGCGTTCAGCACAACTGAAAGCAAATTAAACACATCACATCTACAGATGAGAAAGTGAGGGTGCTGACAGCCTCGAGAGGCCGCATGTTCCATTCAAAGCAGAGCCTCCTCCAAATGCACAGAAAAGGCAACAGCATTCTAAGAAACATGAAAAATGGCCTTCTAAGAAACGTGCGTCCTATCATAGCCTTTCTTATTCATGGTACCTCTCTGCAGTAGCAGCCGCGTTCGGATGCCTACTTTTCCTTTCGGTTCTCCATTACTCATCAACAGGCCAAACGCGGAGAGTACCAGAACAGGCACGTGTCGAGAAGTGAAGTAAAACCAGTTGAGTTCGTTTTGTGCAGTTTCCACTGTTCCCGTCACGACAAAATACACGCGCAGGCATGAGCTGCAAACACAAAATGTGTATTTGGTGACTCTCCATACATGCTAAACCCTCTTACATTTGCATTTGAAACTGGCAGTGCATAATATAAAGAGGAAGGGTAAAATTCATGCTAATGATTTAAAATTTTATTTTTCCTTTACTTAAATAGAAGATAAAAGTTACCATGACAATTTGAGAGACCACAGAAGAAAGGGAAAAGTTATATACTTTAGTCCCTTCAAGGCTGCTTTTTCCTGGTTTTGACCAAGAAGCCCCGCATTTTATAGAGCCGGCAAATTATAGAGCCAGCTCTGCTCCCAGGGATCGGCCGAGACCTCAGTCATACCCTCACTGGGGATCAGTTTCTCCCCCTGCCTAGATCTGACTTCCGCATTTTCTTACAGGTGTGTCTCCTGAGGACATTCTCCTGAAACCCTTCCATACACTATTCTCCATTTCAGAGTCTGTTTCCCAGGAACCCAGGCTAAGACATTCCATCACCGTTCAAATATGAGGCTCCTTGTGATGGGCAGCATTGCATCAGAGCCCCAGTATTGAGGTAAATGTCTTTAGGCAAGACTCCCCTGGACTTAGGAACCCTTGGAACGGTTTTAAGCATATTAATCGTTCTTTGCAAAAGCTAAAAGTGGCACCTCTTTTGTTTCTTAAATTGAGCTATTGTTTATTTTTTTGTCTTTTCTTTTGAGGAAGATTAGCCCTGAGCTAACATCTGCTGCCAATCCTCCTCTTTTTGCTCAGGAAGACTGGCCTTGAGCTAACATCTGCGCCCATCTTCCTCTACTTTATATGTGGGATGCCTACCACAGCATGGCTTGCCAAGCAGTGCCTTGTCCACACCCGGGATCCAAACGGGCGAACCTGGGGCGGCCGAAGTGGAACATGCTCACGTTTTTAACCACTCTGCCACCAGGCCGGCCCCAGAGCTATTGTTTCTTAAATAGCATAGGCTCCAACAGCGATCCCTCTAGGATTCTGCTGGCACTGCTTTGGCCTTCAGGGCTCTGGCTTCTTCCGAACCTCAGCGTGAATGGCCCCTGGGGGTGCTCTCAGTTAAGTGGAACCCTGGTAGAGAGGATGACGAATGTGGGAGGCACCCGCTCCCCATCCCAAGCCGGCAGAGCCAACACAGAGCTGCCTGTTAAGCCAGGAGCTATTGTTCACGTGAGTCATGGCACAAAACAAAGGAGAATTATTGCTAGATAAACAGAGGAAACTTCGAACGACTTCCGACCACTAAGGGAGGCAGGAGTGAAGACGGAGTATTAGCAAATACTAGAAAGAAAATTATTTCTTTTTTTCACATTGCAAGACAGGTTGAATGAGAATCTTAGGGAACTGTGTATTGCCTCTAATGCCTTTTCGTCTCCTCAACCCACAGCAGTTCAGAAATTTTTGAAAATTGCCATACAAAATATTATTTTGTTTGTTAGTTTTTGTTTTTACTTCTTTCCTCTAATGTTTTGAAGAAAATTAATAAAATTCTCCTCCAGGCTCTTCCCTTAATCAAGGTAATTCACCCACCCAAATGATGCTTCGCCTGCTCCTCCTTGGTGCTCCCGCTGCTAAGTCAGCCACTGTTAAGTGCCTGCTGTATGCCATGCCCTGTGCCAGGCAGGCACTGGGGACACAGTGACAACAAAACAGACATAGTCTTTGCTGCTTTTTTAGAAAAGAAAAATCTGAATGAGAAGAGTATGTCCATGTGACTTCTTGTAGAGTTGGTTGGTGCCGATGTTTTTAATAAAGCACATAAACTACAACAAGGAAACAACCTTAGGGAAAAGAAAAGCTTAATCATAAAGCAGCTGTGGAAGAAAAAACAGAATGGTGCCTTGTTCAGGGTTGTAATAACTGTCAGAAACATTTGTATGATTCCTGAAATTGTTCTGAGTCTAGAGGAGATGTTTTAATTACGGCTTTACAGAGCTTCATAGAGAATCTAATATTCTTTTTCATTATGAAACAACTGAATCATGATTTTTTGCTTAAAAAATGCATACTTAAGAGGTATTTTTAATTGATAATAAGGCTACTAAACCACATTATGGTAGAATTATCTGTCATCTTCTTCAGTCTGGGATAGGTAGAGATCCCTGTGACAATAATTCTTAAAAGTTAGTGCATAAAGTACATCAAATATATGGAAAATTGGAAAAGTAAACCTTAATATGTTAAGATTGGTTCTCTCATGGTGAGTAGCTGGGTGATTTAACTTTATTCGTTACACTTGTCTCTATTCTTCCTTTTTTCTTCAATAAGCACCATTGCTCTAATGTTAAGAGAAAAAATAAGTTTAAAAGTAACAAAGACGATTCTGCATACACTGTCTGATCATGGCCATAGAAAAACATGTGCATAGAAAAGAAACATCCTCATTTGGGGGTGGGGGGAAGGGCAGGAGGACTGGAATAGTTTTATGAAATTGTTTCTCTTCTCGTCTTCTTTTTCCAAACTTCTTACTCTTGTTAGGAATATTTTAAGCGAAAGTAAGAGAAAACCCAAAGAACTGAGGCTTAAATCCTATAGGCACTGAGTCTTTAGTTAGCGAGAAGTTTGTAGGTAGGCAAGTCCGTCAGCTGTTGATATGTCATCAAGTGTCCAGACTTGCGTCCTTCCACTCTGACACCCTCCACTTGTCAGCGTCCATCCCACATCTGCGCACCACACCCTCACCTCCTACGACAGCTTCCTAAACAGGGAGGAGACAGGAAACAAGGGCTTTCTCTTCCCACAGTTCTATCTCTTCAAGGAAAGCAGAATCTTCCAGAAGACTTTCTCTTACATGCCATTAGCCAGAATTAAATGCCTAAGATGTCATCTGAGGAAATTCTGCTGACAAAGTAGAATAATATACCCTGTTGGTTTAGACCAGCTTGTGCAACAGAACTTTTTATGATGATGGAACTCTTCTCATGTCCGCCTGCTCCGATATGGTAGCTGCTAACCACGTGTCGATTAAACACTTGAAATGTGGCTAGTGTGACTAAGAACTCTGAAGTTTTAATTTTGCTTACCTTTCATTACTTTAAATTTAAATGAGCCCTTGTGGCAATTTATCGGACAGTGTAAGTTTAGATGAATCACAATTCCTCCCCTCTCGTATTGGAGTTACTTTAGCAAAGAGAAGGGGAGGAGGGCATCATTGTCGGGTAGAAAACCAATAGTGTCTGCCTTAAGTTACCATTAGTTTATGGCTTAAATCTTATTTATTAACTTTAGTTTTTAACAAAACAATGAATAGGGCAATGTTATTTTGTTTTTTTTGTTTTTTAAGGAAGGTTAGCCCTGAGCTAACTGCTGCCAATCCTCCTCCTTTTGCTTAGGAAGGCTGGCCCTGAGCTAACATCCGTGCCCATCTTCCTCTACTTTATATGTGGGACGCCTACCACAGCATGGCTTGCCAAGCGCTGCCATGTCCGCATCCGGGATCCAAACTGGCCAACCCTGGGCTGCCAAAGCTGAACACGCGCACTTAACCACCGCGCCACCGGGCGGCCCCTAAGGCAACGTCTTAAATACCCTGCGTGTGAGAATACTACACTCTTCCACATTCCCAGAATCAGAACTGAACTGAATCACAGCACTACAGGACAGACGTGATGAGAAGTTGGCTTTTTCATCCCAACTTCAGCTGAATATTGGGCAGCCTGTTCATGTTGATTGGTGAGAAATGCCTGATACATGTGCAACTGAATGTTCATTCTCAACATAAGAAGGTGGGTGCAGTGGGATGTTGGAGAAATGAAAATAATTATGGATTAGAGGGTTAGAGCTTCATTTAACATTGTTTGTTTTAGCCAAATTCACACATGTGTGAGGCTCTGACCCTTCAATGAATATTGATCTCAGCTTCCTCTCTTGCCTATCAGGATAGCCCACCCCTTCTGGGGAGCACTGTAACCATTTCTAGCAGTGATGCTAATGAGTGAGAGGGATGAACGCTCCCCTGTGGAAACCCGTAGGTCTAACTACTGGCTTTCATCATTACCACCTAAGTCAGAATCCCAGTGTGAGGTATCAAGGTTTCATAATCATTGGAATCACTCCCCTTGCCTAGAAGAACAGCCTGTGAGGCAGGTTGGGTTTCTGAAAGCAGGTACTAAGACAGAGTTTTGGATGCAAAATGTTATTAGGGATCAAAATCTGTGAAATCAAGGAGAAAGCAGGATTGGCCAGAGGAAAAGGTCGATTTGTGGTGAGAGTGATAAAGCTTAACCATCGTAATAGGAACCTCTCGCCATCACACTTCAGTCAGAAATTGCCAGACTTTTATTCTTTTTTCCAGAAAGTCACAAGAAGCAGACTGCCCTGGGAAGAACATGAACTCAGGTGAGGCTGCTCTCTGCAATGAGGAAGACCCGGAAGAGCAGACAGCTGGAGACTTCCGGTGCCCACACCTCCACAGCCGGAAACAAGTCCTGCCTTGAGGGGCAGTCTGGGCTGTGCATCCCCATGTCTGCCACACGTGGCTAGGATAACTTCTTGTCGGTATCTCAATGGAGGTGAAAGCACACAACTGCAATTTTCTGAATAGTTAATGCAATCTTCTTTGTGGCTGAAATTCAAAACATTTGACCAAACTGCCCATTCTTCTAAGCAGGTCTGGAGTCCACTGTACGTTAGCACCCTAGAGAGCAGTCAAGTCTGAGGCTGTTTGTTTGTTTCTTTTGATTTTTGATGTGGTTTTCATGGTTGCATTCACATTCCAAGTTGTAAATCTTCATCGTTGAATGGAGGAAGTGGCATATTGAATTAGCAGCTTTTCTCCATTCTACTTTAAGGAATCCTTTAAAGAAATGTGACCCAATTTTTGAAGGTCCTTTTTTCATTTTAATCATTCTTTTCCTGTGGCTGTTTTTATATGTACATACCACATACTCTCGGGTGAGTGCCGCTGTCTACTTTGGAAGATATATCAATTATAATGTGTGTGATGATTTGCCAAATGTACAGTAAAAGAGGGTTTTTTTCCCAAAAAATTTTGTTGTGAGAAAAACTCATCAATATCTATGCTCTTCTAAAGAAGCATTCGATCATTTAGAATATCTAATGAATGCTCATTAGGAAGGAGAAATTTCTCCCTGATGCCTCACACTGACTTCTGCTGTGCAAAGCACTTTTGTGTTTCACGTATTGCATTTTATTCCTGCGACAGCTTATGAGATGGAAAGAATGGGAAAGAACCTTCTTGTCTTACAGATAGGATGTCTCCTTCAGGGCGACTGAGTGACCTATCAAAGACCATCCTACTCGAAAATTACAAAGCAGTCTCTCATTCCAAGTCCTCCTAATAAAGCAGAGCCTGCAGATATGCATTTGTAGGACACATTTATCCTTACAAAATTTGGAGCCTACTGTCTCCAGCCAGTGGATTTATTTGCCAGGAGGTATTGTCATGAAGAAAGAAAAAGAGATGGAGGGCTGACCCGGTGGCCAAGTGGTGAAGTTTGCATGCCCCACTTCAGCGGCCCAGGCTTTCCTGGTTCAGATCCTGGGTGCAGACCTCAATAGCTCATCAAGCCATATTGAGGTGGCGTCCCACATAGCAGAACTAGAAGGACCTACAACTAGAATATACAACTATGTACTGGCGGACTTTGGGGAGAAGAATTTAAAAAAGTAATAAAAAGTGAGAGTTTTTAAGGAAAAAAAAGAAAAAGAGGGAGAGAATGAAAAACACGAGGGAAGTGCTGTTTATTGAGTGCCCAGTGCAGAGCATGCTGGGTCCTTTCTGTATCTCACCTAATTGAATCTTCATCGGGACCAAGTGAAGAAGCTTTGTTATACCCATTTTACAGGTGGAGTAATCAGAGCTTAGAAAATCTGAGTATTTTATTCAAAGCAATCAGCTCTCAAAAGTGGTGGGACTAGCATTTCAACTCCTTGGTGTCTGACTTCAAACTCCTGGCTTTCTCCTCTTCTCTCTGCTTCTTCTGTTCCCTCTCTCTCGCCCTTCCCCCACCACCGTGTCCTTTCTCCTTGGAAGATTTGGAGCTGCTATCTCAAAGAATTCTAGTATTCTGAAACTACTCTATTTTTTTTATTAGTTAAAAAGGAGTTATGAAAAAAATAGAGAAATTGTCTTGGATGCACTAGACTCAAAATTAACAGTTTTTCCCAAATATAACATTTCAGAAGAAAAGAAAATCAACCTTCCCAGAGGGTTTCAGTTATAATTAAAGTCACCTAGACTTCACGATGACCTTTTGTACTAATTCAGACCTTTTTTGCCCTTTCAGAGCCCTCGGATTTGTGATCTGCTCATTGACTCCCTGTAATGTAGCTGAGTCGTCTTCGCAGGGGTGAAGTTGAAGGGCAGCTGGGCAAGAAGCCCACTGTGAGCTTTCGTATGTCTGACCCTGTTGATCCTCGTATCTGCTCCAGCTACAATCTGACAGCTCATTAATCTTTATGCACAGACACATGACATAGACCTGGAAGCTTTTATTGCACTGCCTATAATACACCAGTGTCCTGATGACCATAGGATCTTCTGGTGTTTCTCAGTGTAAAAAGTTAGTCGGGCCATTGCAGAAACTCAGTTACACCTTGCTCCAAATAAAAAGAAAAAAAATGAGATATCAGCCTTTGGCCTCTTGCAATTTTTATTTTATATAGGAAGTATTAATAGTAATGTAAAGGAAAAATATTTAAATGTGCCTACTAGGAGCCATGCTAAATAATTTTAACAATTCTCTTAATCCTTATAATAACCTTGTGTGGGAGATTCAATTTATCTCATTTTGCTGATGAAGAAAAAAAACATAAACAGACTTTGAGAGGCCCAAGCTAAGGCAAAGGCCAGAAGCATAGACTCCACAGCCACTGGATTCATCCCTGTCTTCCGCCCACCAGCTGTGAGACCATGGACGTGTTATGTAATCTCTCTTGGCTTCAGTTTTCTTAGCTGTAAAATGAGAATAGTACCTACCTCGTAAGGTTATTATGAGGAGCCAGAATTTCAACCTGTGTCAGCCTGACTTTAGGTAAAATCTTTATTGAACTGTAACATACAGAGATGGAGACAGAAAGACAGAGAGAGAAGAGTACGCAACTTACCAATGTAGAGTTATGACCTTGAGATAGGCAAAGATTTCTTAACAGGACACACGGAGCACAAAGGAAGCACAAAGGAAAAATTGTATAAAGTGAACTACATTAAAGTTAAGAATTTCTGCTTATTGGAAAACATCACTATGAGATTGAAAAGGCAAGCCACAAAGTGCAAGAGGTTATATACATATATCTAAGGACTTGCCAAAATATATAAAGAATGCCTACAAATCAATAAGGAAAAGCCAGACAACTCAATAGGAAAATGATCAAGAGACTTGAACTAGCACTTCACAAAAGAGGACATCCAAATAGCCAATAAGCACATGAAAAGATTCTCAATATCATGAGTCATCAGGTAAACGCAAATTAAAACCACAACATGATAACCCTAGACATCAACCAGAATGGCTAAAATGGCTAAATGAAATGAATGGCTAAAGTGAAAAAGAGACCATCCTAAGTGTTGACAAGTATGAGGAACAACTAGAACACCAATGTTCTTTTTCTTTTTTTTTTTTTTGCAATATGGTAGGTGCTTTATTAATCATTACCTTTATTTTTTAATTTTTTTATTGAGATAACGTTGGTTTATAACATTATGTAAATTTCAAGTGTACATCATTATATTTTGATTTCTGTGTAGACTGCATCATATTCACCACCCAAAGACTAATTACCATCCGTCACTGTACACACGTGCCCAGTTACCCATTTTGTCCTCCTCCCTCTCTATTTCCCGTCTGGTAACCACCAATCTAATCTCTGTATCTATGTTTGTTGTTGTTGATGTTGTTGTTTTTATCTTCTACTTATGAGTGAGATCATATGGTATTTGAGTTTCTCCATCTGACTTATTTCACTTAGCATAATACCTTCAAGGTCCATCCATGATGTTGCAAATAGCAAGGTTTCATCTTTTTTCATAGTTGACTAGTATTCCATTGTGTGTCTATATTCCACATTTTCTTTATCCATCAATCTCTTGAAGGACACTTAGATTGTTTCCAGGTCTTGGCTATTGTGAATCATTCTGCAATGAACATAGGGGTGCATATATTCTCACCAGCAGTGTATGAGAGTTCTCTTCTCTCGGCATCCTCCCCAACACTTGTTATTTCTTGTCTTGTTGCTTATAGCCATTCTGACAAGCATGAGGTGATATCTGATTTTTGTTTTGATTTGCATTTCCATAATAATTAGTGACGCTGAACATCTTTTCATGTATCTGTTGATCATCTGTATATGTTCTTTGGAAAAATGTCTGTTCAGATCTTCTGCCCATCTTTTAATTGGGTTGTTTGTTTCTTTATTGTTGAGACGTATTACTTCTTTATATATTTTGGATATTAACCCCTTATCAGATATATGGTTTGCAAATATCTTCTCCCAATAGTTGGGTTGTCTTTTCATTTTGTTGATGGTTTCCTTTGCTATGCAGAAGTTTTCAGTTCGATGTAGTCCCCTTTTTTTTCTTTTGTTTCCCCTGCCTGGTGAGACACAGTATCTGAAAAGATGCTGCTAAGACTGATGTTGAAGAGCTTTACTGCCTATGTTTTCTTCTAGAAGTTTCATAGTTTCAGGTCTTACTAACAAGTCTTTAATCCATTTTGAGTTAATTTTTGTGTATAGTGTAAGATAATAGTCTGCTTTCATTCTTTTGCATGTGGCTATCCAGTTTTCCCAACACTATTTATTGAAGAGGCTTTCCCTTTTCCATTGTATGTTCTTGGCTCTCTTGTTGAAAACTAGCTGTCCATAGATGTGTGGGTTTATTTCTGGGCTCACAGTTCTGTTCCATTGATCTGTGTGTTCGTTTTTGTGCCAATACCATGCTGTTTTGATTACCACAGCTTTGTAGTATATTTTTAAATCAGAGAGTGTGGTACATCCAGGTTTGTTCTTTTTTCTCAGAAATCCTTTGGCTATTCAGGGTCTTTTGTTGTTCCATATAAATTTTACCATTCTTTGCTCTATTTCTGTGAAAAATATTATTGGAACTTTGATAGGAATTGCATTGAATTTGTAGATTGCTTTAGGAAATATGGACATTTTAACCATGTTAATTCTTCCAATCCCAGAGCATGGAATATCTTTCCATTTCTCTGTGTCTTCTTCTATTTCTTTCAACAATGTTTTATAGTTTTCAGTGTACAGATCTTTCATCTCTTTGATTAAATTTATTCCTAGGTATTTTATTCTTTTTGTTATGATTATAAATGAGATCATATTCTTAAATTCTCTTTCTGCTACTTTATTGTTAGTGTATAGAAATGCAACTGATTTTTGTGTGTTGACTTTGTATCCTGTGACTTTACTGTATTCATATATTATTTCTAACAGGTTTTTGGTTTATTCTTTATGGTTTCCTATATATAAAATCATGTCGTCTGCAAATAGTGACAGTTTCCTTCTTCCTTTCCAATTTGGGTCCTTTTTATTCCTTTTTCTTTCCTGATTGGTCTGGCCAGGACTTCCAATACTCCTGTTCTTAAAGGGATAGCTTTTAGGTTTTACCATTGAGTATGGTATCAGCTGTGGGTTTGTCATATATGGGCTTTATTATGTTAAGGTACTTTCCTTCTATACTCATTTTATTCAGAGTTTTTATCATAAATGGATTCTGTATCTTGTTGAATGCTTTCTCTGCATCGATTGAGATGACCATGTGATTTTTATTCTTCATTTTGTTACTGTAGTATATCACATTGATTGATTTGTGGATGTTGAACCATCCCTGCATCCCTGGAATCATGGTGTATGATCTTTTTAATGTATTATTGTATTTGGTTTACTAGTATTTTGTTGAGGACTTTTGCATCTATGTTCATCAGTGATATGGGCCTGTAATTTTCTTTTTATGTGTTGTCCTTGTCTGGTTCTGGTATCAGGTTAACACTGGCCTCATAGAATGAGTTAGGAAGCTAGAAGAACAATATTCTTTTAAGAGCTATATATAGATGGCCAGAGTTTGGAAAACAATGGTGCATTTATGACCCCAAAAAAGAGTTAAAATGGCATCTGTCTGATCACCCGTTGGATAGAAGCAAGTTTATATTGGAAATGTGAATACAATAATTATCAGGGCCCAGAAAATAAACACATGCTAAGTCATGCTGAAGTCCATAATGCTTACACAGTAAGAATAATGACTCTTATTCCATTCCTGTGCTAGAAGAACCAGCTGCTTGCCTATCCTACTTCATCTTCAGCCCTCTCAACAATGCTCAGAAATGACCAGGTTGGTGTTTCATCAGGGCATAAAAGGAAGGGAGAGGCTGTGAGTGCAATATGGTGGTTGTAGAGTAGAAATTTCTGAGTAACCTTCAGTGAGTAGGCAGTTGTCTAAAAGAAGTGACCTCGGGATTCCAATCAGAAGATCCTTCTATTTAGGAGCTATCTTGTAGGCTTCTCCATTTTTGTGTTTTCAGGTCCACACAGAGGCAGGATCCTGCATAATAAGGTGCTTTGGAGATTTTAAGAGACTAAGCTGCTTTCACTGGCATCCAAGATGGACATATGTTAGACTAAATTATGTTTCCTGGACTCATGGTGTTTCACTGTTCTGTGCAGTTCAGGTCCTCTAAGAAATAATATGAGATTAACCATTCAGGAGATTAATGGGAGAATTTTTTGTGAAACTAGATTAAGGGTGGGTGGGGGCAGGAAAAGGTGGGGAAAGCCTTCAAACCGTAACTCCATCTGAAACCTGTGAACAGCAAAAGGGAAGGAAACCATCAGACTACAATTCTGAAAGTCTCAGCTAGTGCAACTAGAAGTCCCCAAGCAAGGCTTGTCAATACAGAGCCCCACAATGGGCTGAAATAGGCTGTTTCTAGCAGCCTTGTTGTGCTCAGTCACTGGCTAGGAACGGTGTGGGGAAAGTGTGGCCTCAGTGTAAACGTGACAGTGGATCAATCTGAAGGTGGGGCAGCTGGGGTTGTCAGTCAACTATGCTCCCTGTAGCAGATTCCCTCCAAAGAAGAGCTCGTTGGTGCCTCTCCATGGCCAATGTGTGTTCTGTTTCTTAATGAGAGCTGAATAGTGTAATAATAATAATGGTAGTAGTAACCAACATTTTGATAACTTATCATATGCCAGGCCTACGTAAGTACATTACATATTGAAACCATGAACTAGGAATGGAGAGGAAGGAATTAACCATCCTGATGACCCTCTATGTGCCAGGCACTGTGCCAGGTATTTTATCTGTACCCTCTTGTCGTGAGGGTCAAGAAATATTGGCTGAAGCACCAGTCTTACCATCAATTTACTCTTTCATCTTGCCTGTGCCCCAGAGGTCCTCTAGATCTCTATCTGTTTTTTAAAAATCTCAGGGGTCCTCCTTGCACTCTTGTCAGTTCCTTTGCAATTTGTAATTATCTCTTTAATTATTTGTCTGTTATGCCTGTCTTCCTCACTGTGAATCTACTGGGGGTGAAGGGTTTGTCTATTCTATTTATTGTTACATCTCCAGGGCTCGCATAGTGCCTATTCATAAGTTATAAATAAATATGAGTTAAATTAGTGAATAAACCTTTCATAGCCTACACTCCGTCAGTTACTCAGGAAATCAGATTCCCATCACCTTAGAAATAAAATATCTAGGTATTTTTGTGTTATAAACATTTGTATGTATATAAGCACTTAATTATTTTATTTATGGTAAAATTTAAGGAAATAAAATTGTAGTATCATTGTCGTGAATAAGTTTTGTTATAAAATCTGAATAATCTCGAATATTCTGATTTCTACTTTTGATCTTACTTCCCCCTCCCCATGATAACATATACAGTCTGTTGAGAAACACTAAATCAGGTGACCTCTGAGTAGAGTAACCACAAATCTCAGAATTTCTGGAGCAGGATCAATTCCCAATATTCTCTCTAATGTCTTTCTCTGTGCAGATATATTCACAAATCATAAACAAAACATTCTTTTGCTGACTGATTCCCAATTTTTGATTCAGAAAATATGGTCACCAGATTCTCAAAACTTCTGGAAGATTTTCTTAGGAATTGTTTAGGGCGACTTTGGGTTTGTGGTGAACTGTTTGCTTGAAAATAAATCTAAATGTCACAGTACCTATTTCCATGTGTCAACAGCCCATTCCCTTAAACCTTTGAGGGTCTCCATGCCTCCTACTTGACCCTTTCCCACCTTCCTTCCTGCTCCCTCTCTTGAGCTGTTGTGCCGTCATCCTTCGCCTTACTGTGAGGAGTTAGTCTTCCCTACGTCTCCTCTGTGACACTGGCTATCAAAAGAGCATTGTATGTCTTCACGTGGTTTGTGACCTTTCCACAGAACTTGTGGGAGAAATGTTTATGCTAGATTTTAAAAGACTGTCTTCAGCATTCCCCCAGAAACAGACCTTGAGACAAGAGGCTTCCTTTGGGAGATGATCCCAAGCAGTACTAGATGGAACGGGAGATGAGGGTAGTGAGACAGGAAAGGAATGGAAGTAGATAGATGGGGATGGAAAATGAGCAGGCTACCTCTGTGGGCAAATGGGCCTCACTCCCACTGGAGGCCTCTGGGACAGGGTATAGAACATGCTTCTGTGTGAGGAGCAAAGAAGCAGGATCTTTGATGCACAAATTTCCATCTGAGATCAGCTGAGAGTCGCTCCTGGGGGCTTTCACCACCCCCACAATGCCAGCCTTCACTCCATCTCATGCAAGCAAAGTATACTTATGGTTCGAGAAAGCCCTCAGACAATGAGCCATGAGTGCTTTCAGTAAGAAGCCCATGGAGTATATGATTGGGGGGCCAATAGCATCTACTACAAAGACTAGAGATACCTAAGAACTGAGTATGATGAACTTGTGCCTGGCCTAATTCTCTGCCTGAAAAGTTGTTCTAAGTTCATCCAGGTCCATCTTAACTATTTGGCCCCTTAGCCCACCCTAGCTGTTCCTCACAGAGCCTTTTCTCTGCTCTGGAAAGCAACTCCCTATACTTGGTCCATTAACAGAGCCTTATGCTAATAAGCAAGTGCTTAGGAAACAGAGCACATAAGGAAAGAGTAGATTACCACTGTGACTGGACCATATTTTACTTCTATGACAGAGGCAGTCTCGGATGTCACCACAATTGTGCATCATGAGCTGGACAATTGCTTTTCAGCATTTATTGGATGTGACAATGTACTAGGTGTGGTCCTAGCCCACAGGACTTAAAATCTAAATAAACCTCTAACTCTCTTTGATGTATGGTATTTTCCTTTCCTTTCATTCAGTGGTTCTTGGCCGCAGGTGCTGACATTTTTATTATTCACACATACGTCTCCAGGATACCATCTCACAATAACACTTTAGATTTATGCAGGAACTTTCTTCCAAGGAGGCCAAAGCTTTTCTGAGTAAACCTTCTCTATCATTACAGGATTTTGAATGCAAGGACATCTCTATGTGAAGGAAAAGGGGGGAAAACATGTTTCCCTCATGTCATACCTAGAAAAACCATGGAATGTGGCTTTCATAAAGGCTCATTGCTGCATGAGAGCAAGAGGCCTCAGTCTCTACATCTATAAAATAGGCAAAGTAACAATAGGACCAACCACATACATGTTTGTGAGAGGAGAACATGAGATGACCTGTGTGCCCGATACAGGGCTAGGACACAGTAAATATGAGTCATAATTGTAACACAGTAGAGATTCAAGAGGCTCAACATGCAGCTTCTCCATAGTACATGACTCTCCATAACATCTGGGTAAAGTAGAAAAAAACTTGAATGCAAGGACCAGCCCCAGCATCTACTATACTGGGAACCACAGAACTCTCCTGAGCCTCATATTTCCCATGGGGGAAATTATCCCCAAATGGGGAAGACAACGTCTCCCCAGCATCTCCTTTCCCAGGGGGCTTTTGAGAGACTTGAAGAAGATGGTACTATTTGTGGTAGGTGGGGTCATGGTTTTCAAACCTTCACTTCCTCCCTCTGCCACGCAACGTGGTGGCCCACCAATAGTGGGGTTGGTCACGTGACTAGATTTGACCAATGAGACACTGGCAGACATGAGACACTGGCAGACATGACACGTGCTGAGGACTTAATGTGCTGTGTAGTTTGGCTTGATCTCTCGTGCCCCTGGGATCCACCCAAGTAGAAAAAAGTCCCCAGCTGTTACCACTGTCCACCATCCCATCTGGAACACATTAGGGCTAACAATAGGGTTATGAAAACAGCAATAATTCACATTTATTAAGCTCTTACTGTGTGTTCAGGCACTGCTATCAGCCTTTTACGTCATCTAATTCACATAATTGACTCCCCACAACCCTATGAGCTGGTACTATTATCATCTCAATTTTCATACGTAGCAACAAATGCCCATGGAGGACAAGTAACTTGCCCAAGCTCTTCCAAAAGCGATCAAATTGTGGCTTAAAATTATGTGATCCGACTCCTGGGCCCAAGATGTTCACCACTGCATGGTACACAGAACATGGAAGTCGTGAAAGTGCCGGACAGAGAACGCTCTAGAGCACAAATTCAGCTAGATGTTGCATGCCATTGTGACAGAGAGCTAAGGCTAGAAAATGAAACTGGATCTGAGCTCAAACCCTAACTCAGCTTTTCACTAGCTGTGTGGTCTTGGGAAGATGCACCTAGAGGCCTCAATTTCCTCACCTGTAAAATGGGCTAATATTAGTCGTTCACTGCTAGAGCTATTACGAAGATTAAATGAGACAAAGCCCACCCAGGGCTACCACTGAGTGTCGAATGATGTTGGTTACTGCCTCATTCAGCAGCCAGGCTTGAAGCGGGCGCCGAGCAGGGAATCCTTGTGCAGCCAGGAACATCTCTTTTGAAGAGTGAAGGGAGTAGGACAAGTGGCAGAATTTCTGATGTCAGACTTTTCCCACCTCTGTGCTTAGTCTTGTAGCAGCTCAGACAAGGACAGAGCAGCCCTTTGTCCTGTTGCTACAAAAACTGATTCTTCCTCAGATGGGAACTCACAAAGCTTGGGTGTTGGATTTGGGTTTATGCTTTTAGGTCAGCATCCAAAAGTTTGGGCCCCTGACGTCATTCCTCTCTCACTTACCCATGATTTTAGACAAACCAAGGATGGCAGGCAGGGGGGAGCGGCAGAGGGCCAAGGGCACATCAGCCTGGCTGCCAACAACAGAATGGGTGGCCTGAGCTCTGAGGCCAGCTACTGTTCAATGACATTAGGGCCTGTTTGGCTTTCTAAAAAGTAAAAATATCATCCATTTTAGTGCCAGCTTCCAAAACGGCATATTCATCCTTTCTTGATCTTCTAGCTGTCACCTGATCTTTGCTGGAGAGAAAAGCGTCTCCATGCGTCCATTTAGCACACTGTTTACAGTAAGAATGAATTTATTCCAGCACTCGCGGCACTTAGCAGCTTTAAACATTGACTTAGGGTCTTTATTCCGAATACCATGTATCTAAAAGTCTCCCTGATGACTTAGAAGTCTAAAGAGCCTCTTTATAATGCACAAAAGAAATACACAAAACCGTGTTCAGATTTTAAGCAGCTTGTAAATTAGGCCATAACGGCAGAGCCAACCTTGAAATATTGTCCCTCACCCCGGTGCCCTTCCTGAGGTCGCTAACTAGGGCTGACGTAGGAAAACAGGGCAGAGTCCATAAATTACTATTAACTCTCTGATTTTACTATGAGTTTCTGAGACAACGAAGTGGAAGCTCAAAATCTAAAAAGAGGGCGGTGGCTTGCTTACCCATGTGCTAACCCTCAGCCCATTTCAGCAAGGAGCCTATAAGAAGCCCGTGGACATGCTTCCACTCCTGCCTTTCACTCCCTTAATGAACCTAGAAACGTCTACGGCGCAGGATGATTTACGGGGAAAAGCGTTTCAGTCACCATCATTTCTTTTCTGTAATAAGGCCTCACAGCTGACAACTTTATAAAACACTGTCGGTGCCCCGGCAGGGCAGACCACTTCTGAGGAGAGTCGCCTCAAGACTGTCCCGTCCATCCACTGAGGTTTTACTTGCAAAAACAACCCGTAGAAGGCCAGAAGATATGTATAACATCACACAGCTCCTGGTTTGTAATACACCATTTTTTAGAATCAATGAAGCAAATTTTATTGAGTGGGGTCTGATGACCCACACATTTTTTAAATGAGGAGATCTTTAAAAAAAATAGTAATGAAAAAGAAAGAAAACACACACAAACTAACTTCAGATGGTGAATTTGACCTCTACTGGTCTGAGACTGAAAAAAAAAAGCTTAATTTTTTTTCATCTAAAGTTTAATAAAAATCGTGTTTCCATTATTTCTCTTACTGTGTCTAAGTAAAGTGTCAAGGCTCATTTCTCAATTTTGGAAAGAAATCACTCTGCGTGGTTATAAACTAGCAGTTATCATTACTATAAATAAAGTATTAAACATCTTGAACTTTCTTTATTTTGCGATAAAAATTGCAACATGCTTTAAAATTTCAGAGTGAAATCATTCTTGCAGCAAACAGAATCCACACATTAAGGACCAACAAATCTCTAGTTCTCGAGCTGAAAATTCTAACCCTCTCCCCTTTGGTTTTCATTTTTAGCGCTAAAAGGACAAAAGCTGAGGGGGGAACTCTTTCCTCCAAGTGCTATGCCAAAGGGAAAGAGTATAAAAGCTGCATTCATGTGCCATGCAAGATCATGTAGGAGTCCGATCAGTGGACGATAATACCCTCTGTGATCACTGAAACAACCCGAATAATTCTTGGACTCATAAGCTGAGAAAGCTCAACTTTCTCCCCATGACTCCTGCTTTGTCCACTCACCATTCCCCGGAAAGGGCCTTGGCTTCCTGTCTCCATCCACAGCTCTCCAATCACCTAACCTCAAACCGCCCTATGTCTTCCTCGTTTGTCCCCGCCATCTTCAAGACGGGCAGCGACCTCAGATGGGACATGAGGCAATCAATCACGAAACAGCAATAAACCACGAGAACTTTCTATTTATATTTGTTTTCCATACGTGGATAAGGAACCAGGCTTTAGTCCTATTTCAGAAGCATCACTCTTACTGGTCAGTACAGCAGGATCCGAGAGGGCAGAGGCGGAAGGTGGTGCCCTCACTCACATGTTGATTTTCTGTGTCATGACACATTGCAGTCCACATGTGCCCAATTTAGTGGATTTATGGATGACATTATCTGGTTTTAACTATACTAATCCTTGAAAAATGGCTAGGTGGTTTACAAAAAAAAAAAACTCCTGAAAAGTATCCATGGATCAAAGTTAACACTAGCTAATGAAGGCACAGTGAAGAGTGAGATGAAGGCAGGGCTGACATGCCCCTCCTTCTCCCGATATGCCTCCTCTGGACAAAGCAAGGTAGAATCGACAACCCACAACAAGCCACAGGCCGATAGTGTTCAATTATGGAGAGATCTACTCCCACTCAACAGAGAGTGTCCCTTGACTTGCATGTCAACGTTGAGCTATCACGATTGGCAAGTCTTTTTTAAAAATTAAATTTTTTAATTTCTATTTTTCTGTATGTTTAATGTCCATAGAATCTTACAGCAAGAGACTTCATATTATTGATAAATAAAACCTGCTAGAGTGCATGCTCTAAATTGGTTTACAGATAGGAGGGTATGTTAAAAAAAATAAGAATGAAACCAACTATGTAGTTCTCGCATGTCTTTGTTTTGGTCCCCCCCAGAAGCAGATACTGAGAGAAGGATTCATACGCAAGTTGTTTATTTACAAGTCCCAGGATATACTGGAAGTGAAGGACACAGGGGAGAAGGCAGTCAAGGCACGGTAGGTTATCAAGAAAGTTACCTGAGGGTGACAGGAGCTTGATCTCATCGGGGAATTCTGAGAGCCTCTGTAGAACACAGCTAGAGAGCCAGGGCATCTAAACACCAATGTCCATCAGGCCTGGACTAAGGGCAGCTCCCAAGTGGCATCAATTTCCTGGCCCTTCTAGCCTATGCAGGAGAGCAAAGCAGGCCCGATGGCCAGAGAAATTCTCAGGTAAAGAAATGCATGGGATGGTTGATGGGAGTCAAGTTAGCACACACTGAAAGGTGCAGGTCAGGGGATACGGGGGGGGCAACACCAGCCCTCTGATGTGACCTTTAGCAATACGCATGTCATTGCTAGTTACAGGACTGCTTCCAGTATAGTACTTTCTTCACTCTGCCTTACAGGCTGAATAGACACATTTGGTCTCTCCAAACACAAGTCAACCTCCTTTAAGGTAGACCCCCTTGAACATCTTTTTCTCCCTCTGTACCTGGCACAGCAACCACTCCTTTGCAGTGAAGCGATGCATTTGGGGTCTGTTTATTGAGGACTTACATTTATCTGGCAATCCTCTAGGCACTGGGAATAGAGCAATGACAACATAAATCCAGCCCTTGTGGAGGCTACATTTCTTTTTTCATTTTAAACTTTTTATTGTAAAATAAAATGCAGATACAGAAAACTATTCAAAATAAACATACAGCTTACTGAGTTATTTTAAGGCAAACACCCATTCACCCCACCACTCATGTTATAGAACTCTGCCGACCACTGTAGACGTCTAGCCAAGTGTCCCATCCCAGTCACGACTGCCTTCTTCCCACCAAAAGTGACCGCTACCTCGATGTTTATAATAACGTTTTCCTTGTGTTTGTTTATGGTTTTATCACTCAAGTGTGCCTCCTTGTCCAACATAGTTTAAAATTCCTTTTTCTTAAATTTTGTAGTGCTTTTTAAGTCTCTTTTAACCTAAAGGTTCCTCCTCCATCCTTTTCTTTTCTTTTCGATGCATCTATTGAAGATAGACCTTTGATCTGTACAGAGATATTTGGCCTGTATAGTTCTGACCGTCTAGATTTTTGCTGATTCTGTCTTCATGATTCAGTTCAACGTGTTTCTCTCCTCTGTATTTTCAGCAAACTGACAGCTAAACCTGGAGGCTAGCTTGGTTTGCTGTTCGCCCCTTTTGGTGAGACTCTCTAGGTAGCGTTGTGTTCTTTCACCAAGAGACAGATGATAGCTGATTCTCTTTTTTTGTGTGTGATGTTAGCAATTATTGATGTCCAATGTCTAAATCTATTAATTAATTGGGGTTGCAAAGTGGTGATATTCTAACATTTCTTTTTTATTTGTTTGTTGTAATGCATTTATTAAGAGACACTCCCTCCACTACTATTTGCTTACCCAGCGGTACAGTTCATAAAACAGAACAAATGCTCAATACTTTCCATTTATTTTCCACTTTTAAAGATAATGATTGATTTCCCATCATTTGTGGAGGTTGCATTTTGTTCACAGATGCTTAGATACCTTATTCTTCTCTGTTGGCTCTTGCATCAGTCAGCTCCTGTTGAATCATAAACAACTGCAAACTCTTAGTGGCGTACATCAACCACAAGAGTTTCTCCTGTTCATGAGTATCTGGGATTCCAGGGGCAGCTCTGCTTTGAGCAGCAGCAGTCAGGTCAGCGTGGCTTCGCAGGCTCCATCTTCCTGCCCTTCACCTCCACCAGGCCCAAGAGGCCACAGAGAATGTTCTTCTCAGAACACGGCCGAGGTTCAAGAGCAACAGCAGAAATATGTGCTGCCTCTTAAGGCCTAAGCACAGAACTGGGGTGTTGTCACTGCCCCTTTGGCATCATTGGTCAAAGCAAATCACAAGGCCAAGTCCAAAATCAAGGGAGAAGGATACTCTCCTCCCATAGCGGTGGGGGTACTGCCAGTCATTTGACAAAAGATGTAGATATAGGGAGGGGTAAAGACTTATGGCAATAGTACTCCTATTTACAATTTGAAAATAAATCAGCAGAAACAGACTTTTTATAAATAGCTATTGTTGTTCCCATTATTATTTTTACTATTATGGATATTACTATTTCTATGCCCCTCACAGAGCTGGTACAATGTCCCTCAATTACCTTTCTGCCTCTCCTTCATTTCATGTGTTTCTGGATGAGTGATTGCTTTTCCTCTAGGCAAGCGGGTAGGCATCTCACTTGGCCCATCCAACTCAAGAATATCTCCCAAGACATAGTCATTAGTCTATGAATGGATGTGTGACCCCAAACAGATCAGACAGAGGCCTTGGTCAAGGGTGCTGCTTGAGAAAGTCATCTCTCCTTCTGAGATCACAGAGCATGATGACCACATTAAGTCGGAGCTCCCAGGGCCATCTTTCTGGCCAAAGCTGGGGAATGGAGTCAACACAGGAGAAAGCAGAGTCAAGATGCAAAGAGTGCAAGAATCCTGGTATCAGTTGGAGTCCCTGGATCCTCCATGCCAGGGTTTGTCAAAATTGCGGTAACTCCTTGATGGCCAAAGAGTAAGGGTATCATCAAGTTTGGTTCTTTAGCTATCTATGTTTAAAAAATAATAATAATGTTCATAGTGCTAAATAGATTAACCCATCCTCTCCTAAATCCTCATTTCAATGCACCCTCTCCCCTCTTATATCACATAGCACTTTCTCATTTGTCTAAAATATTACACACAGACATACTCGCTCTTTTCAGACCATTAGGTCTTTGACTAACAGGGTCACATTCATCCCATCTTCACGCCCCTACAACACTTAGAGGAGAGCTCTATACATGAGACATTTTATACATAATTGTGGATGAATGAGTTCGAATAGTTTTCAAGTCTAAGTAAATCCATTCAACTCCTCTCAATCAGGTTGTTCTTCCTGAAATAAGCTTTGTGGCTCCCACAGCATCCACATACCCACTCTCTTTGTTTTGTAATGTCTTTGTATTACATGACATGAAGTAAATAATCACGTACATTTAGGAGAAGTCACTAAGAGAAAACCCCATCTTCAAGCATGCTCTCTGTTTTATTTACTATGAACTAGAGACAACACAAGAAAGGCAAGGTTCACTTTAAGAAATCTTTTTTCTGCATCTTCTTTAAAGCAAGATTCCTGAGGGCAAAGAATTTTTTTTTGTAATAATTCTTCATAAAAGGACTTGGGTGGTAGATCACAATGAGTCTTGTTTAACAATTGTTGACATAGAGACTAAGTATTGTTTAGAACTTAAAGGAGTTGAAGGCAATTCTTGCAGAGTTTCAGGGAAAATGCCCAACAAAAGAAAGCAATGAAAATAACATTCACTTAGGGTCCATTACATGCTAAACACATAACAGATAATTGACATAAATTATTAATTTACAGATGTAGGACTCATGTCCCATGATTTAAAGATTTATTATAAAGCTACAAAATCAAGATACTTTGATATTGCTGTAAAGGTAGATATATAAATCTTCGGAACAGAACAGAGAATCTAGAAATGGAACCAGACATATCGGTGGAGAGAGGACAATCTTCTCAACAAATGTGCTGTAAAAAAGATGTAAAAGAAAATTAATTTCTTTTCATATGTTATACCACACAAAAAATGAATGCAAATGGATCATATGCATAAATATAAAATCTGTAACTATAAAACTTTAAAGAAAACATAAAACTAAAATTTTTGGCATTGTATTAGGCAAAAATTTACTAGATGTGGCACTGAAAGCATGATTCATAAAAAATTAATAAATTGGACTTCCTTAAAATTCACTCCTCTTTAAAGTACACTGTTAAGAGAATGGAAAAGATACCAACTTGGATAAAATATTTGAGCTCATATATTGATAAAGAACTTTTATTTGGAATATGTAAAGAACTCTCCAAATTAAATAATAAGTAAAAGAACTACCCAGGTTAAAAATGAGCAAACATTTAAACAGATGCTTCACTACAAAAATATTTGAATGGTAAATAAGCACAGGAATAGATACTCAACATCACTCATCTTTAAGAAAATGCAAATTAAAACTACAATGAGACATCGGTACATACCTGTTAGAAAGTCTAAAATTAAAGACTGATCATACTGGGTGTTGTGGAAGATACAAGAAAACTAGAAATCACACACTGACTGCTGGTGAAAATGTAAAATGGTATAACCACTTTGGAAAACAGTTTGTCAGTTTCTTATAAAGTGAAAGATACACTTACCACATGCTGCAGCCATTCCATCCCTAGGTTTTTACGAGAGAAGAACGAAAACGCATGTCCCCAGTCTTGTACACAAATACTCATACAGCTTTCTTCATAATATCTCAAAACTTAAACAACCCAAGTATCCACCCACAGATGAAGGGACAAGCAAATCGTGGTATATCCATGCCTTGAAATCTTACTCAGCAAAAATAACAATAAGAATAATAATAATGACTTACTGATACACTCAGTATTATGGATGAACTCTAAATGATTATGTTGAGTGAAAGAAGCCACACACACAAAAAATATCTGTATGATTCCATTTATATAAAACTCTAGAAAAGGCTAACAAAGCAAATCAGCGATTGCCTGGAGGAGGGCGGGTCAGAGGGCTGGGAGGGGGCGGGGCAGAGGGCCGGGCGGAACAGGAGGGAGGGTTTACAAAGGGGACGTGAAACCTTCCCCGGTCGGTGGATGCATTTGTTATCTTGATTGTGGTGTCAGTTTCACGGGCAAAACATATGTCAAAGCTTATCAAATTGTATACTTTAAATATATGCAATTTATTTTGTCAATTGTACCTTAATAAAGTAATTTTTTAAATATCAATTTACTTCTGCAACATAAACCTGCAAGAACTATACTATCATCTCTTTTACAAAGGAAGAAACGAGTTCAGAAAGTTCATTTCCCCGGCACACAGAGCAGGGGAAGAGGCTCAGAAACTGCCAGGCTGTTTGGTGTACCTTGGGCAAATCCATTCATTTTTCTGGACCTTAGCTTCCGCATCCACAAAGTAAGAGACTAGATTATGTAATCTGTAATTGGAAGATGAATTGAAGATGAGTAACTTTTAATGAGTAAATTTCAAAGGATTTCTTCATTTGAAGATCTTACTTTTAATCTCTCAAGTTTGTAGGGAAAGTTCACCTATAGGGGTGCTTCTCTCCAGCCAGACTAAAAGCTAGGGAATGGGTCCTCTTCATAGGATTCACGAAAAGACCACAGCAAACGACTGGACAGTCCCCAGAAGCCCCTTCCACTGCCCCTTGCCAGCTTGCTTACAGAGATGCCTGTAGGCAGGATGAATCTCAAGAAAAGGGCGTATTGTATCCTCCCATCATAAATTTCACAAAACTCCTTCATGAAAAATAACTTTGGGTCCAGGAATTTCATAAGAAAAATGTCCAACCTGTCTTCAAATTTAGGAACTTTGAAAAGTTTACATACCAGCAGGTCGCGATTCAGTTCGTACATCTTAGTGCTTCAGTGTACTATATTTGGCTAGAAAACGGAATGCCAGCTTTCTGACAAACCACTCTGTATTCATAGGTGCGAGCTCTTAACTGAGCTTTGTCAAGTTGCCATCAAACATATGGGCCCAGTTCCTCCAGTTCTCAAATAAATAACAAGTAGTTCAACTTATTAGATGAGTGTTAATATTCCACATCCGGAAAACCAAGAATTTAAAGAGCAGTAAGCACTTTGCAGGAAACTAACCCAAAACCCATCAGTCTGAAATAGGCCAGGTTAAGTTAAGGAGGGCATATGGCTTTCACTCTATTTATATTGCATTGTTTCCATTTACATTCAAAAAGTCAAGGTTTGTGTTTCTATCAGTGTCTCTAATACTTAGCAAGTCCTTCGTCATTGTCTGGGTTCCTCCCCAGAGCAGACCCTAGGACAAGGTCTCCGAGAGAGGTGGTTAATTTAGGAAGTGATACCAGGATGGCAGGGGGATGAGAAGTGAGGCAGCGAAGGGAAGGAAGCAATCAAGGGTGAAATAATAAGCAAGTTGCCATTATGGGCAATTGGGGTTCAGTCCCACCGGGGAGCCCCTGAGGGACTGTGGAGAGCACGCCTCAGAAGTGCCGCCCTGAATGGACAAGCTGCATGTGTACCATCAACGTCCTCCTTCATTGGTTGAGGAGAGTTCCCAGGTACTTTTACTGCTAAATGCTTCTGGCCTTCCCAGTTTGAGGACCAGGAGTGCTCCCGCATTGGCCAGAGGATGCCTCTGGGGAAAGAGAGGAAGGAATCCATTCTGTAGGTGCCCCTCAGGGTGAGCTGAGGGGATATGAGCAAGGCATCAAAGCATCAACTTCATCCTAAAATTATGTGTTTTTGTTTATTGGTTTGATTTGACTTGATCTATATATATGCATCTGTGTGTATATACATATATTGGTGAGGGAGATTGACCCTACGCTAAGATCTCTTGCCAATCTTCCTCTTTTTGCTTGATGAAGACTGTCCCTGAGCTAACATCTGTGCCCATCTTCCTCTATTTTATATGTGGGAGGCC
This sequence comes from Equus quagga, assembly GCF_021613505.1. NCBI lineage: Eukaryota > Metazoa > Chordata > Mammalia > Perissodactyla > Equidae > Equus > Equus quagga. The sequence continues at coordinate 65,810,760 of NC_060278.1, forward strand.
GCCACAGCATGGCTTGATGAGTGGTGTATAGGTCTGCGCTCAGGATCCAAACCAGCGAACTCCGTGCCACAAAAGTGGAGCATGCAAACTTGACCACTATGCAACCCGGCCAGCCCCTGATCTATATTTTTTTAGATGTTAATTTCTTCCAAATTACCTTGTCTTTTTCTTTTCCTCTTTGTGACACTATGTCACTGTGTCACATTGAAATTTTATGCCAGCCTCTCCTGAGAATAACAAATATGGTCATAAACCTAAATTTCTCCTTCAGTTTCAGGAATCCTGTCTTGCTGAACCCAGAGTAAGACTCTCTGACATAGACACCAAAAATAAAGTGAGAGAGGGTAAAAAGTGAAGGAACCCCCTCCCCCAAAAAGGATTGGCTTCATTCAAGGAAGACCTTTGAACTGGACTAAATCAGGGTGCCCAGGCAATGCCTCTGTAATGGGGCTCACTACAAGAGAGCCAGCAACCCCCTTTTGGTCTGGAAGGCATGAAGTCCAACCTCTGCTGCCCTCACATCACTCCCACCAAGTGGGTAGCACATTTGGGTGCACCTGTGGCCACGATCGGGAGACCCTCAGGATACCGTGGTCACAGACCCATGGAGCACCAGACAGGCTGGAGGCTTCACACACAACAGATGTGACCCGTGAGGGAGGGGACCAGCGCCAGAACATACAAGAGCACTTATTATCAGAATGTGGGTTTGGAAATATCAGGCCTGGGAGAGTCAGTGCCTGCTCTACCCTCCAAGCCCCAAAGCCACCAATCCTCATTCTCAGAACCACCAAGTCATTTTGCCGAGGTGCACAGGGATGGAAACAACAGGAACGCTGCCAGAATATTAGCTGGAGCACAACCTTTGTCCTTCTTCTCCCTGGCAGAGAACTCAAGGATCAGAGCCACCGTTCCTCCAGTCCTACCACTACTGAATTTCAGGCTCTCCAAAGGAGCAGTGTACCACTGGCTTTCATCGCCAAGCGCCCCGTGTGGCAGTGACCACTCCAACCAGGAACCAATAACCTCCACGTGCAGGACATGTGCTCTAATACCAGGTGCTTGAGGTGTCACAGGGAGCTCACTCCGCCGTGGAAATGGCAGAAGGATTCACAGAGAAATGACTTCTGGCCTGAGTGACAGATGAGTGAAAGCTTTGTAAAGGAAGTGGAGAGAAAGTATGTCCCAGGTAAGGGATGCACCTGTGCAAAGGGCAGAGGGATAGAAAAGACTGGGATTTGACTCAGAAAGCAACAGGATACCTGCATCAGCCCATCAAAGATGCCCGCTGAGAGACTCTGACAATCTCATTCCTAACATTCGAGCAGCTCAAGGTGAGTCTAAGTGGAAGCCTACCTACGGGATGTCTAAATATGCCAACAGGATGTCAACCAAGGTGGGTGCTCAATAAATATTTTTATGGGTAAGTGTATTTAAATGGATATGGATTCAAATTCTCGCTAATGTATAAATGATTGATAACCTTCTCTTAGGAATACTGTTAATTTCAGACACAGAGGCAAAAGTTCAAGAGATCTGGTGGTCCAAACCAAATTATAGAGATTGGGTGGAGCCAAAAAGAAACACTTTTCCAACTTCAGAATGTAGCTTGCCTATGGAAATGGTAGCACTTGGTCTATCCAATGAAATACTTCGATTTTTTCCAACTTTGTTAACTCAGATGAGAGAACAAAGTTAAATTTTCCTAATGGAGATGCTTGCCAAGGTTGTGACTTTAAAAACTTTCTAAGCCTTTTATTTGCAATTCAGTTTAACTACTTTCTAGGGCCTGAGATTTGCCTGCTGGGTTTCCCAGTCCCCAAGGTGTTTTGAAACACGGAGTTAGTAATAAAAATTAATGTGTCACTCGCAGAGGCAGGGGAGAAGTTCAGTTAGTGGGGAGCTGGCTATGATACTTTAGCTAGGTAACCGGGCTAGGCAGTGATTAATGAGCAGATCTTAGCTGGCAGGACGAGATACAGTGTTGCCTCTGATTCAGTTTTGTTTTTGCAAATGTGGGACTCATGAAAACAAGACCAGGTGTGATGCTGTGTGCCAGGCATCATGTGGGAGAAGTGTCCTTGCACAGCTCTGCCTGTGCCACCTCATTTCTGGCTTGGAGGCCCCCTCCCAGGTCTCTCCCTCGCCAGCGCCTGCCAATGTTTTTGAATTGTATGGTGGTTTCGTGTTGTGGACAAATGTCCAGTATTTACTTGGATGAAGACACCCGATTCATTTTGCTCTGAGCCCCAGTTCAGTTTACAACCTGCCTCTTCAGAGGCAGAGGGCATATTAACTCACTTTTCCCACCACCTTGTCTCTGCGGCATCTTTTCAAGTTGCGGTTGGAAAACCCAGCACCCTCCCAAGTCTGGACACAGGCACTTGTTATGACTAATGCTCGGCAGCACCCAGAGTTACTGAGGTCCGGCTGGAACGACAGAGGCTCACCCAGCTGGACCAGGGCTCCAGGAATAAAACCACACTGGTTTAGGGAGGGCTGCAAGACTGAAGTCTGGGAGGAGCTGGATCTAAGGGTGGACATCAGTCAAGAAGCAGGAAAAATGGATGCTCTCTTCCACGATATAGTATTTCTCTAAAGGAATTTAAATACTATAATCTTCTTGAGCAGGGAAATTAGGAAAAGTACCAAGAAAAGAAGAAAATATCTCAATTATTGGGGCAGTTTTCTCATTTTCTTTAATGATGCAGTGTAGCCTTGCTGCCACACTAAAAGTTTTAAATTAGCACAAGTTACAGCTTTGTACGTAAACTCACAAACCATTAACAAAGGACGAAATCCATCCACAAGTTTTACGTTAGTTACTCAAACCATCCTCACATTTTCTGAAGATAGAAAATACCAACCAGGAAGGAAGGGCTTATTATATTTCCAACACTGCACTCGGTGCCGTAACAAACAGAAGAAATCCAGGACCTCATGCTTAGGGCTGCTTCTTATGTCAGGCAAAACATATTTTAAAATGATCACAGCATAGTCTTTGTGTGATTACTACCTACTGCTCTATATATGGGATAAAATTCATTTCATACCTTGGTATATTTTTAAATTATTTTTTCATTTTTACTTTTAAATACCTGTGCATGAGGGTGTGTGAGTCTCTCAATGTCCTTTTCTAGAGGAAATGTTCTTACTCAGTTTCTAACTCCTGTAAGGCTGTTTCTTGATTGGATCACAGTGGTCACATGACCCAAAGGCATCTATGCATAGGATGGCCAAAGACCAATGAGATAATCTATCTCAAAAGGCTCAGCCTAACGGGATTGATAGCAATTACCTCAGCCAATCAGATGAAAATACAAAAACCAGAGAACAGAAAGAATGTCGTCAAGAAAGAATATTCAAGTTAGTGTTGCTGCATAGCAACACACTCAGAATGTACTGGCATAAAACTACGATTTTATTATGCTTAGAGATGATATGGGTCATAAATTTGGAAAAGATACAGTAATAAATGGCTTTTCTCTGCTCCACAGTGTCTGGCTCCTTATCTGAGAAGAAACAATGACTGGGGATGCCTTGCGAGCTGGGAGCTAGAATTATATTAATGTCTGGCAGGTGATGTTAGCTGTCTGTTGGGAATTCACTGGAGCTTTTGGCCAAAGCACCTAAACATGCGATCTATTTGTATGGGCTAACTTGAGCCTCGTCACAGCATGGCAGCTGGGTTTCCTGCCCGTCACAAGGAAACAAGATGAAAGTGCATGACATTGTTATAACCTCGTCTCAGAAGTCATGCAGCACGTTCACCAAGCTCTGTTAGTGGAGGAAAACACAGAATTCTGCCCAGCTTCCCGGAGAAAGGACATAGACACCACTTCTTGATGAGAGGCGTGTCAAGGTCACAGTGTAAGAAAAGCCTGGGGGATGGAAGAGATTATTTTAAAAAAAAAATCATAACAGGCAAAGAAAAAGAATGGAAAGATAAACACAAATATTTCAGGATGGTTACTGGGTGTGACATCATTAGCAGTCTATATCTTCTTATCTGTTTTTCTAACATTTTTACAAGGGATACACATTGCTTTTGTATTGAGAAATAGTTATTTTTAATTTTTTTTAACTATATACTAAGAATGACAAAAAATGGGAAGTTTGCAAAGAAGAAAACTCTAAATGACAAGGTTAAGATTGCTCTGAATCTTAATTCTTTCAAATATATGTAAATATACTGATGTATATTACTTGGAGTTTTCCCAAAAAAAAACCTACTCTAAGACAAAGATTTGGGTGCAAGTGGTTTATTTTGAGAGACAATCCCAGAAAGCAGCAGTAGGCGAGTTGGGAGGAAGTGAAATAGAGAAGAGAGGAATCCATGCCTGTGCACTAATAAGTAAGTTACCACTGACAGTGCCCATCTCATTGGGGGCATCTGGGAGACCGTGTGAAAGCTGTGGGACGAGGAAACCAGGTTATGCATCTACTCGCTCCCCTCAGCCATTGGTGGAGAACTGCTTCCAGGACGTAATTCCTAGTAATTGGGCATATGGCCTGAGCATGCTTCTGCAGCCAGAGAGAGTCTTCAGACAGGGAGTGTTTACTATGAGAAAATATGGAGTTACAGGGGGCCCTGGGAGCATCTGCCCTCAGTGTATAGAGAATAAGTTCAGAACTCAGTATTTTCATCATGGATTATTTTAAATTAACTGGCACAGAGAAAAGGTGAATGTCATCAAGCAGCTATTGACATTATGTTAAGGTTAGGTAAATCAATATCTGAAAACATAAAAGGAAAGATTGTAATCAAATTATAATAATATTATACACTTTAAAGAAGACAGATGTATCTTTGGTCCCAGCGCAGAACCCCTTGCTTCGGCGTGCCTGGGTGGAGCTTGCATACCGATCCCAACACATTTCCCCCAGTTTATAACATTCTTCTGCGGGCACAGACCTCTAGGGAGTCCCCTATTTTCCCTACAACATTTATATAATGTATACTTTCTAGAAAGTTCCCATCTTTCACTGATGCTTTTTTGTTGAGATCACACCTGAGGGCACAGATTTTAGGTACTGGGACACGAGAGTCAGGATAGAGAAGCCCCTGAGTAAATAAGTTCCCCAAAGAATGTGTAGGAGTCTTAGGGAGGCTTACAGGTACCCTAGACCCCAAAACTAGGGGCTCGTAGTATTCCTAATTCCAAGCACTAGAGATTCCCTGGGTGATAGCAGCTGCTTAACAAATGTGATGTTCAAGGCCAACCAGAGATGAACAAGGAAATTAGAGTGAACTAGTGGTTAATATTGGAGACACATGGATGACACTGCCAGCATTTAAACTTAGCCCCACCCACTAGTACCTTGAGCCAGTTATAACCTTATTCAGTTTCCTCATCTATAAAATGTGGACAGTAAGGATTCCTCCCTCTGAGGATTAAACAAATATAGATGTGTCAATCACTTACATAGTATAAACACTTATACATTTTTATAAACATATTACATCAATATAAACACCCAATGAATATTACTATCTTCCTTAACTTATAATACAGCATCCCTTGCAAAATTTGGTACAGTCCTTATATAACTTCAAATCATGGTTGATCTTCAAGAAATGTACTAAAATTCCCTCCCACTTCTCCTGAGCCCCATACCCAAACACTCCCTAATACTTTCTACCTTCTAGCAATTGCCGCTGCTAGTTCAGGCCCACGGAGATTCTGACTTGTTCTGGATATTTTTTGTTTGCCCCTCTAGATCCACTGCCAACCTTCCCTCCTCTGCTCCAGGATGCTAATCTTTATGGACTGTATCAATAGTTTGCATTGCCCTGTTTTTGGTTGGGAGGCCAGCAGCTCAAAGGGTAGGAGGAGGATGAAGTGAGAATATTTCTTCCCCCAATCTTCCTTCCTAAGAGCTCACCATCAGCCAGCTGTGTCTTTGACTGAAGGTAACGGCTCTTGTCAAGCAGCCCTTTCTAGAGAGCTCTTTTGTGGATGCGTGTTGTGTTACAGTAACTACTCCTTCCCCTTGCTTATTCAGACTTTGAGTTGGTAACAGGTTCCCACTCTTAGGATTCTGCACCATTCCTTGTTGTTTTCCTGTACCCTATCCACACTTTGTAAATTGCTGCTTTTTTGAACTCTCCTGAAGTTACCAATTTGAGTGTGCTGTCTGCTTCTTGCCAGGGTCCTGATTGATACAATAGTCAATATCAGAAATGCCTCCAGAAAACACTTCGAAAGCAAAGTGCAATTCTGGGGCTGTGCTGCTCATATAGTTTAGGAAGGCATTGATACCTTCCTTGCCAGGTGGCAATTGAACACGGATGATCCACAGCACCAGTAGCATAAAGATTACTCACTCCCAGTGGCCTAGGGATGAAGTGCATGTGGAAGTAAAGGCACTGGGAATTCACAAAACCGTGGCAACTAATCACTATGAAAAATATGGTGCTTGCAAAGAGTCAGACGCTACTTCTGATGGCAACACAGAGTATATACAGGAAAAAGGAGAAATTAAAAGCTGAAAATATGTACTTGAAAGCATGCATGGATTGTGCTCCCCCAACATTCATCTGTTGAAGCTGTAACCTCCAAGGTGACTGTGTTTGGAGATAAGGCTTTTAAAAGATAAAGAAGGTCAGATAAGTTCATAAGAATAGAGCCAGATCTAATAGGATTAGTGTCTTTATAAGAAGAGGCACCAGAGTGCTTTCTCTCCCTTCCCCCCCCCCCCCCCCCCCCCTCCCCCCCCCCCCCCTCCCTGCCACATGAGGACACAAGGGCAGGCGGCAGGCGAGAAGGCCACCGCCATCTGCAAGCCAGGAAGAGAGCTCTCACGAGAAACCAAATCGGCAGATACCTTCATCTTCAACTTCCCAGCCTCCAGAACTCTGAGAAATAAATTTCTGTTGTTCAAGCCACCCAGTCTGTGGTATTTTGTTGAGACAGCCCTGCAGACTAACAACATGGAAAATTATAAAACCTTCAGGGCAGTTTTGCAGGAGTCCTTTGTCTTCTGAAGTTGCACGGCAGATCAGCCTGAGAACACCCCCAAGCCATATTGGCAGGAGATCAGGGAGCGTGTAGGGGGACTAAAGGCTAATTACACCAAGGAAGACAAAATGTACAACTTGGCTGGGTCAAATGCATTGACATCTTTAGAGAAGTCTTCCAAATACCAGTTATATTCTAAGTTGGACAAACTGCTACCCCCCATACCTGAATTCCAATTCAAATGGGTACCTTTCACATTCTCAAAGTTAGAGAGAGGAGAGAAATATAGCAAGCTATGATGCTTGTAAGTAATTCAATAACATCTCAGTTTAATAGACACTAGACTAGCTGTCCTATAAGCCTGAATTATCCAGATAACTGAAGTTTAACTCTTTAAACTCTAAAATTAAAAAAAAAAAAACATTTTATGGCTCTCTTTGAGGGGGGATCTTCCCATGTCCTTGAAATATTACATAATTATCTGGTTTCAGAAGTAGAGAATATTAAATACAACCTTTATAAATTCAACCTTTATCTTCACACTAAATGTACAAAATTGTACTTTATGAGTTGAAACTGTTAAAGGTTGATATAGTTATGTATACTTTAAACAGGAGACAGTTTAGAAAAAATGCATCAACATATCCAATACAAAAGTATAAAATAAATAATTAAAGTAATCTTTATAGATGAAAAATAAGGATGTGACAAGAATAACCCCTGGATTAAAATGAACACAAGCCCAAAATAGCATTATCAGTGTAAATGTTTCAGGAAATTCTTGTCATCAGTTAGAGAATGTGGTGCAATAGAGTGGGACCCTGAGGGGGGATCTTCCCATGTCCTTGGTCACTTGCCCATGTCCTCCAAGGCTTCTGTAGGGCTCCATCTCTTTCCTTTACTTCTTGCTCTCTTCTGGATGACCACATCCAAAGAAGGAATATTGGTTCTGGTATAAGATTTGCCGTTTCCGCCTGACAAGCCCCTCATAACTGCCTGGGAGAAGCTGGAATCCAACAGTCTACTTAGCACTTCCATGACTCTTTCTATTACCTATTGTGCTCATCTTGCATCTCATCTTTCTTTTTCTATCTTGTTATCTCTTCCATCTATGTTCCTGCTTCCTTTCCCAAGTTGTTTAACTTTGCCCCAAGTAGTTTGATTTTTGCCCCAACGTTGGCTGACAAGAATGTTTTCACCATCTTAAATGAGTAATTGTATTGTGTCCTTTGATCCTGGGTATATTAGGTTGTTACTCAGAGGTCCTCTCTTCAATATTTATTTGAAAGGACCAGATTTAGCAGCATTTTGGAAAGTTGAGGTTACATGAAGCAAGACGCTGTCATGATGAATTTGAGACATGAGCCCTGTGTGTATGCTGCACACTTTGGGAGTGCCACGTAATACATGTATTATTACGTAACACTGATATCAGTCAGTTAGATGCTAACATGCTAGTGCCACTTAGCACATTTAGAAGGCTAGAATATCAGAGTTGAAGAAAACTAATAATTCCCCTACGTGTTCCCTTTGCCAATATTTGAGGAAAATTTCAGATGTGTGTGATATGCAAAGAGGAAGAAAGTTCCAAGCACAAGTCAGTCTTTAGTGGCATCAATCTGGCACATTTCTTCCATGAGGACCTTAACTGTGCATGTTCAGCTCGGGTAGCCCACCAGCTAGCCATGTATTTGGCTGACGGCCTTCAAGTGAAGTCCCTTACGCAAGACGGGAATCTCTTTAGTGACTACTTCCCTGGAAAACTTTCTCACATCCACAGGATAGTCTGATAATCCTTGAACCTCAACAGAAGCATCCACTTCTAGCTTATTATCTGTGATATCATTTTGAGACAGCGTGGCCATTCTGAATGCTCAGTCAATCCCACAGCCATCAATTTGGAGTCATAACAGAAACATTCAAAATGGAAATAATTGTAACAGAGCATGGAAGCTGACCATGTCACAAAGAAAGAATATTTAGTTCTTGTATATAGATTGCCCATTTCTCCCTGACAAGTCTTCTTAACTGGTGGAAAGAAGGCAGGACTGAAGAACAGCTAGACTGAAAGCCTACCTGGTCACAGATGACGGCATCCACAAAGACCTGACTGCGACATAACTTGCCGCGGAAAAAGTTTGGCCTCCGACACCATCCAAGAGGCATGAGTTCCTAATCTATCAACAGCCCCCTGAGCAGGAAACTTTGACTCCAACTTGAGGAAACAAAATCCATATGATCATCATCATCAACATTAGCTACATTGTCCAGACCTGTGCTGTCCAATTCAATAGCCACTAGCCACATGTGGCTCTTTAAATGTAAATTGATTGAAATTTAATAAAATTTATTTCCTTGGTAGCACTAGTCACATTGCAAGTGCTCAGTAGCCACATGAGCCTGGTAGCTTTCTATCAGACAGCACAGAACACAGAACACTTCTGTCATCGCAGAAAGCTCTGTTGGAGAGTGTTGGTCTAGATGTCTACTCGGTGCAGGCACTTTCCACGTGTTATATCGTTTAATTCTCGCAAGAAATCTATGAGGAAGGGTTTATTGGCTCCATGTTCTATATGCAGAAATTGAAATTCAGAGGTGTTCAATAGATCCTGTAAGTCTCCCAACCATCTTTTCCTAAATGTCCATCCACTCCTCTTCGGTGCGTCTGCATTGATAGCGTATCCCTAGATACACTACTAGATACAAACTCTCCTCCACTAGGACTGCCGAAGGTAATGGCTGAAACTAAAATCCATTTTCAACCTCAATGTTGTTGAAGAAAAAGGAAGGGGAGGGCTTTATCATTTTTTTCTAAAGTAAGTCATCCTTTTCCAACATTCCTACCAGCACTGTTCTGTTTTTGTTTTTGTTTAATATGTGAGGTTGATCTGCTCAAACCCCAAACATGCTTTTCCATATGCTTCTCTTTCCTCTTTTTTTATTTCCTTTAAGTACAAGTGCTAAATCTGTGCCATATTTTCATAAGTTTTACACTGATGTTGTTGACATTTTTGAGAGCTATTTGATGTCTGAGAAACTCATGAACCTTTTGCTTGTTCTTTTGAAACTTTGAAAAAGTCTCACCCAGTGAGAAAAGGACTGTGTTTGTGTTCAGATAAATATCCTGCACTCAAAAATGTTTCAACTGGGTTTGAGGAGCCCTATCTTTTATTGTTTATTTATTAAGCTGCTATGAATTTGTGCAGGAAAGCAGTTTCTATTATATTCTCCCTTCCAGCATTCCCCACTCCTCCAAGTTCATCAGAAAGAGAAGTTTGAGGCAGCAGGATGATAAAGCTCATCCCCGCAGGCAAATCTCTTTCCCCTCATGGCTGAGCCAGCTCCATCCCCATCACAAGCTCCCCCCATGTCTGATGCAGCAGCAGAGGGGGTCACGTGACCTACAGCTGAGCTCACCCGAATGATTTGTGAGCCTTGTTATTTGCACACGTGTGGTCATGCGGGACCTCTCTGGCCGGGCCAGCCGTTTCCCCCCACATCTGTTGGTTAATCGGAAATCCAAATGTACAAGACAGCACTGGGGACCAGAGGGGGGATATGTGACCCACTCTGGACAACTCCTCATGCTGGAAACAAAGAGTATGTGACACTGATTTCTGCTCTTTCCAGATAACTTTGTACAAATGAAGTTTACTATGTATCTTTTGAAAGGACCATGGCACTCCCTCCGCGCAGCGCAATGCCGGGCAGGAGACTGGGGCAGATCTGCTCAGTCCCTTCTGAAACCATTGCCAACAGCAATCTGTTCCCTTCTCAGTCAGCTTCCCATCCCTCTCCTTTGTATTTCTACCTATTCCTCGCTTTCCGCTACCTCTTCTTCTCTACTTCTTTCTTCCCAGCTTCTGCTTGCCCATGTCTCCAATTCCTAGAAGTCTCAGAGTCAAATTCTGAGTGGGCACATATGTCTGAGGCATCAACCAAGGCTCCACCATGGACACTTACCTGCCATCTAAACGCCGTTCTCTGCATACAGCAGGGTCCTTCCCCTTGGACCCTCTTAAAATGCAAAAAAAAAAATCTCTCTTCTAAAGGAGGTTTAATTAAAGTCCCCAAAACTTTCATAGGGAGTATTTTTCTGGGGAGGTGAGTGCTAAGGCAAGAAAGGAGCAAGAAATGGCAAAAAGGCTGAAAATAAACCTAGCCCACCTCCAGTTCTGTCCTGAGGTTTGCTGGGGGCAGTGAAAAGCCGTACTTCTAGACGGTGTTGCTCCCACAACAAAGAATTTCATCACACTCACTCTTGACAGGACCCGTAAAGTCTCAAGGAAAACACATGGTCCTAACAAAGAAGAGACGGCGTTAAAAAGGCTTAGAGAATCCCAGTATCTCGTAGAGAAAGCAGGTAAGAACAGAGAGCAAGCCAAATGCACAAGAGCTACTGCTATCTAAGAAAGAGAAAAGAAAGAAATATCCACACTGTTGGCAATAATTGCAAATGGCATTCTGTTGCAGGCAGGACTGGTGACCAGCCGGTACTCACCTGTCTAGCCCTCCCAGTGGTTTGCAGCCTGAGTCCCTGGCCAGGCTATATTCATTCCTAAGGATTTTTAACATCACCCCTGGGTCACGCATATTAAAAAATATCATTCTGTTTAGCCTTAACGACAACCCTATACCCTGGTGTAGCCACTGGAATGCTTCAGATTGCAGAGAAGAGAAAATACAACAGAAGCTGGAGTAAACTAAAAGGAAATGAGTTGGCTCACGTGACTGGAGGGCTTTGTGGCTGATTAACAAGGTTACCAAGAACCCACTTCTTTTCTCCTCTCCACTTGGCCATCCAGTATCCTCTTTACCTAGACTTCATGCTTCCTGGCTATAGCTAGTAGGAGAGCTGTAGGATTACTTCTGGAATCTCTCAAAAGAGTAAAGGGAAGCTTCTCAGAAACTCACAGCAAGAGCTCACTTTGCAGATCATCAGCCTGGACCCCATCAGATGCCTCCTCCTAGACCATTTGAGGTAAGGGCCATGGGATTACCGTGGACCAGTCAGGCTTGCCACAGACCTGGAGGTTAGGCCAGCTCCCAAGGCAGGGGGTATGGCGAGTGCATAGTTAAGTAGGTGGTGATCTGCTAGGAAGGAGGAAGGAGGGGATGCCTGCAGAGTAGCCACCCAGCAGTGTCCACTGCCTGCTCTAGTCCATTATGCCCACTTCGTAGGGTTGGGGTAATGTCACTTTCTCAGGATCACAGCACTTACCAGACTAGAGATACACAGAGTGTGGTCCTAAAACCAATGCAGCTCTGTAGGCTGTTTTCTGTCTTCAAAGAGATGAGTACAGAAATGGAGAGGAAGCAGTTAGCCACTTTGACAGAGTAATTTTATGCTTGTGGAATCTAATAATAAAAAAATTGGGGCTTGTATTTTCATGTCTTTGTCGTTTATGTTTTTTGTCAGGAAGATTGTCGCCGAGCTAACATCTGTGCCAATCTTCCTCTATTTTGTATGTGGAACACTGCCTCAGCATGGCTTGATGAACAGTGTGCAGGTCCACACCCAGGATCCGAACGAGTGAACCCCGGGCCACTGAAGCAGAGCACATGAACTGAACCACTACGCCACCAGGCCGGCTCGTGCATCTTTGTTTTTTCATTTCATTTTTCTAGTAATTTAGCTTTATTGTACTTTACAAAAGTATTGGTCCATGGTGGATTTCCCATAATTTAAAAGCTGATCCTCCACTGCCTATAGATATCTCACATCTCCACTATGGAAAGCGCTACATTAAATGAGAGCCCCAAGGTCAGGAGCCGTGCCTGATTCCCTGCAGGGGACAGCAGCTAGGACAGTGCCTGGAAGGCAGTTGACTCCCAGTATCTGTCGACTGAATAAATGAACAAGAGACATAGCTGGGATTGCAGTCTACTTTTTCAAATTTCAAATCCAAATTTGCCTCAATGGTGCCATACGTCTGCTGAGAAGGTAAATATGTCTCCTGAGCCCAGGAGCTTTTCACATCTATAAAGTGGCAAATTCCTAACCTGGAGACGGAGTCAAGAATGTCTATAAAAGTGATTTGAATCTCTCCTGGTTAGGAGGTTATGAACACGAGGGCTTGACAACTTTAAATGCCCTGGGAAGTGCTGCCAAGTCTAGCCTCTGGAAAAGCCCTGGTCCTCCTAGAGGAGCTCTCTGGAAAGCGCAAAGCCACTGCCGGCTGCGGCTGCTCCAGTGCGGGGACAGGGGTGCGGGGAGTGGGGATTCTGTTTTCCCATCAGAATGAACCTTGCTGCTCCAGACCTGGGGTGAGCCAGGCAGACTTCTTTAGAAGTCACATTTGCATTTGTGAACTGTGTGCGGTGGAGGAAGGGAGAAAATTCTTCACTGCTCCACTGAGAATGATGAAAATGGCCTTTATTAAGTTGGAGACTAGACTATCCCAAATCCTCTTGACTCCCGTGTAGAACCTGAGAGCCGCCTCTGGGAGACATCCAGGCCAGCTCGTTAATATCAGCCATCCTGCTGTTTTACATTAAAACACAACATGGTGTTAGAAAATCTAACGAGGCATTGTCCTTCTATCTATAAAGCAATATTTTAAAATAAATCTCTCAGTGACAAAAGCATCCTCACAGGTCCTGAAGTGTGTTCCATACCTCCCTGCCCAGGCTGTCAATTCCCAGCCAAGCTCGGATTTGCTAGCTAAGGGACATGTCCCCATTTTGGAGTTTTCTCCACCTTTTAAATGGAAACAGTAATGCCACTGCCTGCCCGCTTGTGAAACTCTGCTGATTAGAAAACTTTTCTCCCTCCCATCTTTTAGAAGTCAGAGAAAGCCTACATGAGGTGGGGGAGGGGTACGGTAGGAAAAAATAGGAATTTCAACATACTCTCCTTACCAAAGCCTCTTTAAGACTCCCCATATCCTGTCAACTACTTGCCTTTAAACAGCAGAGGAAAAACAATGCATTTACATGAGTAAACAGCTACTTTCATTTCAAATAGGGGTTTAATCTGTTTAAAGTATTTAAAGCAAATAATTCGAAAAGTCTTCCAAGATGCCAGCTATCATTTTTTTTTTTCCTTTAAAGAGAAGCTTGGCCAACTTTTGGAGTATGCATTAAAATTAGTCTACAGACAATCCAAGGACAAACGTTTCAGGACGTGACTATTTAATCGTAGCACCAGGCTGGATTCAGCCCCACTAAGTGGATTGTGCTCATTGTTCAAAACCCCTCAGTTCCCCTCTAAACACACAGACACACACACGCACACGCACACACACATGCAGAGGAAACAGTTTTGCATCATACAGTAGGTACTAAATGAACTATAATAGCTGCTGGTACTTAGCAATTTTTTTTAGCTTTGATGTAAATCAGGTTTGTATATCCAGAGGAGGACACAGGAAGTACCTTTGGTGACAAGCGTGTCTCCTGTGATTACATTCACCTCCATGACCCATACGGATCTCATGAAGGAGTACTGCCATCACTGAGTTATTTGCTTAATCAAGTGTTCAAGAGAGACCCCTCCATATCATTATTATTTTTCAAATCAGTATCATATTGAAACTGGGTACCTGAGGGTTACTGTAGATATTAAACCAATTTGTTGCCTTTCCTGTTTAACTTGAGGGGTGACTCGGGGGTCTCAGGGGTTTTGAGCTTGTTTTTCAGAGGATTTGTGAGGTTGTTTTGCAGAAGAAAAAGAATGCCTTGGGAAGGTTGAATAGCAGCGCTGAAGCCCAAAACTCAGACCACCCAGGGGCTTATCTGGAGTGACCGCTGTGTTTCCCCGAAGTTCCTCCTGCCAAGCCCCGTAGCTCTGTAAACCCTCTGCTTTCTGTTCTGGGGGAAGCTGATTTGAGCCAACCCAGGCTCCCACCTACTCATTTTGTCCAATTTGAATAAAGCTTTCTCCATCTCCAAGCACCGACGTCTCAGTGTTTGGTTTACTGAGCATCAGGCACAGGAACTTGAAATTAAGAGGTTGTGTATCCACTTCAATTACTTTTTCTTACCTCTCAAAGCATGTTTTTTATAAGTAGAGTTGACATTCTCTGAATCTGTATAAATCCTTAACATATAGCACATTCATGAGGGAAGGAAGAAGCTTGGGCTTCCAGCCTATCTGTAAATAGGGCTACTCTCTCTGGGAGTTCATGTGATACTGTGTTCAACACAGAGCCAGGCATAGAAGAAAAGCTGAGCAGACGTTTGCTAGTTGACGTAACCATGTTGGGCCCCATGTGGAGAGGAAGCCCAGGCCACATGAAGAGGCCACACATAGATGTTCTAGCCAGAGTCCTTGCTAAGATTCCAGCCACCAGCCAGCATCAACAGCCAGACACGTCAGTGAGCTTTCCCATCAGACCAGCCCCGGCCTTCAAGCCACCTCAGCGGATCCTAAGTAGAGAAGAAACGATCACTGCCCAGATTGCAAACTCCTGAACAAAATGGATATTGCTATTGTTGTTTTGAGGCACTAAGTTTTGCATGATTTGTTACCCAGCAATAGATACCTGGAACAGATTTTGTAATTCTTGTACCTCTTGGCTCCACCTCTGTTTCTACACTTAGAATATAACTATGGGGCTGGCCCTATGGCCGAGTGGTTAAGTTCATGCGCTCTGCTTCAGCAGCCCAGGGTTTCACGAGTTCAGATCCTGGGCGCAGACATGGCACTGCTCATCAGGTCATGCTGAGGTGGCATCCCATGTAGCACAACCAGAAGGACCTACAACTAGAATATACAACTATGTACTGGGGGGCTTTGGGGAGAAGAAGAAAAATAAAAGGAAGATTGGCAACAGATGTTAGCTCAGGTGCCAATCTTTTAAAAAAAAAAGAATATAACTACGGCAGCTGTGTTTGTTGCAGAGTTTACCTTCTCTTCTACCAAAGGGAAACAAGTATCACAGGCTGCTGTACCCTAAATGTGTCATGGAGATTCTCCCATCATGCATCGTGAAGTCCAGTGGAATCCTTAGAAGAAGTGTGCTTCCCACGGGCAGCTCTTATTAATAGAGTGGTGAGCATTTCCAGTAAGCCAAATATATTTCCTCAACCCTAGTTATTCTCTCCTTGGACGGTGCAAACCAGAAGGATAAGTAGGATAAAAGAAAACAATTCCTATGCCAGTGGCCCTGACTTAGCAAAGGTCAACTCTTGATAAATCTACTACAAGGGTCTTTGTCCCTGCTTTCACCCCACATCCCTGCAAGAACCCAGAAGCCTCCTCCCACTGACCCAGGAGACAATGGGAGGCAGTGACGTTACCTAGTTCTCACTACCATCAGGCTTCTGACTCACAAACACACCCCCACCCTGTTACCCCCACAGCTGCTCAGTGAGGCTTCTGTCTGATGCCCATTCTCCCCATGGCCACTATTATCTGATGTCCTTAGTTTGGGGAAGATAAGAAAGGGACCAGATGTGGAGTATCTGGGAGTTGGGAAGTAGTTTTCTATAGTAAGAGCAAAATAGGCTAAATAAGGATCCCAAGTGCCAGGTGTGTTGTTGGAACTCAGAACATACTGCACACTCTCTTGCGGAAACAAGCCAACAATTGGTAAGGAAGCTTTTGGAGCACACGCCATCATAAGTTAGGGGCTGACCTCCATCTCTCACGCTCTCTCAGGAAGGTGAGTGACATCAAGCTTTTGTATCACATCATATTTATTATATGATATTTTGTTGCATATGTCAACATAAACTCCTTGAGAGGAAGTGCCACATGGTAGCCATCTCTGTGTCCCCGTAGATGCTAACACTGGCCCTGGGACATAGAAGTTGCTCAACTAATGTTTGAGGAAAGAAGAAAGATGTCAATAACTGTGAGAGAGCCCCAACAAAGCTATTAAACCATTCCAGCATAGAAAAATCTACTGTAAAACCTTCCAAACTCTAAGCAATGATGCATTTGTCACTTTGAAAAGTGGCATCTTTGCCAAGTGGTGAATAGGAGAGGTCCTATCAGTCTAAAGTTTCCATCGTTCCCATCTGCTCTTCTGTCTGGCAGAGGTTAGCCTGTGCAGAGCCCGACCACCACAGCAACGAGGCACCACTGAGCTCAGGATTCATCGTGGAAGCTTTGATGGAGGTTCAGTTACTAAACTGATTTGCAGTAGCCAACAATTATTTGTTAAATTAGACATAAGCTCATAATCTCTAGGAAAGTAAAATTATCCTATTTATAGGGGCCAGCCACATGGCGTGGTGGTGAAGTCAGCATGCTCCACCTCAGCGGCCCAGGTTTGCATGTTCGGATCCCAGGTGCAGACCCACACCACTTGTCAAGCCATGCTGTGGTGGCAGCCCGCCTACAAAATAGAGGAAGACTGGCACAGATATTAGCTCAGGGCTAATCTTTCTCAAGCAAAAAGAAGAGGAAGATTGGCAACAGATGTTAGCTCAGAGCAAATCTTCCTCACACACATCAAAAAAATTATCTTGTTTATACTGTGTGCATTTGGTTGATGTGGGGGAAGGGGGAGATGAGTTTACAATCCAAAATTAAACCTAGACAATCTCAAAATCTAGATTCCTCGCAATCCAGATGTTTCCCTCTACGTTATCATCCCCAGTAGCAAATGCCTCTGGTGTCAGGTCACATCCTTCTGCCCAACACTGATTCCAGCCACAGCTGCGTGCACAGCTCTGTGGGAGCTCAGCCACACCTCCCAAGGGTAAATAGCCCGTCGCGTGGGCATGTGCCTTCTGCTCAGAGGCTTTTCTGCTCACTGGGTCCACATCCAGGAGCATCCAGGAGTGGTAGACTGTAAAGGCCCCGGGCAACCTTCAGCCAGTGGATAAGCACTCCAGCCTCCTGTCCTTCAGGTAGAAAACTGGAGGCCCCGGTGGGGTTGAGCCCCTGTTGCCAACAGCAGCAATCTCAATAATGCACACTTATTTGGCTACTTGTCCTGCCCTTCTTCAGTCTCCCTGCCGCCTCACTCCTGCTTCCTGGGATCACTGCCCAAAAAATCTGCACCCAAGTCCTTGTGTCAGGCTCTACTGTCAGGCGACCAAACTGGACTAGCCCTAAATCTGAGCAGGGCAGAAAATGGCACCAAAATGAGAAACCACGGAATAAACAAGTACATGCAAGAAAAATTAAGAGTCTGTGTCCATTTCAGTTAGCAAATACTCTTATACAGAAATATTCAGAGTATGTGCCATGATAATGATGATCAAAATCATTTTCACTCACATTATTGAGCACTTCCTAAGGCCTAGGCCTTGATGTAAGACCACATTGGGTGACCTCACTGAATCCCCAAAACTACCCTAAAGGAGAGTTTATATCATTATTCTCTTGGTAGCTATTGACCTACAGTTGTTTGTTGGTAAAATCAGGGTGTTTCTTTTTAATACATTGTAGGGCCTAGCACTGTGCTAGGCTCTCCTAGGTGCTCAATCAATATTTCTTTGATCGTTTATTGAAGATATTTGAAGGACCAAATAGGCAACTCCAAGTAGATTTCATTTCTTCCAAGGTAATTGTGAATAAAAGGCAAGATTCAAAGCAAGACGATTTATAGAATATGTTTCCTAATGAGGTTGTTTCATTCAGAACAAGAAACAATGAAGACACAGGAAAGCAGCCAGAGGAGATGGATAGATAGACAGGTGGACCTGGGCGGAGGTCAGGGAAGGGCAGCCAAAGGCCACGAGGAAGTAGATTCCTGTAAACGTTCCAACACTGCTGAGTGCTTTGCACCCACTCATCACTCAGCCACCACTTTGTGGCCTTGATCAAGTCACTGAGTGACACTCCGCCTCAGTTTCCTAATCTGAAAATGGGAATTTTGGACTCAGCAATGTCACAGATTCCTCCTTGCTCTAAAATTCTGGTACGTCTTTACAAATTATTAAGAAGATCTTTCTCCTTGCTGTGAAGGACCTTAAGTAACTAATACTATTGAACATATTAATGCTCTTCAACACCATCCACACTAAGCAATGTTGAACAAGAGCATACTGGCATCACTAACAAGCAAATGAATTGTTACAATAAGTACAAAACTTTGCTCTAGAAGACCAATGGAGGATGCCTCTTTTCTCTTGGCCACCACGTTGATGAAGCATTTAGATAAGACTAATTTCCTCTTAAACAAAAGTTACCAAATCTGAATGCCACTTGGTGTTCCAATGTAGTCATTAATGTTCAAGGAAATGCTGCAGAAATTATCTATTTCCAAAGGATTCACCCTAATCTAGGAACAAAGAATAGATACAGGTACTTTTACAGAGTGCCATCAGAGATTAACATGTCACATGGGCTTGAAGCACTGGTACTTTTAAATTAATTACAGTGTACACATTTAAAATTGCTTGAACGTTAGGATTGTTAACTGAGTGTGGGAAAAAAAGCTAATCTACTGAAACTCACTTCAATGAGTGTCCAGTGACAGAGGTTGTAAGCCACTGGGAATATGCCGTAATCAAATACATAAAGATATGTAAAATGTGATGATTATCTGATATCGTACAACTTGATATGGAGATATATAAGACATCTACAATCTAAACAAAATTAAGCAATAGATATATGTATTTGCTTCATTTATTTTTTTTTTAAATCATAGTTCATATCTTGTTCTAGGAAGCTCAGAGAATTATCACCAAAATAAATTATATAGGTTTGGACAGTTAGAATATTAATACTATTTTAAAAATGTGGTGCTGGGTCAATTTGCTGATACCGCCATCAGATTCCAGGACAGCCTGCTCTATAATTGTCCCCTTTGCAGCCTGTAGGGCTTTGCAGCCTTTAGGGTATCCCAGGCCCATATCTTCTGTGGAATCAGGAGGGAACCGAGATGCTTCTCGGGGAAGAGGCAGACACTGCCTTAAGGTGGCCAGCTACAGGCCCACCTCTCTGGGCCATATGGGTCCCACCATCTCAGTGAATAGAAACCAAACCCCTGGTGCCTGGTTTTGACCAACACAAACTAGAATTGGAGGCACTAGTCTCACCATCTGGTCAGCCCTTCTCAACAGACAAGAAAAAAATAATAGACCCTGAATCTACACCCCCAAAGATTACTTCCTGGCTGTGCCATGACCCTGTCTCTGATTTTTGTCTCCTTTCTGGCCCACTTTCTTCCTGGCCTCATTCCTGGCCTGGCATTCCCCACAGCCTGCATCCAGTGAGTGGGGCATTTACTGCTAGTCATCCCCCTCCCCTCCTGCCTCCTGGTCAGCCCCGTCTCATGGACCTCACCCCTGCACTCACGGTCTGTCCAAGCAGATCCCACCCACTCACCATGTGTCTCAGGGGAACCCACAAACTTTGGAGTCCTCCAAAGTGGAAGGAGCAGGACTAGGACTCAGAACGCTGAACCTCTAACTCAGCTGGACCACCCACTCGCACATCAGCAGACAGCGCACGGCAGCGGCCGAGTGCGGGCTCTGCAGCCCAGTGCTCAGGTCACTCACTACATGGCCTCAGTGAGTTCTGTGTCTCCCCATGCTTCAGTTTCCTTATGTGAAAATGAGGGTAACAGAGGTATCTTCCAGCTAGGATGCTAAGAGGATTCAATGAGCCAATGCGTGAAAAGCTCTTAAAGGATCTGGCATGTAACAAGAAGGTATTTGCCTAATTGTATCATTTGGACCAAGATGACCTCTAACGCCCTTTCAGCAATGAGATTTATCTCAGCAGTGCCTCAGGGTCAAGCAATGGCAGGAATTCCACAGCCGGCTCTTAGGAGACAGTGGGGAGGCCTGCCCCACTTATTACTTCTCTAGGAATTGCCTCTCCCAGCCTCTAAAAAACCAGGTGTCTAGGAGTTCCATTTGTATCACGTGCCTTGCTCATCCTCCCCAAAAGGGAAGAGAGTGGGTTACAAGAAGAAGTTTGCAATTCATGGGCTAATCATCAACAATTAGTAATTAGTTGTTCCCTCTTGAGAACAGGAACTAAACGACACCAGGACTGTAACAGTAAGCAGTGAGCTCTTATGTGGAAAGGTCACCCAGGACTGAGGTGGCCAATTCCTGCCATGTTCTCTCACAGACATGCAGAGAAGGTGTGTCAGTGGACAGAAACAGGGAGCCAAAGCAGACACGGAGAGAAAAGAGATGCCATGTGGCTCCAGAAAACGAGAGGCAGAGAGCCGAGACAGGGGCGGAAAAACAGAGCAACAGCAGCTGGTGGCGAGCCTGGTTGTTTCTAGTTCCGGGAATGAGTTCCCATCTGGCTCTGCAGTTCCCCTTCTCCCTGAGCTGTCCCCGTGTCTCTTCCATAAACCTCACTTGATACGTGAGCATGCTTGAGCAGTGTTCTGTTCCCTAAAGCCAGAGTGCTGACAAGAACACCACTTTATAGCCAGCGCTCATCTCAGTGCCAGACACGTAGTAGGACCTGAGCAAATCTTTCTGGACCAGATGGATCAAGTAAATAAACTTGGTGTCTATATTTGTCGGCCAATCCACTGCTCTCTTCCAGCTTACTAGAAACAAGGGCATTGCCCTTGGCTGTTTTCAGTCTTCCCTACTTTGCGAGTACCACAGTCACACTTTTGTGCACTCAGATGACAAAACAAAATGTTGCAAAGCTAAAGGAGGAAGCGTTTGATCCTAATTCATAAAGATGGGCTTGATGAAGGGCAGACAAATCCACCTCATGAGCTGTATTTAGTGTTCCCTCATCCCAGCGAAATTTTCTTTTGAACCAACTTGCCAAACATTTGAGTCTAGTACTGTGGATAAAAATACTTTGGCAACACCTTCAAAGTTAAGGAACTACTGCCCGCCTTTAAGAAAACTCACTTACGTATGATCACTGCTCTCCAACAGGTAAGTTATTCTGACCCTTTCAAACTGGAGAAGTTTCTATAGAGTGCCTAAGGACACTGGAAATCAACAGCAGAGCCATCTTTCAGGAAGAGATTTGGGCTGTAAAATGGTCTAGAGACATTTACAAGTAAACCCTAGTGTGTCCCCAAGATTAATTCATGTTGAACTGTGTTTCATAAAACAGGCAGAAAATCTGAAGTGACCAGGAGTTTGTGACTTTTAGCTACTGCCTGATTCCAACAGATGAAAAGACTATTCTCACAACTGAGGCCGGGACCCTCTTCCTCTCTGGACAGGGCCACTTCTCTCACACTAAAGAGCTCTCTCATGGAAGGGAGGTCTCAGCTCCTCTGGACGGGCTGCTCAGCGCTCCGTTGATTTCGAGAGAAATCTCGATGTTGACAGCCCTTTTGTCTAAGCTCAAGTGACGAGAACAACAACTACGGTAACAATCATGATGAGCTGGCTCCTGCAGCACTTACTACCTGGTCTTGTGTTGGTCTCAGCCTATCGATGCTGATGCTGTGGCTGGGAACGCTGGCGTGCTCTCCTGGGCTGTCCTACTTACAGCATCTCCCACAGACATTTCCCTGACCAAGGTGGTATTGTAGCTGGGCTGTCCTTGAGGTTCTTATGATTGCAGGACGCACCTTAGCAACAAGTATCAGGAAATTTTGAAAAAAATACAAATTACTCATAAATCCTGGAGGATACACAGCACCCTGGGGACAACACAGACCATCTGTGAGGGGACACACAGTGCAAACGTGGGGATCTGCTTTTACTAGGGTCAAGGGTGGGGTGTTCAGGGTTTTACGGGTTCATTCTTTATTGGTGAATTTAAAACATAAGAGTAGGGGGCTGGCCCGGTGGTGCAGCAGTTAAGTTCGCACGTTCCGCTTCGGCAGCCCGCGGTTTGCTGGTTGGGGTCCCAGGTGTGAACCTACGCATCGCTTGTCAAGCTATCCTGTGGCAGGCATCCCACATATAAAGTAGAGGAAGATGAACATGGATGTTAGCTCAGAGCCAATCTTCCTCAGCAAAAAGAGGAGGATTGGCAGCAGATATTAGCTCAGGGCCAATCTTCCTCAAAAATAAGAAGAAGAAGAAGAATGGGAATTAGGGTGTGGAAGGGAGAAGTGGGGTCACTCAAGTGGTCAGTTATCCAGGTTACCCAGGGCTTTCTAGAAAGAAACTTCTTTGTGGTGGGGCAGCCTGGCTCTTTATCTAGTTGGTAGCTAGCAATATGTTTATTTGAGATGGATGTCTTTGAAATGGTTGCATCGGCAATCAAAAGCTTAATATCAGGCACTTACAGGATAATCAAAAAAGCTAATTGTCTGGCTTTTACACTACCTACCTGCCAGAGACTGACTGCTCTCATTTAACGTCACAAAATCTGTCTGAACAACCAGGTGAAACTTCCCCCATTCTATGGAACAGGACAAGGAGAACCTTTTGGTCTAGGAAATGGAAGGAAAGAGTTGGACTGGGTTAAATCACTCAGCTTAATTTTTAAAAGGCACAGACATCTCAAAACTGGCAGCCTACACCAACATCTCAGCTTTTTATTAAGCAGCCTCCTTGCATCCCCTTCAGATAATTCCATTCAACAATGTCAGTTGACGATCTACCATGTACAAGTCACGGCTCTGGGTGCAGAGAGGCAATCCCAAGTAGCAGGACTCTGTTCTACCAACACAGGCTCCCAACATCTTCTCGTTTAGGTTAAACTTTTCAAGAAGCCTGACATGGAATCTTCTGGGAATGAATAAGTTTCCTCGGAGGAGTTCAGGTCAGCCTTGATCGAATAACTCCAAGGGCCACAGTGGCCTGTTTAATGATGAATCTTTGACCAAAGTGGTCCAAGTGCTGCTGGGAACCAGCTGCAGCTTCGTCTAGAACCAACTGGATGCCACTCAAGCTGAACAACTCAGCAGTGGGCTCCACCCCTCTTATTATCCTAGAGATGATTTAACATTTGGGGACCCAAAACAAATTCTATGGAGAGAAACTATTAGTTGCATAAAAAGGAGGCGACATAAAGGAGTCTGCCTTTACAGTCATGTGTCACTTAACAACAGGAATATGTTGTGAGAAATACATCGTTAGGTGGTTGACATTGTGTGAACATCATAGCGTGCGTTTCACAAACCTAGATGGTATAGCCTACTACACACCTAGGCTATATGATACTAATCTATAGGACCACCGTCATATATGCAGTCCATCGTTGACGAAAATGTCATTATGCAGCACATGGCTGTACTCGCTTGTCTGGGTTATTTGCATCATTCATCTTGCCTGCCCTTGACCTTCTCTTTGGGGCCCACTCACATCAGGCCTTGGACAAACCTATAAACTTAACAAGAAAAACTCTGGGGGTTGGTGGAAAGCGGTGGACAAGGGGAAGCAGAGGCAAAGGACCATGATATGAAACCTCAAATATAGCGAGAGCCTAGATGACAGCTCCAGCAAATAAGCGTCACTTGCCAGCTCAAAAACTGCCTGGGGTACTTCATTCAGTACAAGGCACTGCACTAAACCCCGAGTGGTTAAAGTTTAAAAGAGCCCCATCCTTGGAGAAATGCAAATCAAAACCACACTAAGATATCACCTTACACTCATTAGAATGACAAAAATATCTAAAACTAATAGTAACAAATGTTGGAGAGGTTGTGGAGAAAAAGGAACCCTCATACACTGCTGGTGGGAATGCAAACTATAGAAAACAGTATGGAGATTCCTCAAAAAATTAAAAATAGAACTACCATACGCTCCAGCCATCCCACTACTGGGTATTTATCCAAAGAGCTTGAAGTCAGCAATCCCAAAAGTCCTATGCACCCCAATGTTCATTTCAGCATTATTTACAATAGCCAAGACATGGAAGCAACCGAAGTGCCCAGCAACAGACGAATGGATAAAGAAGATGTGGTACATATATACAATGGAATACTACTCAGCTGTAAAACAGAACAAAATCATTCCATTTGCAATAACATGGATGGACCTTGAGGGAATTATGTTAAGTGAAATAAGCCAGCGAGAGAAGGATAATCTGTGTATGACTCCACTCATATGAGGAATTTAAAATTATGGACTAAGAACAGTTTAGTGGATACCAGGGGAAAGGTGGGGGGGGGGGGGCACAAAGGGTGAAGTGGTGCACCTACAACATGACTGACAAACATTAATGTACAACTGAAATCTCACAAGATTGTAACCTATCATTAACTCAATTTAAAAAAATAAAGTAAAAAATAAATAAATAAATAAAAGAGCCCCATCCTTGGAGCTGTTTTCTAGACTAACAAATTTCATGTCCTGGAGGATAGATCAGCAGTGCTCTTTTCCTCGCTCCCTGATACAGCACGCACTGCAGCCTCCTGCTTGCATTGCTCCCCCCATAATGTTTTCCAACTTAAAACACCTTGATCTTAGACTTCCAGCCTCTAGAACTGTGAGAAATAAATGGCACTGTTTAACAACACGATCCCCCCACGCTCTGACGCTTTGTTACAACAGCCTGAGCAGACTCACACACTCGTAAGCGTGAGATTGGAGCACCAAGGAGGAAACGGGCTCTTCCTTGTAACCGGCCTATCACAAGACTGGTAAAGAGTCCTCAGTGCCCTTTCCTGGCTTAAAACAAGATGGAAACAGAGTTAAAAGCAGAGGGCCTTCGGGACCCAACACTTGGTTGCACCTTTTGAGGTGGGAATCCCACTGAAAGCGCCAGCCTCCCCCTCTCTCTGCTGATTGTTCTGCTCGGGATCAGGGCCACCCCAGCCTCTACCTAGAAACCATTACCCTGCACAAAGGGTAACCAGGGTCGGAATCGTCGCTCAGAAGTTGACCCAAATAGATGAGAACACAGTAAAGTAGCCTTTTGTTGGGAATAATCCAGACTTCAAAAGAAATCTGAAGAATAGTCAAATTATTTACACGCCTGTCCTTCCAAAATGCA
Organism: Equus quagga; assembly: GCF_021613505.1. NCBI lineage: Eukaryota > Metazoa > Chordata > Mammalia > Perissodactyla > Equidae > Equus > Equus quagga. The sequence goes on from NC_060278.1 coordinate 65,836,461, forward strand.
TTTTATTCCTACCTTCCTGCTAGCCTCCTCCTCCTCCCTCCCTCCTCCCCCACGTCCAGAAATAAACCTGGGAGTCTCTTGAATTCATTTGCGCACTTCGCCTCAATCGCTCCTCTCGGTAACTCGTTCCATATGTACGTTACCCTCTGCGAGGAGAAGTTCTGTCTGAGTTCTCTGTTTACATTGAGTTTCCTAATTTTATGAACAATTTCCCAACAATAAAGTCAATTAGACCGTGGGATCCTGTTCCAAGGACAGTGGCAGAGTCCTGGTCAGCGGTCCAGCTCTGCTGCGCCCAGACAAAGCCGGCAGAGCTGTGCCGCGCGGAGGAGCGGTGCCGGCAGCCCAGGCCGGCGGCATGATCTAATTCTGCAGATATTTTTCCACTGAGTTCTACGACGCCGGGCGGATTCTCTGACAATAAAATGACTGTTTTGCCATTTTCAACAAAAGCAAAATAAGCTGCTGCTTTTTCCGTCGTGAGGACCTTACAAAGGAATGTCACAGTTGATTAATAAGACTTGTTTTAACAATTACTGAGGGTCTTTCTTTCAATATTGAAGCAATACCTGGCAAGTGCTTACTTTCTGCTTCAAACTGATGGATTTCAGGAAAAGCCAACACGCAGAATAAACCAATACAATTTTAATGGATCAAATACCCACTTACCAAAAACCACAATTCTCGGATCCACATTTTTATTAAAGCGGACTTTCATTTAGTGCTACAGATTTTACTAAGCCCAGCTTTTTTCTAAACCAAAGAAATCTTATGACCAGCAATAAATTTTCTCCAAGAGATCATTTTCCAATCAGTTCCATTATAGCAAGCCTATGCCATTATACTTACCTCCAAAATATACAATTACATATATTAGTATATACCAATGAATTTTTAATTTTTTGCCTGTTAGTTCAAACCACATGAAATATTTCTGCAACCGGATATTTTTATTGAGACCAAAGCATGTACATTCCAAACAATGCATTTTTATTCAGATTCTTCTGAAGCCTAATCAAAAAAGTTTGCATTATCTGTTATCAATATGTTATTATTCAAACCATTCTTTTACTTGATTCCACTCACTCTCTAATCCGTTTGCACACATTTTTGGCCAACTTCTATGATACCTCGCCTCTCTCTCCCATTGAGATTTGAGTGCACAGCAAACAATATATTATTAATATTTTTGTTATTTTTTAGGTTGTAAAATATGTGAATCTCAGAATTTTGAAACTAAGACTTACGAAAAATTTTACTTTCAAAGACCACAAACTTAGGGTTTTCTTTTAGTTTTCTTTGACGTACTTCTTACCTGGCCAATGGTTCCAACAACATACGGTGAACTCTTTAAGTTAAAAAGCAACTTAACTCTTGTGACAGGAAATACAAGCACATGGAGAGGTCAGTTAGAAATAACTAGATTATTCCGTGGACCACTTGACTTGACCAAGCTTTTAGAATTCTCTCTCAGCTTTTCTCCAAAACTGCAACTCTTTAAAACTGGTCCTTGGAAATAACCTTTCCTAGTTGCATTTTTCTTCTATCTCCTGGCTGAGACAGAACGCTCATTCCCAAATTCCCTGGACATGGACAGAGCCAAGTCTTTCTAGGCTGGCTTCCCAGTTATGGCCATCACACACAGACACACACGTGTGTGCACGCACACACACACACACACACACAGGTTCCAAGTTGACACCCTTTTCAGGTTGCTTCTCATCCTTTCACCTCCTATTCTAGGAGCTTCCTTGCATTGGTTATTTTAACTGGCCATGACTGAGGGCAATACCTAGAAGACCCTGTTTTGAGCTCCTAACTCAATCCCTTCCCCCTCTTGGCTTGAGGCTGAGATGTAGGTCCTTGCGGTCCCTATAATTCCAGCTCTCCTGCTTTGGTTCCAGCCAGGAAGCAAACCTAGCTGCTAGCCTCTCACTTCCCACACAGATGCAGTCTCTTCCCAGGATGCACCTGCAGCCTGGAGCTCCCATGCTCCAATTCCAGTCCCCAGTTCCAGCCCCAAATGGGAAGAAGAAAAGAACTATCTAGATCAACCTTTTGTTTGTTTGTTTTCTGGTCTCTAGGGCTTTTTTCTGTACCTTCCTCCCTTTGATATTTTTTACAGCTGCTTGTCAAGATTTGTAAGACCTAATTTCAGGCATGTTCTGATTCTGCATGAATTCCTGACCTCTGGTCTGTGTCACCTGGAACTGCCAAGTCCTGAGGTTTCAATTTGCCTGATCTGCCATGACTGCTGATTAATTTGTCCGGGCCCAGACTCTGTCCGGGCTCCGTTTACCAGTTGTCAGCCCTTAAGAGTCCATCCCTTCAGTATTCAAACCACCGACACCAACACTCACATCCAACTTGGAAGCCCTCTGCATGGCCCCAAAGTATCTGAAATGATATTTTTCAATTTTCATTCTCAAAGACCACACTTTAGATTTGATCTTTCCCGTGGAGTCCAAAAACATGTGGCTACTAGAAAATCACCTCAAATCGTGCTGATTGGAATTTTGAAGAGAAGAATGTTTTCATAGCATGGCAGGTATGAATCTCTGCCTATACGCTCAGGGGTGCGAGAAATATCTTTCCTTTATTTCTTTTCAACCAACCTAATTTCTCACCCTGAGCTTCCCATCCCACCTGACTAGCAAAACATTTCATCTCAGGTGTTCTTGGGGCATTCCCCATCAACCCCTAGCCCCCAGGTCAATACCAAGGCTTTGGAAAGAGGGAAGGACCAGGTGGGAGGTCCCGTCTTTGGTCATCTTCCCACACAGAGTGTGGCTGACGCATTCATCATCCCTGAGCTCGTGGCTCCTGAAGGTGCAAAGACGCTCACTCGTTCTGGAACAGTGGAATCTAGTGTCTGGGTCCCTGCCTCTGTTGACAGCTCACTCTGCTTCCCCCTATAACATCTCCCCAGAAGAGACCAGAACCACCTTCTTAGAAACTCACAAACCTTCTTCTTCCCCTCAGCCCTTGACTCAAAATCTCCTTTTAGTCAGAGAAAAAAACTTTCTCCAGCCAAGCCTACCTCCCTCAGCTGGTTGAGGATTTGAAGACAAAAGCTGGGAAGCGCCCAGGCTGCCTCTGCTGTCTGCCCTGCCCTGCCCCTAACCTGAGGCCCGGAAGCAGGAGAATCTACCAGCTTGAAAGGTGGAGAATAAAAAGCGATACAGAATCATGAATTTATGTCTTAAACCATTATCCACCGTCTTTAGCAATACTGAACTTAATAATATTTTATTGAAATATACATATAACTTTTATGGTAAATCCAGATAATCCTTGCAGGAACCCCAAAGAAACATAAATAATCTTTAAAATGCAAAATCTGGCTTCTTTATAGGAATGTAGCACAGAATTAAATACACTCTGTATTTTCTACTTACTAGCTGGAAATAAGGAAAAGATTTGAGGACTAAATAAATAAAGCCATGCAGACAAATAATGACAAAATTGATTTCATTCTATCTTTCAATTGGCATATTTTTCTGAAAGGATGACATGATGTTTGTTTTGCCGTGTGCAAAAATCCTCTATAGCATTGCAAAGGAACTCGAGCTTGAGGAAAGTCAAAAAGATTGCTGGAAATCTGCTGCAGGTCAATTGTAACAGGGAAATCTATGGATCCCTAAAAGATGTATATAAATCACAGGGAGAACTGGGGGAGTGTGTTTGTGTTCATTTTTATTTTATAGAGATACAATGTACATGCCGTAAAGTGCACACCTCTGAAGTATACAGCTTGATGAAGTTTTATATATGTCCACAACCCTGTAACCACTACCCCGATCAACATGCAGGCCATCTCCAACCCCACAGAAGATGTCTTGAACCCCTAGTCAACACCCGCCCCCAAAGGAGCCACCATCCTTGCTTTCATCAGCCTGGATTGATGGTGTTCTTGAATTTCATATAAATGGACTCATAAAATATGTACTCTTTCTGTCTGTGAAGTTCTGTTTTAAATATTGTACCTAATCCTTGATGCTTACTAATAATACTTACTTAATAATTCTGAATACTGATTCACTCAGACACATAGCTATCATTATTGGTTTATCATCAGAGTCAAGATCTGAAAACATTATTGTAAGATTCACATTATTTTATTTGCTATAAATGTTATAAATATATTGCTAAGACATTTTAATCAATATGTTATCATTCTTGTCCACAATGAAAATTTCAATTTGAAGCATTTTCTGATAGAGCAGATATATAAGCTGACACGAATTGCAGACGTTTTCTCCTGAAGTAGAACAAAATTGAAATGTTTCCCTCAGTGAAACAACCAGACATAATTTCCGCTTCAGGTCAAACTAGATATGTAGTAATAGGCATAAAAAATGCTTTTAGTCCTGCTATTCATTTTAAATGAATATAAATCTTTTAATGTATTGTTAAAAAAGAGACAGTAGGCTCAAAATGGAGTCACTTGTGCTGAGCCCACGTCACCAATCAAGACAATATCTAACAATCACAGTTTCAGCCTCTCCTGGGAGTGAAATCTTAAACCAGTCAGTCTGGAACTACCTGGTCAGAACTAGTGAGGTCATCTGCCTGACAGACCCCTGTCATCTCCCAAAGGAAGATGATCTTGCCTGAAACAATCCATTCTTTGCTAGTCACTTCCTTGTCCTTCCCTCCCTGCCTATAAAAGTCTTTCATTTTGTACAGCTCTTCAGAGCTCCTTTCTATCTGTTAGATTTACGAATCGCTGAATAAAGACAATGTTACTGAACTAGGTTCGTTTTGCCCGCTGAAGAATTATGCTAATCACCAAGACAATGAATTTGCAGCAGAGAAAGGGCTTAATTCACAAGGCAGCCAAGCAAGGAGACAGGAGAACCAATCTCTAATCCGCCTCTCTGAAAAATGAGGATTGGGGATATTTACAGGATACAGGTGTGAGGTGGTCTGAAGTGTTAGACTAGAGGATTGGAGGGAAGGAGAAGTGAGGTAATTGATGATCTGTGCAAGCATGGTCACGGTTCCTGGCTCTTCATCGGACATGTTCACAAAATGGCAGCATTACCACGATCTGAGGGTGGAGTTTTTGGCTCCTTGACATCGAAGGGTCACCTATTGGGCATCCTCACAGGCCCAGTTGACGAGTTGGTGGTCCCAACCGACCTGAACTGGACAAGGAGTCAACTCTTAGTTCCTGAAAAGCTTAAGCACCCCACCTGTTACCATGGTGACCCACACACCAGAGATATTATCTGTAGGGCGGGCTTTAATAACGCGTTATCTCACTATTTTGGCAGACAGTTGACTGAGTCTAGTTAAAGCAAGTTGACCCCTGCTTTCACCAATAAGATCTTTAAAATTTACTCAGTTGAATTTTGTTTTTTAACAAAAAACAAATTATGCATATAGCAATTAGGTATAAACAAATTATGTATATATTCTGTTGGTTCTGTTTCTCTGGAGAAACTGACTAATACACTTACCTTACGAGGCCCAATATGATCTGGTCCTACAGACTCCTCAGATATCCTCTCTTACTGCTTTCTCCCTGCTCACTCCGCTCCACACACAGGCTTCCAGGCCACTCTTTGAACACGCCTGACATACAACCACTTCAGGGCCTTTGCACTTGCTGTTCCTTCTTCCTGGAATGCTTGCCACCTGGAGGGATAACTGCTTATCTCCTCCATTGCTTCAGATCTGCACTCAAATGTGCCCTTCTTAGTGAGGCTGTCCTTGACCAGCCTATATTCTCAGTGGCTGGAACCAGGGTATATAGAGTAGGTACTCAATAACTATTTTCTAATGAATGAACGAATATAACCAACAAATGCCTTGGGACTGCAGAAAGAAGGAAACTGGTGACACATAGATCCCATTAAGACTGCAAAAGCGTTTTACTTGGTTCACCCAGTATTTTAAAATACTTGAAGTTATCAACAATTTTTAAAACTCAAGAGAATTCTATTTTCCCTTAAAAATGAAAATATTGGTGATACTGAGCACATATTGCCATATGACAGCCATCGACTGGAGTTGAGTGTGACTGGTTACAATGAGCCCCTGAGCCCACCGCTCCATCATCTCGCCTTATACACAGCACCTTTCATTACTTTACATTGCCTGCTGGGTTTTGTAAGTAATCAATAAAGAAGGCGGCATTTCTTATGCCATGGTTACTAATTTTGTCTGGAAAAAGTGAATCACTATTTATCACATAGGCCTGTCATAGGCAGAACTCTAAGATGGACCTCAAGATTAAATCCTCCGGTGTACGCACAGCTTCTCTCAGTTATTCAGTCAAGCACTAATCTATGTGCTGCTGTGAAGGGATTTTGCAAATATAGTTAAGGTCCCAAATCAACTGACCCTAAGATGGAGAGATTATCCTCAAGGAGTCTGACCTAACAGGTGAGCCTTGAAAAGGGATCGAGCTCTTGCTGGAAGAATGTGTTTGAAGTGTGAAAGTGCTACAAAGTGAGGGAGATTCTCTGTTGCTGGCTTGAAGATGGAGGGAGCCACCTGGCAAGGAATAGGGTGACGTTTAAGAACTAAGAGTGACCTGCTGGCTGACAGGCAGCAAGGCACCAGAGAGCTCAGTCCTACACTGCAAGGAACTGAATTCAGCCAAGATGTGAACGAGCCTGGACACAGATGCTCCCCAGAGCCTCCAGCAAAGAACAGGGCCTGGCCATCACCTTGACTTCAGCTTTGCAAGACCCTAAGCAGAGAACGCAGCCACCTCAAGCTTGGACGTCTGTCCTACAGAGCTCTGAGCTCATAACCAGGGGTTGTTTTGAGTTTCTAAGATTGTGGTAATATGTTATACAGTAATACAGACTAAACAAGGCCGTAATTTTTATCAAAGGATAAATGGTTGAAATAAAAAGTTACTTTTGTTCCTCTCTTCCACATCATTATTCCCTAAGCAAATAAAAGAGCCATTCCTGCAAAAAAAAAAAATCCAGTCTTAACTGAGTTTGGCTTTCTATAGAGACTTCACCATGAACGTTCACTTTTTATTTAATAGAATCCTTTGGTCTTTAGAAGTGCGTGTGTTTTGACCAAAGTAATAGAAAAATAAGAATAGATATTCTGCCATTTTTTGCATGATTTTCTAAGCTTGTAATATAAAGCGAAGAATAGCATTTGTATAAAGCTGCCTGACACCACCCAGAGTAAGGGAGAGAATACTTCAAGTGGCCAGCCCATAAGAAGAGTTCTTCTGTTTCTGTATGATCCTCTGTCACAGGGCATCCCAGTACAGAATTGTATGGCATCTCATACTTTAAATGCATAAATCCCTGTTGACGTGACACCCAGACTATCTGGAAAGAGATGTTCAAACCACAGCCTGCATTCCATGTGATGCACTACTGGATCCTGAATTGGAGAGCTCCATGACCTGTCCATTTGGGTGAGGAGCATCAAAAACAGAAGAGAAAAGCCCTGGCCTTGAATGCATATGCTTTGAAGAATTTTTCACCCAGAAAGCCTGCTAGAGTGGGGATGACAGCTCCAACAACATAAGTCCGCTGCCTGTTTCCAGATGATCGCTCTCGGTGCGTGTTTCCACCAGCTGCTGACTGGTAGGCAGTCTGGAGCTGTCCTGAAAGGCATCTCCTCCCCTGGTCTGAGAAATATGTGTTGGGTTTTCCGAGGATCTATATGTCACACAGATGGGAAGCAATATGGAAAATATATTTGAAAAATGGCTTCCATAACCAGAGCCAATTCTAAAGGCTAAGTCTTGGTTCTGTGCTATGAGATGAGGCAGCACAATAAACCAACATGGGTGGTAAATTCAATATACTGACTGATATTTATGGGAACATAAGGAAATGTCTTAAATAAATGAATGTCTCCTTTCATTTCTCTCTGCGTAACAGAAGGAAGGAAGGAAATAGAAAGGGATGGAAGTTTGGGAAGGGGAAGAGAAGGAGGGGAGCCTTGATCACTCCCAGCTCTCTCCTGGACATCAGGACTCGCTAGGTTCCCGTGCAGGCTCTGTCTCTCTGCCGGGCTGTGCTCCCCCACCTCAGCACTCATCCTACTTCATTTTTAATGTTTGTCAAATTTTCCGTTCACCCCAACATGCTGTAAGTTGTGCCGGAGTGTGGGAGAGCGCGGGCAGAGCGTGGGAGCACACGCTTGCAGCAGGACCCTGTCCGCTTGTCGGGAAGGATGAATACCAGGGGAATATGACCAGGCACTCACAGCCTGATAGACGTTTGCTGAAAGAACGCACGTGTGAATGAGGAAAATTGCGTCTTTTATTCCAATCCCCTTATAGTGTTATGATCTATTATGTTATGTGCATTGCTCTGATTTTTTTCTTTGTTTTCTCAACTGAAATATAATATCATAAAGAGCATAAAGTGTCCCAATCTTAGATACACAGTTCAGTGACTTCTGTTCATATAAACACCCATGTACTCCCACCCACTTCAAAATATAAAACACTCCCATTACCTATTTAGGCTCCCACTTACATTTTCCTGGTCAACACCAATGTTCACCCAGAAATAGCCACCACTCTGATGTCTATCATCGTAGATTTAGTTTTGCCTGTTCTTGAACTTTCTATAAGTGGGTTTATACAGCACATTCTCTTTTGTGTCTGATTTCTTTCACCCAACACAATCTGTGGATACATCTGCACTGTTGTGAGCACCAGTTAGTTGTGTTTGTGTGTGTATTTTATTGCTGTGCCATGTTTGGACAACTCAGTTTTGCAGCCAAAACTAAATAAATGAGTGAATTCCTGAGTTACATCCTACGCTGCCTTCCAATAATGCTACGTGACACGTCACCAGTTCCTGAAAATTCTGCCATGGGAATTCACTTCCCACCACCCCACAGCTTGGTATCAGGGGAATTATACCATCCTCCCAGTCAAGGCAGCTTCACCCTCCTCACAGCTGTGAATTGGGCAAGTTTTACGTGACCCCATTAAAACCAGTTTGAGCACTGGAAGATGAGCTGACTCAAACCCAGTTCTACCACCAACTAGTCACGAGCCTCTAAATAAGTTGCGTTAGCCCTTTTATTTTCAGTCTCCTCATCTTCATTTATTTATTTATTTATTTTTGAGGAAGATTAGCCCTGAGCTAACTACTGCCAGTCCTCCTCTTTTTTGCTGAGGAAGCCTGGCCCTGAGCTAACATCGTGCCCATCTTCCTCTACTTTGTATGTGGGACGCCTTCCACAGCATGGCGTGCCAAGCAGTGCCATGTCCGCACCCGGGATCCCAACCGGCGAACCCCGGGCGGCCGAGAAGCGGAACGTGCGAATTTAACCGCTGCGCCACCGGGCCGGCCCCTGGTCTCCTCGTCTTTAAAAGGAAGGTGCTGGGCGCGTGGTTTCTATGCCCCTTCCTCACCCACGTGCTGTGATTGTAGCAGCCATTGTCTGTACATGTTCCAGCATCACCCCCACGTGCTTTCCCAAGCAAATAGCGTACCTCACTTACAGAAACACCAGCTCCCATTTGTCAGTTCAGCCCAGCAAGCCCCCTTTGCATAACAAACAGTACTCTCAACACGCAGTGCCAGTCTACAGATCACATCAGTGTGTGAGCTCACAGTGAAGCAAGGCTGGAGCACAGGCCCTGCCCTGGCAGCCTTGACATTTTGGGGGCTGGCAGGAGAGATGGGGGTGCTTGTCGACAACAGCAATAAGGTAAAGGGCAGGAGGAGGCTTTTTGAGGTTTTCAGTTGAGGGACCAGGACTTCTGCTATGATTTGGATGGCTATGAATACCTGAGCTCAGCCTTCCTGGGACCTAAGTCTGCGCATGTGCTTTCAGGGGAAAGGAGGAATTTAGAGAGTCTGCTTCTGCTGTAATGCTGTGCCGACCCCTTCCCTCATCTTCCACCATTTCTGTTTTCATGTGCCTCACTCTCTGCCTAAGGACTTGCTCTCAAATCACTGCCATACCTGGAAGCCCAGAAGTTTCCATGAATGAACACACTTCGATCAATGATGCTTGGGAGATCAGGGAGGGAGACCCCAGCTCTATCACCCTCCCAGGATAACTCTATGGCATGTGTTTTACACTATTTTCCAGGGCCCCCCCCCCCCCAGGATTAAGCTCCAATCACCCACAAGGTTGCCAACACAGTCTCGCATACCATATTTCTTGCTTTCCCTTCCTGCCTCACTGCCCCGCTGCTCCCAAATAGACAAATTCCACCCAAACCCTTGTCTTAGGGTCAGCTTCCCAAGGGACTCTCCTTCCCTTTTAATAAAATGCAAACCAGAGTACCCAGTAAAAAAATAAACACTGTGCTGCCTCCAGAGGAGATGATTCGCTATCAGAATAAGAAAGTAGTGAAAAGGAACTTTAGAAATGCATTTTGTAAAAGAATATTTTGAACACTCTCATCCTAAGGAGCTCTTCCCTAGGGAAGTAGCTGAGAAAACATCCCTTTTTCAAAGGCGGCACTGCACCAACCATTATTTTGGGGGGATTGACCCAGTGGCCTCCTGGGCATCTCCTGCCTTCAAGTCCACGATGTCCAGTTGGCTTCTGACATTGAGCCTTATGGTCTGTGAAACTCTGTGCCCCACCCCAGAACACTGTGTTTCAGCGCAACATGGGGTGTGACAGAGGTGACATCACCGCAGAAACGTTACTCTTTAATTCCACTCCTTCAAAGTCAGTCCACACTCTTCTTGCTTCTTCATAAATTCTTCCAGGTTGACACGTGCAACATCTCCCTCCGTTAGTGAAACTACGGAAGAGTGCTGGTTGAGAAGAGAGGACTTTGGGCTGGGGAGGAAGGGGGAAGGGCGTGGGCAAGGGGAGCACGATGGTTCCCTCCTCTCCTCGTGTCACCCAGTCCCTTGTGTTGATGCAGCCCAGATATTTCAGGAGTCATCTCTTTAGCTGTCTTTATGTGGCAAAAAACACCATGAGAGGAGCAAGGGCTGCTAGAGCGGGTTGACAACCAGACTAAAAATCAGAGCATTGTGGGCCGGGAGACAACTTAACGTAGGATGTCCTGATTATAAAATTTAATCCTCCAAGTCATTTTACCAGACTTCCTTCAGTCTCCTCCCCGCTCCCCCTCTGCTAATTAGGTTTAAAGCTTGTTTAATTAGCTGACAGTGTGCTTGTCAGCAGAGGCAATGAGGGCGGGACTGCATTGTGAAGCCAGCGCTGGACTGGCTGGAGGCTGGTCTTCGGCACAGACCACATGTTCCGGCATCACGGAGACTAACAGTGATCATCTGGTCTGAGTCTCTTAACGTTTTATTGTTTCCTTATGATAATTATTCAATTCGTTGTACTTGAAAATATTAATGTTTTCTATTTTGTATGTATATTTTAATTCTTGGCTTTCATCTCTATATTTGGGTTTGTTTTAAAAGTGCAGTTTAAAAAATTAAATCAACCAAAAATTTGCCAGACCTTTTAAATGTGGTCCCCACTGCATTTTTGAAGTTGTGACTTTAAGGCTGAGAAATTTTTCAGGGAATGAGAGTTCATCTTGAAAGGGAACAAGGTGAGGCGCCATATGGTAATCCACTAGGCAGGGGGCAGATGGAGCGGAGCCCGCACCCCCATCTCTATTTCAGGAGCAAGCTGCTCCTGGTTAACCCCTTACACGTACAGACATTGGCTCACTTTTATTTAGACAATCACTGCAATGCTGGGCAGTGATCAGGACTGCTCATGTTATCATCACTTGACCGGGGAGGATACTAAGGCTAAGAGAGGTTAGGTGACTTGCTTGAGGTAACACAGCAGATAAAAGGGAGGAGGAGCAGAACCATGTCTTGAGTCCAGAGCTTCCAATTCAGAGTTTGGTGATCCATCCACTACTACCAATCTCTTTGCTTTGAGTGATATTAGTCCAGGGGAGTATTTGTATTAAGTGTCTAAATCACTAAATATATCATATGGGGACCGAATTCCAGGCCATAAGCCAATAATGTGCCTTTTCCTCAGAAGTAATTGACAGTTTGCGATGACCACTGATACTGTGTATAAGGACATGTGTCTGTGGACAGATTTCCCACTTCCTCCACCATCTCATGAACTTAATCTGCCTTACAGTCAGCTATTCCTGAAAATTCTTTTACTGCTAAAGAGTCACTCTCTTCCATCAGATGGGAAGTCCCAATATAATTCTTACTCCAACACCAGGGCTGCTCAAAGTGTGGCCCCAGACCAGCACAATCAGGTATCACCTGGAAAGTTGTTAGATACGCACATTCTCGGATCCCGTCCCAGTGCTACGGAATCAGACTCCAGGGGTAACGTCCAGTCATCCGTGTTTTCACCAGCTCTCCGGACAGCTTGACGGTTGCTCAAGCTTGAATAGTACTTTGCACTTAGGAGATGTTTTTACACATAGAAAGACGCAACCCCTTGGCCGGGCAAGCTCCTTACGGTCTAACATAAGCTTCCCAGGCAATGAGTGCCAAGACAAGATCATGTTAGAACTTCCGTGTCAGGTCAACATGGAGTGAATAAAAATGCAGAAATGATATCAGGAATAATGAAGAGTATACAGCTTAAAACAATCACCGGAATAGGTGGGATTCTTAATAGAAATTCAGAAGGGAAAGAACTTTGGAAAAGCCTATAGGAGCTGAACATGAAGAGAACACTAAATTCTGATGGAACATTGCATAGAACTGAGATTTTTAAGCACCAGGCAAACTAACCTTAGTCAATGCTCAGAGGGGCCATCCAGCCTGCCCACCCCGCCTCCCAGCCTTCCCTTACGGTCTTCCTGGGCCTCCCCACCTGTGCTCCCAGGGTCTCCCCCTTTCTGACAGAAATCTTTGGATAGATACAAACTTTCGCTGCCACATTGTGATAAAATGCAATGTCTTTTAATACTCCATGTTTTATTTTTAAAATTTAATGTCAGACGTCTAAGAAAGAACCTCCAGAATGTCCATGATTATTGGTTTTTATGTTATTAACCATAACATTAGCACAGCTATATTTATAATTCGGCCAATTTCTAAATTAAAGTGTACAATGTTCTTGCTTGTTTTAGCATCAGGCTGATTTTGGAAACATATGCAACAGAATTAATAAGAAGGAATTTATCTGGCTGTTCTGGAATGTGCTATATTCCATTTTCTCATTTTACAATACTTCAAAAAGCCATCTAAAAATAAAAAGACTGGATTTATCTTGGAATTGGCAGTGCTGTTTCGATTCGGCTCTATCTCTATTAGTGGGGTAAAGGATATTTGATTCCCCAGACACTGACTCCAAAGTGGGTAGAAAAATCTAATAATCTGTTAACTCTAGAACATCAGTCTTGGACTCAAGAAAACTGGTGACCAACTCTGACTCTGTTACTCATTAGCTGACTGTTTGTGCCTTGATATCCTCATTTGGAAAATGGGGATAATACAGGCTCTGAATACCACATGAGGTTCTTGTGAAACTCAAGTTATTTTTTAAGTGATACAATGTATATGAAAGCTTTACAGACTATAAAAGAATTTCTCTTGTTTCTGCTAGCGTTATCCCTACTCTCTTACTACTATTATTTCTTCAGCTACAAGATCTCTTTGGAAGGTATTTTTCTGGATATGAACTTCCTTGCTTTAGTTTGAGATCTTAATTTGGTGACAGATGTCTATGATCTGTTCTTTATCTAGGATTCTCTGATTTTTTTTTTAAAGATTTTATTTTTTTCATTTTTCTCCCCAAAGCCCCCTGGTACATAGTTGTATATTCTTCGTTGTGGTATGTGGGATGCTACCTCAGCGTGGTGTGATGAGCAGTGCCACGTCCGCGCCCAGGATTCATAGCAACGAAACACTGGGCCACCTGCAGTGGAGCGCGCGAACTTAACCACTCGGCCACGGGGCCAGCCCCTAGGATTCTCTGATTTTGACTGTTAAAGGAAACGGATGAGGAAGGTTATAGTAGATGCTTTTGGCGGCCCACCTTGTCCCCTCAGCACCCCCCAGACCTGAGCATGCAGCCTGATTTTGACTGAAAGCTTGTGGGACACTTCTGAGAGCTATCTCTGGCCACCAGAGGTCCAGGGTAGACTGGACATTCCAGGGACTTAATGCCCCCAGGAGTATCCTCTCTTGATGACAAATGGGAATTTAAGGATAAATACCCCAATCTTCCTTGCCTCTCAGTTGGGGACAAATCTGAGGTATGTTCTAGATAGTCTCTCAAATGGCCCCAGAAAGACAGAGCCCCAGAAGACCACCTGATCATGTACTCATTAACACACCTGTACCACCTGCTTTCCTGTCCTGTCTTCCTCCCCACTCCCTTCCCAGTGCTTTCTGGGACCGTCTCCGAATAAACAACTTGCACCCAAATCCTTGTCTCAGGGTTTGCTTCTGGAGAAACTCAAACTAAAACTGAAGGTCTTTTGAGAGTTGAGGGCAATTAAAGACAGAGATGAGCGAAGGGGCAGTAGGCAAGTGGGCCTCAGAATAGTGGACAGTGTTCAGCCAAGTAACCACACATTGGAGTGTCCAGGCTCTACAGAATTTGCACGTAATAGGACAGAATCACTAGCAAGTTAGAAACATAGATGTTTCTGGACAGAGGTAACATCAGGTTACAAGATCGCTTCTGGTGCTTCTGGGACTGATTGAAACGGGAAAAATCTAGAGATGCTTAGTAAGGGAGGCATAGTGGAAATTCAGAGTAAGAGAACAAGGCTTGGATGAAGGAACTCTTCCAAAGAGTGCAGTATGGAAAGGGAGGAAAGTAACTGGACAGTGGGGAGAGCTGGCAGCCACCACCAGGGCCAGGCGATCGAGGCTAGCTTCCTGAGTGACAAGTTGCATTGATGGCATGTACCCCTGATGAATGTCATGCAAATAGTACTTCACCTCCACATTTTTCCTCTCCAAAACCCACAGCCCCCACCTAACCATGAGACAAATAGAAATTGAAGGGAATTCTACAAAATACCTGCACACTACTCCTCCAAATTATCAGGTCATTAAGAACAAGGAAAATCTGAGAACTGCCACAGATCAGAGGAGTCAAAGGAGACAGGACAATTAAAGGTGTTGTGGTATCCTGGATGGAATTCTGGAACAGAAAAAAGACAATAGGCAAAAACCAATGAAATTCAAAGAAAGTATAGAGTTTCATTAATAACAATATACTCATATTGGTTCCTCCATTCTGACAGACGGACCATAGCAATGTAAGATATTGACAATAGGGAAGCTGGGTGCAGGGTATATAGGAACACTATGTAGTATATTTGCAACATCTCTGTGAATTCAAAAGTGTTCTAACGTAAAAAGTTTAGGAGAAAGAATTTCTGAACCTAAATTTTTTAAAAGTCCTGGGACTAGGTAAATTTTATCTCAGGAGAGTTTCCCTTCTTTCCAAACCTGGAAAAGGTGTAAAGTCTTTCAGAGACTCTGGGTGCTGCCAGCCCCAGCTTTTCTGCTGCTTATCCTCTTACTCAGCATTTTTCAGCTTGAGTTCAATCCCCTGCATGAACACTTTCCAGGCAGTTCCAAACATCACCAACTTCCCTGTCCTCTGAAATCTCCTCTGATGGGGCCCATCTCTTTCCAACTCCATGTTCAGTGACATCCTGTTGGTAGCTTGACCTCAGCCACGGTGGAAGTATTTACACCATAGAAATTGGCAAATGATACAAATCAGAGCTTTTGCTTTTCGGAGAGATAGCTTACCAGCATACCACTGCTTACTGTCTGTCACTCACTTTAACATTTAATTCATTCTCTTTGCATTGTACGTTGATATTTCATGTCACTGCTTCTAGGATAGGTAACAAGACGTCCTCAAGAGCCAACTTGCACAATCGAATATACTCCACTTGCTCTATTGCAAAACTGGCATGGCTGTTCAATAGCTATCTGTGTACTGATGGGTCCAAAACCTCCGTCCTGGGACACATGGTATACTTGGAGCACGGTGGGGTCCATTCTCCTAACATCTCTGGGGTTCTGCTTACTTATCTGAAAAATAATACAATTGAAGGAGATGGTCTGGAGTACTAAGTCCAGATTGAACATTGTTGAATTTTCCTGGGTCATTGAGTGACAAGGGCCAGTGCTTTCAATCCAGAGGATGGCATGGGGACCCAGTGGATGTTAATAAACAGTTCCATGATCAAGTAAGTTTGGGAAATGCAAATCCAACAGATTATTCTGACTACAAGATTTCTTAGTCTTTTATCTGCTTGATACATCGGGACATTCAGAAATGGGATGGTAGGGAGGAGCTCCAAATCCATGTGGATTTCAGACCTCAGGAACTGGCATACATATCAGTTTATTTCAGGGCACACAGGAAAAATGCAATCATCAAATTTAGATCTTAAGTCAGAAGACCATCTCATCCATTCCTCTGCTCATCCTTTCCCTGGGCTTGGGGTTGAAGTGAAGAATAGAAGTGGGGTTGGGGAGGGGTGTGGGGGGGGGGTGGCAGGGTAGCCTGAACCTTCCGGCATTTGGACCATTGACTAGTTTTCTAATGGTTACACAGCCAAGGCAGAAGTCACAGAGGAAGAAATTTGTTCTTATCACTGCTGATGGCAAAAATTTATATTGCTCTTTTCTGTGATGTGACCTTGTTTACCTACACAATACTACAACCCTGTGAAGTTGAGGAGAGTGTTGTTCTTAATCTGTGTCCAGGCTATCAGATCCCAAGTTGACAGCAGTGCTGCAGACAGCCCGAATATTGCTCTTCTCCTTAAATGATCCTGTTTTCTCACTATTTGAATTTTAGAACTTCTTAAAGATTTCTAGCTATTTTGCTTTTCTGTGACTGACTGAACTGAAAAATAATGATGGTTAATATTTTTATTTTTAATGCTTTTACCTTTTGACAATTGTTTTTACAACTATTATCTCATTCTGCCATCACAAAAACTGGTGAGATAGACAGAGCATTCTCATGTTACAGAAGGAAAAAATGCAACCAGAGTGTTCCAGAGGCCTCATAGCTGGTCAGAGCAAGGAGCATCTGAACAACAGCTCTCAGCCTCCATGGGACCCTGGAAGGACCTGGGGAAATGCCTGGAGTGCGGTGCTTGGGCCCCTCCCTTGAGACCCTGTTTTAAATGATCTGGGGTGTTGCCGGGGCGTCGGGATATTCTAACATTCTCCAGGCAGTTTTAGTGTGCAATTCTGACTTTCAAATGCAGATTATCTTCCATGAAGCGACCCTGTCATATTTATATAAATATTCACTTTCCCCATGTTTCTTCCAGCTTCTCTTTCAATCCTAATTTTGATGAGAAAGTGTGAAATGTGATATTTTTATCTAAAGTTCTCCCTCCAGCTCCATGTCCCATTCCATATCAAACCATCCACAGAGAACATTCTGGAAACTTGATCGAAGTAGCTGAAGAGGCGTGAATTCACCCTGCCAAGTTTAGGGCCTAGTAAGTGAGATGACGTTTATAGACCAATAGCTATCAATACTCTTTTGACCTAGGGATCCAACCTTTAGAATCTATCCCATGAAATATTTCTTCAAATGTACAAAAATAAGAATATAAGAGTGTTTACCACACAGCTAGTTGTAATAGCAGGACAATGAGAAACAACCCCAAATATCTATTAATAGGAGAATAGTCAAATTATGGCACATGGATCTTATAGAATATTAAACTATCATTAAAAATAGTGAGTATATTTTTATAAACTGACAAAGAAAAATGTTCTTGATATATTGAGTGAGAAAAGAAAATTGCAGAAAAATATTACAGGATGCCCAATATTTGTTTAAAATGTCTACTATGTGTTTATATCTTGTTTATATGCAAAGAAAAATTCTGGAAATACATAGAGCAAACCATTAGCAGTGGTTAGCTCTAAGAATTAGACAAGAGATGGAAGAGTGTCGGGGACACAAAAGGTTTTCATTTTTCTGTATTATTTGAATTGTTGTACTACAAATGTATGACATTTGTAATTTTAAAAAATTTATCTTTACAACAAAAAAAATAGCTTTAATCTTTGTAAAACGGTGAATGCCATATGGGGAGAGATCGTTTCTGCCCAGAAAATAGGGGCAGGCTTCAAAGAGGAGGTGACATCTCTTCTGGAACATGAAGCACAGCTTTGAATTGAAATGCAGCAGTGGGAAAGGGAGCATTCCAAAGGGAGAAACAGGGCGATTGGAGGCCATTCGGTCAAACCCCGAGGCACTGCCCTGGCCTGGGGGTTCCCCTGGAGAGGAGTCAAGAAGTGTGGTGAGGGGTCCTGGGAGAAACGGTAGGGGGAGGTCAGACCTATGGGGCCTCGAGTCCCAGACCTTAAGTTGGAAGACTGACCCATCCATTCCTCTGCTCATCCTTTCCCTGGGCTTGGGGTTGAAATGAAGAATAGAAGGGAAGGGGCTGGGACCCAGCCTGGACCTTCTGGCATTTGGACCATTGACTGGTTTTCAAATGGTCACACAGCCAAGGCAGAACCCACAGAGGAAGAAATTTGTTCTTATCACTGGACAGTATGGGTAGAATTTATAAAGCCATCGAGTGTGTTTGAGCTCAGGAATGATGTCAGAGCTGTGGTTTTGGAAGTCTCCTCTAACAAGCGTGTGGAAGAATAAGGGCATCCACACGGGCAGGCTGTTCTCACAGTCCAGACGAGCTGTACCAAGCTGGGGGCAGCGTGAGCCACCACGAGGTCCAGAAGGGCCCCCAGTGCAGAGCTTATGCATGGAGGGGACTCGGACCCCCAGAGTTCAGAGGCCAACCAGGAGAGCACGAAAAAGGAGCGGGAGGTGTTGCCACCAAGGTCCCCGGAAGCAGAGAACTGCTGGCCATTCTCAGATGGAGGGGGCAGGGGTCTGCTGCGTCCGAGGGAATCAGGGGCAGTGAGATCACATTTCAGAGAAGTGCAAACACGAAGTAGAGATTTTCATCTCTTAACAACATTCACGGCTTGTAGGTCAGACTACATTTTTTTTAAAAATTATCTTGTCCCATTTACCTTTTCCTGGCAAATTCCCCCTTTCCCTCTTTCTTCCTGGAGCCCGACAAAAATTAACCAAACACAATTCCTCCGGGGTTGGACCCTGCCATCTCTGAGAGAAAGTAAAATATCCAGGCCCACAGAGCATAAGCAACGTGTCCCCAACACAACGGGGGAGAAATGATGGCTCGTGTGACTTTAAACTTTCTCCCTCTGCCGTCCTCCGGCCTTCGTTGCTTGTGCTCCGGGAGCGTCTTGGGCGAGGAGGAGAGAGGAGATGAGCGCTGGGAACACCTGTCTGTGAGCAGATGGCAAGGCGGCGGGTCCCCGGCTGTGGAGGCGCCTGATAACCCAGCAGGGCAGAGCCTCGGCTGTGTCCGCCCCGTGCAGCCAGGAAGAGCGCCGCTGCAGCCGATGCCCTTGGAGATGCTGCTTTTCAAGTCGTTCTAGAAGAAGTCTCTGGCCAAAGGACTCCACATGCAGCCGAAGTTCCTCCACCCTTCCCCCGAAGGCCCCAGACCGGGAGGGGGGGGCGGGGCGGGGGGGACACGCGGGACTCCGAAAAGGTGGATTGTGCTGCTGTGCGCAGCGCCCGTGTACATGGCTGAGTGCGTGTGTGTAACCTGCTGTGGGACATCCACACACAAATGATCAACGGCAAAAGGGCGGCAGAGAGGGCTTCCTGACCTTGACTTCTTAAAGAGTTGAGTTCTCTGGACAGTTTGAACCGCCTCGTGGGCAATCCCTTTCTTCTCACTCTAGGAAGAACAGACAACAGTGTTGAGAAGCTCAGGGCTGGACTGAGAGGCCTTGAAAGAGGAATTGCATGTCCCTCCGAAGTTTGTCTTTCTTGGAAGACGGTGACAGTGAAATTATCTATGGACTCTGGACCCTGAGAAAGACTCCAAGGAGGGATCCACTGTAGGTCTGTTTCCAACGCTGTTGTGAGTTACTTTATGTAAGACCATACGAGACTTGATGCTGGACAGTGTTTTGTGGCTTAAATTATGTTACCTACGTCTTATTTTTTCATGAAGTTAGTATTTCAGTTCTCTTGCCCTAATAATAATAGTACTAACATGAAAAATTTGCATTTGATTAAGGCCTTAGAATTTACCAAGTACTTTATCATAATTTGTTTAAGTAAAATAACTTGATATTGAAATAAAAACATAATTTATTTAAGTAAAATAACTTGATATTGAAATAAAAACATAATTTATTTAAGTAAAATAACTTGACATTGAAATAAAAATTCTCTTCCTAATTCTCTGCATGAGAAATACTGATAATCTATAATTAGAAATAATCCTTAATTTTGAGTTCATTGCCCTCGAGTTTACGTTTTCTGTCTGAGGGTTTCACTAACACGAGGTCCATCGGAACAGATTTACTCTGCAGAGTTTGACTGAAGAACCTCTGCTCTCTTCCATATGTTTAAAAACAGAAATTATCACTACTATTTTAGGGGCATTAAAATATAGATAAAATTAGTCCAAAATGCTGGCCAAAACCAACTCCCTCTTATCCTAATTCCAAAAGTGGAAACCCCTCAAATTAAAGTCTAACACTCTAAACAGAAGATGAGTTGGGATTTATAGGAAGAAAACTATATTGTTTTCTACATAAAAATCAAGAACTTTTTATACTAGACAGCAACACTGTAGAGTTAAGATGAACTACAATACTAAAAACACGTGCAATTTGCAATGCGTGTAACAGAGTTAATCCCCTTAATGCACAAAGAGGTCTTCGAGCTCCTCAGAAGAGGAGCCCGCCACAGAGGGTGTGACCCAAGGAAATGACAGGACCCTTCACAGTCACTGCAGATAGCCAGGGGGCTTGGGAGGATAATTATAACAAAACTATCAAAGAAATACAAAGACACACAAAAATGACACATCTGAGACAGTCAGATTGGCAAAGGTGGACTCAGTCAAGCTTCCCATTTTGGAGAAATAGGTACTTGCATGCCTCATTATTAGGATGGTAACAAATTTTTGGCCTGGTACACTTTGATCTAACGGAGCCATTTCTGGACATTTATGTAACAAGACACTGAATTCACACTTAACATTTGCAAAAGAAACTATGTGGTTTATGTAAGAGGAGAGAAAGAGACAGAACCTTAAATTCGCCAGGTGATTCTGGCCCTGAGCCTCAGCCCCTTCAGACAACAGGCATGTGCCAGGAGGGAGACTGGACCGCCTCTTCCCTTTGCTGGCCTCATCTCATCTCCAAAACCCTCGAATGGACAAGAGCATCTCACTGTGCTGGGCTGGGCCCAGTGTTGCAAGGTAAATGTGCTGCTCACCTTTCCCACAACCCATGACCCCAACCAAAATACAAGCCAGCTCTTTCATCAGGTGCTTATTTGCGGAAACAACTATCTGATCTGACGTAGAAGGAAAATATGGCTGTGCTGGCCTGATTGGAGAGGCCACATCTTTCTCCAGGATGGCATGACCCTGATTTTCCATGGTGACTTTGACTCCTCCCAAAGTTTGCTGTACAAGTTGCCTTTCCTGAAATCTCACATGACACGTGACTCCACTGAACAAGGATATCTATCATGGTGGGAATTTCTAGTCGTGAAAATCTGGAAATACCCCTAGATCCATCAGCAGACATTTGGAAAACATTTTAAGGCATCATTCAATGAATTACTTGATAGAAGTAGATGATATCAAGCACTGTATTGATACAAAAGTAACTAATACATTGAGACACAAAGGAGGTTATATAAGAGCAGAGATAATGTGACTCACGTCAAGTTTAATAAGTTTTGAGAATAAGTGAATATGTGAAACTGAGCATGTTCTGTGTTTGTGTGTGTATATGCATACAGAGATGTCTAGAAGAATTTTTACCAAAATGGTAACTCTGTTATCTCTGTGTGGTAGGATTTAGAGCAAATGTAACATTTTGGATTTCATTTGTTTGATTTTTTTGTCTTTTACTTTTCTTGGTCATCTGAATTTTTTATAATAAGTGTGTGTATATTTTAACCCAGAAAAAAATAATTTTTCTTTATTTCCCCAAAAAAAGGGTAAACTGATACCAATAGGAGAATCTTCAAAAAGAGCTTCGCAGGACGTGCCTGCTAGTGAATGAGGAGCCATGTCTGCCAAGGGCCATAGGGAATTCCTGCAAATGACCCTGATGCTCCAAAGAAAAACTCTTTTTTTTGTTTCAAGGTGCCCTAGCACTGAGTATATTTTATTTTATTCTCTTCCTAATTCTTTGCATAAGAAATACTGATAATCTATAAATAGGTATTAATTGCCAAGTACATTGCCAGAAATTGAATATATGCAGATGAACCAAATGTGTTTCCCTGAAATCCTCAAGAAACTTTTGGGGACATAAACTCACAAACAAATAATACTGCTGATGGTAATCTGTTCTGCAGGGAGGGGCAACGACTGACTCCTGGGGCACTGAACTAAGGCTGCCCACAAGACGGCATTTGCTCTGGGTCTCCGGTGGACGGAGGTGAGGCAGATAAAGCAGAAAGAGAGGCATCCCGGGAAAGGGCGCCGGCCGAGTCGAGGCCAGCTGTGGGATGGGCGTGCTGTATTTGATGAACAGAGCAGAGAAGGGGGTCGGGGATCAAGCAAGGTGGAAGGGAATGTGGGGACCAGAATCCCGCTGCGTGGTTTGGATTTTATGTTGCTACGAGGTCTGCTACAGGAGGCTGGCAGAATCAGGTTTGTTCAGCTTGAGAGAAGTTCGGAAAGTCCCAGGGGTGGAATCACTTCTGGCCTGCAGAGCTGTGGGCACATCTCCGAGGCTGTTCCCCAGCACGCCGAGCTTTGAGGTTATAAGTCGTCGGTGAACATATATGTGAATGTGGATGAACGACCTAGATTCATGGAAATTGCCACTGGCTTGTAAACACTGGCAAAAGTGAGAAACCAGTCTACACAAGTAGGGCGAATGTCCCCAGAGAAGGGGGACTGATGTGTGTCTCACTCCTGAGATGGACCGCAGCCTCCACCTCAGCTCAGCACGCCTTGCTCTTGTGGCCGAGGGCACTGTCAGATTTGAACATGCCCTTTCTGCTCCCTCCCTCTCTGCTCTTCTGCATCGCCCTTCTCACTGCAGCCCTGCTGTAATCTAAGTTCCTTTAAAAACAAAATAAAATTCTTAAGTGTCTGTCACCACAGCTCCTTGTAGTGAGAAAGGGAAGGTGAGGGTTCTTTGAAAGAAAAATGACAAGACAGAGTATTGGGTAACCCCAAGGTGTCGGCATGTAGGAGGTGAATTTATTCATCAAGAGAGATGAAAAACCCCGTCTGCCTTTCCAACTCCTTTTATAATAGGTTGTAATCACTGTTTGTGCCTTCGGGATATGGTGCTTGGAGTGAAAACCAGGCCCCTTGCAGCCCATGCTTAGGTGGAGGCTCTCACGACAGTGAGTAAACACCAGGACAATGGAATTCCACCAGACGGCACAGTGAGGCTTTCATCGTTTGCGGGAGTGACAGGTCGGGCTGGCTCCTGCGGCCTGGAGTGGAAGCACAATTACAAAGCTAAGGATCCGCAGGCTTGTTTGCAGAACTTACCTAGGAAACTGATACCCTCGGAAAGTGCCCCTTCATTCCAATGTCACTTCAGATAGGGCAGGTAAAAGGATTACTCTGGTGTGGCTGGCCCCCAGCCATTGTCTGCACAAGCCGACACTGAATGGGGTAACTTAACCCCCAAAGAGATAACCAACTGCTGTGTGTGTACTCACATTTACAACTGGCAATTCCCATGAAGTGGCGGGATGGTTTTCCGGAGCCTTTTGCTTCATTAACACGTTGGTAGCAGAATCTGAGATCGTACTGACCGAAGAGGGGGTATTGTGGAGAACAAGTCCAGGGGCTTGCCCTGATGCCTGTGAACCAAACCACATCCACCAGGGATGCGAGCATGGGAGGTGCCCACAGTAAGACAACGCTCACTTCCCTCAGATTCCTTGTTTTAATTGTCAACGTGACTTAAAAATCTCAGTATAGTTTCTTTAAAGAAAAGTGTATTAGAAACCCCAAGGAAGAGAGAAAAGCAATGTTGAGGCTGTAATGTATTTTGCAGCTTTTGTTTTGATGGGACAGGTCCAAAAGCCCACTGTCTGACCGAGTCCTTGCTTGGCTTATGACTTTGAGGCCTTTAGGTACCCACCCCTGCCACCACCCCCGCCAGCTCAGATTCACCCCTCAGCAGCCAGCCCAAAGGCCCAAAAGAATGAAGCTCTCCAACTCTTAGCTGGACATCCTCAGGCTGATTTTAGACCGAATTGCATTTTATTTGTGAGAAATCTTCTACAAAATAAATAAAGTTTATTATGTTTCTGAAATAGGGACATAAGGAGGAGAAAGTAAAGGTTATTCTTAATCTCACTATTCAGATAACCCTTGTTGACAGTTAAAAATTTTTTAAAGTAACATACTATATATACAGTGAAAAAAATTCAAACATTACGGAAGATAAAAATAATATTAGATAAAATCGACCTTCACCCCAAAGGTAACCACTGCTAACATTGCCTTGGGTTTCCTTCCAAAACAGAAATAAAGATGCATATAGCAGCAAGATATACATAGCCCTTTACATGATGTATATTAAAAAAAAGTATAACATCCATACTATTTTACATCTAACCCTTTTCACTTAATTATATGTCTTGAGAGTTGGCTGCCTCTGCTGCATATGGATCTACCGCACTCTTCTTAGTGACTCATTCTATGCATGCATCATAACTGATCTGTCCAGCCTCGCACGAGACACTTGGAAGAACCACATGGATGGCAGGCAAGAGACATAGCCCCCAACACCCCCGCCTCAGTTTCTTCATCTGCAAAATGAGAATAGCAATAGTAAATGAGTGGATACATGGAAAACACTTAAAGAAGCATCTGAAACCTAGTAAGGCATCATCATCATTATTAGCTATTAGTATCAGTATGGTTTACCATTAGAAACTTCTTAGATAAATATTAGCCATTGTTGTCAGTGTACTTTCCAGTTAGAAACTTTTTAGGTAAGTCTCAAAGATGTCACTATTAAAATTAGAGCAATCTGAGAGCCCCTCTCGTATTTTTGAGCTAAGCCCTTCAGAATACCTGGAAAAACTGAAATATCTGTGACCCGTTGTAGTGACAAAGTGACATTTTCTAAAACACAAGAAAATCCCCCAAATGAAGCCACAGCTTGAGTTCTGTTTTATGAAACAGCAGACAACAATATCGAGGGACAAGTTACTGAGGAGAAACAGAGGAGAATACTGTAGCCAATTGACAATGCAAGGAAAATCGTGGTGGGCAGAATGTAATTACCTGAACTGGAACTCGGCCAGGGTGTCTCTTTGCCCAGCAGAAGGAAATTAGACCAGATGTCTGGGGGAAAGGGTTTAGTTTTGGCCAACATTTCCCAAGATAATCTTTCCATCAGCAGTAAGGTCATTATATCCAGGCATTAAGGAGAACCATAGAGGGTCGGGGCTTAGAGGAGCAGACCCTAAGAGATCGGTTAGCTCAGCCCTTCATTCTACAAATGAGAGATTAACTGACTTCCCCGAGTAACAAAGCCAGTTAGCGGAAGAGCCAGGGTTAGCCGAAAAGTCTCTTAACACCCCAACCAGTGTTTATTCCAGAACATTCCACTGGCTTATTTGTACAGAGTCCTAGGATACCCATTAGTACTCAAAAATAAGGCAAGACATATGTGAATGGGGGAATAATTAAGAGTTCTTAAATTAGCTCCTATAAGTGACGTCATATAAATATTTAACGACCTCAGAGATTAGGACACTTTTGTTGTTCTTGGAGGGGGCGTGATTTAATCTGCCTGACATCCTAGGGGTCCTCCTCTGAGAGGGAGGCTAAAGGATGGCGTTCTAAGCCTCCATTCCGCCCTGTCCCCTGCTCAACCTCAGCAATATTGCTGCTGCAACATTTTACATGGTAGATGGTTTCACATAAAATGTATTGATATAAGGTTCCACTGCTAAAACAAAAAATTTTAATGCCATTGTTTTTGGCATAGGAGCCCACTGCTACATAATTTTTAAAATTTCATTAGGGGATTTGAGTGATCCAAAGAAATGCAACAGATGTCCAAGTAAGTTGAGCTTTGAAAGAGTGGCTTTCCCCCTCACCGTTTTTTCGTTAGCACGATGACCCAGTATTTCCAAAACGCATTTGCTGGGCATCCACGTGATTTATTTAAAGCCAACCAATAAGGAGAGAGAAGCCAGAAGTTGACACGCTTTGCAGGTGAAGGCACAGATCTTATCCCCACAGTGTCACTGGCCCAGGCAGCCATTCAAAGTATGCTTCGGTACATTTTTTGGGCAATCGTTTCTTAAAGTTTGACAAAGGAGAAGATGGAAAAGTTCTTGAGAGCCGTTGCACAATGATGTGACAATAGTTACGACTGAACTGTACAGGTAAAAATGGTAAAGATGGGAAGTTTCACGTCACGTGATTTTTTACAATTAAAATTTAAAAAAAAAAATTTCAAGGGAAAAGTGTGCCCTTCTTTAGTTTTTTCTCCTTCCCGTCAGCTGGGATGCAGAAGTGATGTCTGATGCTCCAGTAGCCATCTTACACTATGCAATGATAGCCAAACGCTGAAGATGATGGGGTAACAAGATGCTGTGCAAGGAGCAACAAGATGCTGTGTAAAGGAACCGAGTCTCTGGCATCCAGAACTGTGCCAACCCTGCATGGCCTACAGCTGGGTCTCTTTTATGTAGGAGAGAAATAAATTTCTATTATATCTCGTTAACAAAAAGGTTGCCAAGGGAGGTATTTGCATCACATGCATCAAATGTATCAAGACAGTGAGGTCATAATCCCAAATCACTTTATCTTATTTATTTTGTTCTAACAGGGTTATGATGCAGAGCAGTGCTTCTCAAAGTGTGGTCCCTGGACCACACCATCAGCATCACCTGGAACTTGTTAGAAATGCCCCCAGATCTCCTCACTTAGACATGCTGGCTGCTGGACTGCATGATCTGTATTTTAGCCATCCATCCAGAGAATTCTGATGCCTGGGAAACTAAGAACACCGTTCCCACAGAGGGAACACAGAGAAGTCCTGTTCGTACAGTGTCAGGGTTAGGAGTTGGGGGTCTGCAGTCAAGAGTCCTGAGTCTGAATCCCTACCACTTAATAGCTCTGTAGCACTAGAAAAGTGGCTTGACCTCTTCAAGCCTCAATTTTCCCACCAGTGAGATGGAGAATTAACATACCTATATCCTAAGATTGTTGAGACGATCCAACAGCATAATTTGTGTAAAGCTCTTATTCTGCAAATGTTTACTCTTAAATGCAGGATCAATAATTCTATCTTACTAGTGTTTCACGCTCTATGAAGCCTCATGACTTGACAAAAAACAAGCATGATAAACAGATCGGAGAACAACAGAGGAATTTTGGAGAAAAGGAATTAATAGAACTAAAATAGTGCTGAAATCACTTGCCAAGAAAAAAACAGCAAATTAAGAAAACAACAGCAACAATATTAATAATAATAGATAACATTTGTTAAATGCTTACCATGTGCCAGACGCTGTCCTAACCGCTTTGCATGATGAGCTCATTAAATCTTCCTCACGTCCGTCTGAGGCACGTGCTATAATTACGCTTGTTTTACAGACGAGGAAACAGGAACAGAGAGGTTAAGAGATGAGCCCAAGATCACACAGCCAGTGAGAGAGAAAGCCAGATTCCATCGCAGGAATTTCGCTCTGAAGTCCATGTTCTTAACATTGGCCCTCACATTCCTAGTATATTCTGGCTTCTGTTCAGGGGAATAGTAAATGGAATGATGGCCTCTGACCCAGGTTACAAGAAAGGGAAAGTGCAGTTCACCAGTTTTTTTGAGCACTCACACAGTGTGAGTGCCTCAGTTTGGAGCCTCCTAGAAGTGTCGCTGAGGCAAGGATTTGAGTGTAGTTTATTTGGGGTTGCAGGAAATACTTACAGGGAAAGAGTGAGTAACACAGAGAAGGGAGAGCAGGCTGGCGACGTATGTCGGCAACCGGCTCGCAATCCCACAGGGCCACCTCTGCAAAGCCCGCTCGTGGAATTATGCCACCCGAAGGGGAGCAAGAGCTCGGACACCTACCCTCCAGGTCCCGGGAGACAGTGAAGGAGGGCTGCCCCAGGGGTGTTAATTACCTACTGCTTCTGACTTCTTGCCATGCTGCCCAAAAGCAGAGCAGCCCTCCAAGATTTCAAGAAAAAAACCTCGAAGTTAAATTTGCTTCTTTGTACAGTAACATTGTCAGGGTCAGTAGTTTCCACCCTTGAGTTTCCTCAGAATCCTTAAGACTCCTCAAAACACAGATTGCCAGCCTCGTCCCCAGAGCTTTGGATTGAATTGGTCCAGATAGGGCCTGATAATTTGCATTTCTAACAAATTTCCGAGGATGCTGATGTGGCTGGTTGGAGCCACATGCTGTGAGGTCATCGGGTCTCCCAGCCCGGAGGGACTGACACAGGCTCCTGAAGAAGCCACTATACAAATTGTGTGTCTGTGTGTGTTTAACAGGAATATTTGAAAAAGAAACGATAAATCACTCACAGACACACTTTGATCCTAGAACTTCAAACTAAATAATAGAAATGAACCTCCCCCTTAGCCGATCACCCCTCCCTTTCAAAGATCTGTCGTGGCCAGGCACACAGTGGTCCAGAAGTCCATCTTTTTCTGCTCCCTGAGAAATACAGCAATTCCCCATCTCTAATAGAGCTCTCTTACAGAACCTAAAACCATACGATGTCTAAGAAGAAAATACGCTTGCACTGCAAAACTACATCCTTGTTTGTTTTCTTTTTTAAAAGTGAAATTGTAAATTTCTTTTTCACTCGAAAAGAGCCATCAAGAACTCATTCCTCTGTGAGGTGATCCTGAATGCCCCGCATTTCGGAGAAGCCAGCCCCTCAGGCCACGGTTTGTGCAGACTCTGTGCTACGATTACAGTGGGCTTACGCAGGACAATGATCGATATTTTGATGAAACTGGAAATTATCAAAAACCTATCTTATGGTTTGCTGAATGCTACACAGAGAAATCAGCTTAAATTAGCAATTTCCAGAATCAACAATGTATCACTTTACTAATCCAAAAAAAGAAAGCTGAGTTTTAGTAACTTAAGAAGGCACTGAGAGATGCTCCTGTGCGTCCACTTTCCCGGCGCAGGGGTGAGGGCTGACCGATGACTAATCATCCGTCCTCCCACTTGGCTGTTTTGCGTTTGATGTCAGCCCAAGACCCCGAGTTAAGAAGTGTCACCCTAAAGAAAATATCACAGTACAAAGCATTTTATTTCATCATAAGAACTTCTTGAAACAACTGCTCAAGAGCTGAAACCACTTAGAAGAGTTCTATTGCCTCTATATTATTTTTCTGCATTTCTGCCGGAAATTAAATTTCACAAATTAACAGTTATTACAAATCTAATACTAGCAATATTAAATGAATGTACTGAAGAAAGTAGGGAAATTTTTTATCTCAGTCCTCAGACTTTCTTGTGCGTTTATTTGAAGGCCACTTAAGACCAGTTCACAGGTAAGAGCACTGAACGAAGTTGTTCCTTTGTACCGACTGGCTTAGTTTAGCGATTATGATCATTTCTATCATTTCACTTTGCATTGTTATTAGAAATACTGTGGTACATTATCCTTGTGCCCTAAAGATTGATTATTGTTAATTGGAACAGAATTGTATCAGTCTTAACTGAAAGCTGTGCTGATTTTTAATCACCGAACCCTCATTTAAAAAAGTAGAAAAGTCACAGTGGTTCGCTAACTTGATTAATTTGATTTGAATCACTATTCTTTAAAGCCAAACATAAGTTTTTGTTCAAATAAAAATTTTCGATCTATATTAAACCAGTGCTGCTTATAACTTTATGAAACTACTCAAACAGGTAAGAGATTTCCTTTTTGTCAGATAAACTCCACATTATTTGGTATCTGATTGCCCTAAGATGCCTATAAAAATTAAAAACACTCCTTTTCTGCGAATAGTTGGTTGATCCAATGTCCTTGCTTATTTAAGAGAGAAATAGATTTTGTTTCAAAACAGTAAATCTATGTAGCTATAAGCAGAAGAAACTCATGGCCGGCCTATCCACTGATCTGATGCAAACTGATGGAACTAATAATGTGAAATAATAAAAAATATTGTTTACTCTCAACAACGTTGCCCACATAATGCTACCCCGTACCACTGTTCATTTAGTGCCCTTCAGTGCTAGTTTTCTCTGACTGGAAGAAGCCTTCAGGACAATGGACTGATTTTGTTTAAAACATGGAACTTGCTGTGTGTCAAGTTACTCAAGGACTCCCTATAGGAGAATGAAAGCTAAGCATGAAAGAACAAGAAAATCTTTCTTAGCTGGAAGTTTTGCAATTGACTTGCATGCTTTTGTGGTGGTTTCTTACGAGGCAAATTTGCTTCCATGTAATTTGTCTGCACAAATATCACCAAGGAAATTCCTAGACACTTGCTACCTATCTATATGGAGCAACTTGTCTTTCAAAACCTTAAAGAACGCCTTGATGTTCATGGTGCTCTCACCACCTGCCATGGGAGGGAAAGGTAATAGCTGTATGTGAAAAATTAGACCTAGAACCTACTTCTGATCCCGAATCGCAGGGCAAATCAGCAAAATTGGTGCATTCAAAATACGATTATCTTTTAAAGTCGAACATGCACTTACCATGGAATCCAGAAATCTCACTCCTGGTTATTTGCCCCAGTGAAATGAAAAATCATATTCACACAAAAACTTATGGTAATGTTTACAGGAGCTTTAGTCGTAATTGCCAAAAACTGGAAACAATTCAAATGCCCTTCAGTAGATGAATGGAGAAACAAACTGTGTGGTACCTCTATACCACAGGAGGCTGCTCCACAGGAAAAGAAAGGGAACCACTGATACATACAGCCACATGGCTAACAACCAGTATCTTGTGCTGAGTGAAAGGAGCCAGACTCAAAACACCATGTATTATATGAATCCATTTATTTTTCCATTTTCCATTTTGGAAAAGGTTAAAGTAAAGGGACAGAGAACACCTCAATGGTTGCCGGGGCTTGGAGTGGAGGAAAGCATTGTCTCCAAAGGGAAGGGTAAAGGAATTTTGGAGGGCGGTGGAACTATTCCGTATGTTGATTGTGGTGATGGTTATATGATTATTTGTCAAAGCTCACAAAACTATACACCAAAAGAGTGGATGTTACTATATGTAAATTATACTTATTTTTTTAAGACTTTATCTTTTTAAAGCAGTTTTAGGGTCACACAAAAACTGAGACGAAGATACAGAGACTTCCCGCATACTCCTTGCCCTCACACACTCACACCGTCCTCCACAATCAGCCTCCCCTTTTATCAACATCCTTAACCAGAGGGGCACACTTGTTGTGTTGACTAACCTACACTGACACATCATTATCACCCAAAGTCTGTAGTTTAAATTGGGGTTCACTCTTGGTGGTGTACATTCTATGGGTTTGGACAAATGTATCGTGACATGTATGCACCATTATAGTGTCCTACAGAGTAGTTTCACTGCGCTAAAAATCCTCTGTGCTCTGTCTACACTTTTTTAAAAAAGAATTATTTTCCTACAATAAAAAAATTTTCGCTTGCTCCAGGGGGCGTCAATCTACCTTTCTGCTCCTCCATCACCTGGAGAATATTGACAACAAAAGAATTTCTAAGTTTTTTCATTAAATTATCCCCCCTCATTCTAGAACCATTCTAGAACCCATTCTAGAAGTTCATTAGGATGAGACATATTGTTTCTCTACAATACATCCAAAAACATGTCCAGCCTTGTTCAGCACCTTCGGTAAGAGGGAGCTGACCTCTCCCCAAAACACAGAGTCACCTAGGACTTCGCTTGTCTTAGGCAGCCCATCCTTATGTGAGCTATTTTAGGAACCTGATCACACTCTTGCTACACCTGGAACCTCTGAGTTATGCCCATGAATGCTGCTGTCCAGCTGTAACCCCTTCTCGAACTTGGCCTGCGGAATATTGGAACCTACTTAAAAGGCTTTGCACTGATCTCCACTAAATGCCATTTTGCTACGTTCTGCTTCAGCCAACATGTTGAGTCTCTGGTCTAGCTGCCCGGGTCACTACTGGCAAACTTGATCAGAAGCCACCTATGTCTTCACTCACCTTGATGACAAAAATGTTAATCCATCAAATCAAAGTGATGGTGAGATATCACTTCCTGTCTACCAGATAGGAAAAAAAAAAAAAAGGTGTATATTATCAGACAGGATTCAGACTATGCGTATCCCTTACGGTGTTGGCAGAATTAGAATTAGGTAAAAACTTTTGGAAGGTAATTTAGTTGTAGCTAAAGGCCAAAGTTGCAACTAAGGCTTTTGCTCCAGCAATTTCCCTTTCAGGGAGCTGCCCTAGAAAACGACTCACACATGTGCAAAATTGTATACGCAAGAATGTTCTTTGCAGAAATATTTAAAAATAGCAAGTAATAGGAAACAATTTATGGGGGTTGTTAAATAAATGTTTACACGCTTGTACTAATAATAAATACTTGGATACAACTTACCATGTGCCAGGCATTGTTCTAGGACTTTCCCTGCATTGTTTCATCTGAGTTGTGTATTATTATTATCTCCATTTCACAGACGAGGCAGCTGAAGCACAGAGTTTAAACCACTTGCCCAGGGTTATTTTACTAGTCTGTGGAAGAGCTGGGACCCTGTCAGGCCCCAGTGTACACACTTTACACCACTGTCACTTGTGCC
Source organism: Equus quagga (assembly GCF_021613505.1). Classification (NCBI taxonomy): domain Eukaryota; kingdom Metazoa; phylum Chordata; class Mammalia; order Perissodactyla; family Equidae; genus Equus; species Equus quagga. The sequence goes on from NC_060278.1 coordinate 65,869,163, forward strand.
TCTGCAGACTGGGATACATAGAAATCCTTCGGGAGAATAAGACAGGCCCACATGAAATGACATAGGAGGAGTTCTAAGACTCACGACTTGCAGCAACAGGGTCTGAGACACATTGTTACATAAAAAATGAGGTCACTGAAAAATATATGGAGTTCTATTCTACTTGCATCGGAAAAAGACACATCTAAGTAGAGCTGGAAGAGAAGGGAAGGACTTCGAGGTTTCCTCTGTTAATTGTTACCAATTATTTTACAATGAAAATATATTTGTTTTGCTAGTGTCAAGGTGCAATAAACAGAAATAAAGAAATAGTAAAGAAGAAAGGATGTTAAACCAGATAGGATCTAGCGTGACCTTGTGGCATTTTGCTAGAGGTCTTCACCGTGGCAGTGGGTGACGACTAGGGTAAAAGGATTAATTGTATGAATCCGTCATTTTTTTCTTTAAACGGAGTTAATGAAGTATAATTCATATACTACAAAATTCGTGAATTTTAAGTGTACATTTTGACGACTACTGACAAGTGTACATGCTGTGTAATCACCAGCATAGCCATGAAACAGAAGACTCCCATCACCCCAGGATGCTCCCTCATGCCCTTTGCCATCAATCCTTTACTGTCATCCTCAACTCCAGCAACAAGTGATCTACATTCCGTTGCTCTATTTTTGTCATTTCTAGATTTTCTTGAAAATTGAATCACACCGTATATAATATCTGTGTCTGCCGTGTCTCACTTCTTTCACTTAGCACATTGCTTTTAATATCTATTTTGTCACTTGTATCAGTAGTTTATTCTTTTATTTTGCTGAGTAGCCTTCCATTTTATGGATATACCAACAAATGGTGTTGAAAACCAGATATCCAGGGCCCAGCCCCATGGCTGAGCGGTTAAGTTCATGTGCTCTGCTTCAGCTGCCTGGGGTTCACCAGTTTGGATCCTGGACATGGACCTACACACCACTCATCAAGCCATGCTGTGGTGGCATCCCACATAGAAGAACCAGAACAACCTACAACTAGGATATGCAGCTGTGTACTGGGGCTTTGGAGAGAAAAAAAAAAGGAGGAAGATTGGCAACAGATGTTATCTCAAGGCCAAAAAGCAAAAAAAAAAAACCAAAAAATCCTCGATACCCACATGTGAAAGAATGAAATTGGCCCCTTATCTTACACCATACACACATACACAAAAATCAACTCAAAATGGATTAAAGACTTCAACACAAGACCTGACATTATAAAAGTCCTAGAAGAAAACACAGGGGAAAAGCTTCTTGACGGTGGCCTTCACAGTGATTTTTTGGATATGACACCAAAAACAGAGGCAACAAAATCGAAAATAAAAAAGTAGGACTACATCAAACTAGAAAGCTTCTACACTGGTTAGAAAACAATCAACAGAATTGAAAGGCAATCTAAAAAATAGGAGAAAACATTTGTAAACCATATATCTGATAAGGGGTTAATATTCAAAATATGTAAGGGACTCATACAATTCAATAACAAATCACAAATAGCACAATTACCAAATGCGTAAAGGACTTGAATAGGTTTTTCTTCAAAGAAGACCTACAAATGCCCACAGGTATATGAAAAGGTGCTCAACATCATTATCATCAGAGAAATGCAAATCAAAAGCACAATGAGATCTCACTTCACAGCTGTTAGGATGGCTATTATCAAAAAAACAAAAAATAGTAAGAGTGGACAAGGATGCGAAGAAATCAGAACCCTTGTACACTCTTGTTGGGAATACAAAATAAAGCAGCTGCTATAAGAAACAGTATGCAGGCTCCTCCAGAAATTGAAAATAAAATTAGCACATGATCCAGCAATTCCACTTCTGAGTGTAAACCCAAAAGAACTTAAATCAGCATCTCAAAGAGGCATCTGCCCTCCCATGTTCATTACAGCATTATTCACAATAGCCAAGATAGGGAAACAACTAAATGTCCATTGAAGGATGAATGCGCAAAGAAAATATGGCATACACACGCAATGGAATATTATTCAGCCTTAAAAAAGAAGGAAATCCTCCTATTTGAGACAATATGGATGGAGCATGGAGGATACTACACTAAGTGAAATAAGCCAGTCACAGAAGGACAAGTACTGCGTGATTCCACTTATATGATATATTTAAAACAGTCAAACTCAAACACAGAGACTAAAAAGGCAAGAATCAGCCATTTTAAAATCTGTTTATTAATCTGGTCTTTCATCCTAGTAATTATATGACCATCCAGCTCACAAAAATATCCTGAGACATCTTCAAACTCCTTCTTGACCCATTGATAAAATGTAAGTTCAAATCCTGACTTCCCTCCCTGTAGTGGAGTGATTCGAGCAAGAGGCTTAACCTCTCCAGACCTCAACTTAATTATTGCTAAAGCAAGGACGAAAATAGTTCCCACTTCATAAGAATGTCAGGAGATTTAAATAAGAAAATCCACCTAAAGCACTTACAACGGGGCCTGGTGTATAGTAATGATTCAGAAACAATACTTTCTGAAGTATGAAGATCCTCCCACTCTTTTACAAAAGGGAGTGAGGCCAGTTTAAAGTGACTTGCTTGTAATGGCCCATATTGACTCCTTGAAATTACTCAACTCCCTTCTCAGTGTCCAGGGACCATGTATCAGCCCATGTCCCTTTTTTCCTACTTCCCTCACCTCTGTCACTTTCCATGGTCTCTCAAAAGTGGTTAAAACCAAAGGCTTTGTTTTCATGAGTCCTTAGTTCCAGGATGTAGATTGTCTGATTCCAGAAAATGAAACACATTAGAGTGCTAAAGAATTGGACTCCATATGTTCCATGCTGTCCTGCCAAAGTCATGAACAAACACAGGCCATAATGGTTAGAAAATATAATGAAAAGAAAATACCTCCTTCTGAATAGATCAGATATATGAAAATACATTGAAACCCTCTGCTATTATAACTAATAGTTCCTTGAAATAATAGGTTAAATTATAAATATAGTCTTTTTAAAATTATACATGCATATGTTTGTCTTTTTTAAAAAAAAAAAAAAGAAAGAAAGAAAGAAAGGAAGAAAAAAAGGAGCCAGAGCTTTTTTCTGAGAATGGATTACCTGATTGGAGTTGCACATTATCTTTTGCCATAAGCCACACTCACAACGAATTATCTAGAAGTCTAGCTTTTATTTTATTAAAGTGCAATGAGAAATTGAAGACACTTGTTAAATTATCAGAATACAGAAAAATTGACAGACTTTTGTAACTTTTCCAGACTTGGAGTGTTATCTAATACACATCTAAATCAACCATTTCTGAGTGACTTGCCTTCATGAATTCTTTCAAAAGTGTTCAGTTTGATTTTCCTTTATTTTCACATTTGTGTTTCATTGGTTTTCACAGTGTTTAATCAAAGTATACAAATGTAATAACAAGTACAAAAGGTCTAAAGCAATTTGGAAACAAGCCCAATGGCTCTTGATGACAACAGAACGTAACTGAAGGAGGCAGAAATGTATAGATACTGTAGGACTGTGCTGTCCAATACGGCAGACACTAGCATATGGGGCTATTTACATTTTAATTAATTAAAATTAAATGAAATGTAAAGTTCAGCTCCTCAATCCCACTAGATACACTTCAAGTGCTCAATTGTCACATGAGACTGGTGGCTTCCATATTGGACAGGGAGGCTAAGGAACATTTCGTCATGGTAGAAAGTTCTTTAGGAAAACGCTGGTCAAGAAAGTAATCTACTGTGCATGTGCATTTGCAATGCCTTTGGCATTAGTCAGTAAGTATTTTAAGGGGAAGAAGATGATAAATTAGTGCAATGAATCATTTAAGAACAGATCAATTATGAAAGTTTCCCTAAATTAGGTGTTCGAGAATGCACACTATGGGAGGTTCTTGATTAGATTTGTCAAAAGGACGTAGGAGTCAAATTGAAGAGGTTCTTGCTGGCCTATGACAGAGCAGTCTGGACACCAAAAAAAATAAAGAGTGCATTAAATTGAAACACATCAAATATATGAAAATAGATGAGTACATAATGTTAAAGAAAACCTCGTCAGTTATGATCGGTAGTTGCAAAAGGCAAGAATTTGTTACTCGGAAAATACATCAAAGGAAAAAAACAGAATTAGGCTTTCTGTATTTCAAGGTAACCAAATAGTGAAAAAAGTTCTCCTTCATAGAAGAATTCTAGCTAATCAATACAGACGGAGTTAGAAAATCACTGTTTTGTACGCCTTGGTGAAATAATGGATTTAGGCAGAGCTGTGTTTGTACATGTGTAACCCTGGCTAGGGAGAAGAAATGTGTAGCATTGGCCAGTTTCTGTGGTGCAGACACTCCACTACGGCTGATTTCAAACTACCAACCAGAGCTGGGAAGAGATGCAGTTGGTCAGCATTTGTGAACTGCCACAAGGGGTACAAACAGGTGTGAGCTGGCTCCAGCACACCACTAGATCTAAGTAACGCTCATTGGTGGACCTTGTTTGCTGAAATTTTGATAAAAACCATTATGCTGATGTATCAGGCTGACAATGCCTGACAAATATTATAGGGCTCATGTTATGCTGCAGGGTCCCATAGATGAAGCATCGTTATGAGGAAAACACGAAAGCTTTAATCTAATCAAACTTCCAGATCTACCACCCAGTTTATAGGAAAGAGCACGGATAGAGAAACCCAGTAAAAATCACCACAAGGAAGGGAGCAGGCAAACCCAGAAAGGAGAACGTTCTGCAGCTCCAAAGACCCAGAGTATCCAACAACCACTAGAAAAGAAAAGGAGAGAAACTAAGAGAAAGGGAAAGACACAGAGGAGACTCTAAAACAGATAAAAGATACTTAACAGCTGTAACCAGACGTAATGTAGTGTGTGATTCAAAACAAGCAACGGGGCAGCAATTGGGTAAATTTGAATGTGAACGAATATTAGATGATACTAAGAAATTCTTCTTAACTTTTTAGATTTAATAATGGTGCAATAGTCAGATTTTCAAAAAGCCCTTATTAGTTAAAGACGTATTTATGCTAAAGTATTTATGGCAAAATTATATGATGCCTGAGATTTGCTTGAAAATATTCCAACAAAAATAAAATATAGAGGGGAAAAGAAAGCTGAAACAGACTGGCAATAATTTTTAAAGCTGGGTTATGGGTACATGTGGGTTCGTTATACTATCTAATTTTGTATATGTTTATAAGACTCTATTTTAAAAAAATTTAAGTAAACTTTCCATTAAACATTCTAAATATGAAATAAAAGATATTTTCAGGAAAAGAGGAAGTAAATTTGGCTTTCTCTGTATGGTGAAATAGATTATGGGAGATTATAATTTTCTCCTTTGTATTTTTTGCATTTTCCAAAATTTCTGTAATAAACATTTATTACTCTTGAATCAGATATTTCTAAATACATTTAATTTTTTAAATCCAAGGGAAAAAAAATCAGTTCAGTGGATGAGATTTTTATGGCAAATTCTCCTCCGACAAAAATGAGTTAATGATGTTAATATTATAAGCAAACAAAAATTATTTAAATTCTCCCAAATTTTCTTCTAAAACATTTCATTACGTGATGAGGAAATCCATGTCTTTTTCGTTTCTAATTTTCTAAAACACTGGGAAAATGCAATCAGAGCAAAAGCCACTGTGTATTAATAGTTTCCTAATGTTTCCACCACCAACATGGTTACCCCCCAAAAGCAGTGGCCGCCACCGTGACAGGGACACTTTCACTTGTTCTCTAGTAGATTTGTGTGCTCTCCACAATTTTTCTTTCTCCATCTGCCCCCTTTCTTCCCAGTCTTTCCTCTTCCATTTTTAACTTGAGTTTGTGGAACCACTGGATTGAAGTGGGAGACAGGGTTGGAATCCCAGCTTGGCCACTCACAGAACCGTGGGCTGCTGCAAAGTGGGGCATCAGACACCGAAACAGTCCACTACTGCCAACACGTGCTAAGGTGCGGACGCCCCGAGTGAGACAGCGGTGTTCTGGTGGGAACGGAGACTTCAGTCCTCCCAGCCATGAAGGTAAAATTTTTAAACGTGGAAGAATTAGGTAAGATTACACCATGAATGTATGCATAAATATGTGTACTCTAGGGAACCATTAGGTAATTTACAAATCATGTAAATTATGTCACACATGAATTATAAATTATGAAACGATTTCCTGTTAACTGAAGATTTAGCTTTGCTTCCAGAAAAACTTACCTTCCTCCCTAGGAATAATTTCCTCCCTGCAGACGCTGCCTAATGACTGATCATTTACTACCCACCTGCACACTCAGGGCCTGTCTTTGTAGGTCCATGAATGACTCTAGAAGCGTGGCTTATGCCCAGCAACAAATGTGGAATGAATTAGACAGCAGTAACTGGTTTCGCGGTGTAGCTAAGAGAAATTAAAACTTTAAAAATATGCCAAGGCAAACTTATTTTCATAAACAAATGCAGAACACTGTTATCTTTGTAGTGGTGAAAATAGCACAGAATAAATTAAAATAATATTCATAAATCCAATGAGCTGTTTCAAGATTTGATGACGACGGTGTTTAGCAAGCAGAAATTGCCTTTGATTTAACTTATCTAGCCATCACAATGAAGTATCGATGGTGGGTATGAATCTTCATGCACAAACAGGTGTGCAAGAAATATGCATTTTGTGCCCAAGGGGCAAGAAAAAGTCTGGCTGCCTTTGTGGAACAGGAAAAACACACACACACACAAATTAATATCTTAGTAAATTACCCTACTTTTTCCCTCTCAGGTCCCAAGTGACTGTTCCACACCTTTTACTGTGCTGGATTTTACCTGCCAGATTCAACTTAATGCCCCACGGCTGAAGAAGAGAGAGGGGCCACCGCAGTTGGGGGTCATCCCCATGCCTGGCAGTGAAGGGGGTTTTAGTAAAACAGTGCTTGGTGTGATAACATTTTACATAAACTCAATGATTTATCCAGCAAATACTTCTGAGCAGCTGCTGCATGTGTATCCTGTTCGGTGCTGGGTAACACTAGTGAACAAGACAGGCCTGTTCCCGGCCCTAATGGCGCCAGTGGCCTCATGAGGGAGACAGACAACAGACCAGAAGACAAATATGTAACTTCAAATTGTACCAAGTGCCAGGGGAGCGGGGACCAGGATGCAGTAACAGAGAAAAAACGGGGTAGAAGGTCGCTTCGGAAGGAGTGTTCAGAGACGGCCACCCCAAGATGGAGACATTTAAATGGAGACGTGAAGAATGAGAAGGAGGCAGCCAAGCCAAGCATAAAAGGAACAGCATTTGAGACAGGGGGAACAGCATGTGAGCTGGTAAAGAGTTGGGTGTGCTTGAGCAGCTGAGAGAAGACTGGTGCAATTGGAAGAGCTGTGAACAAAGCAGGAGAGGGAAGCGAGAGGAGGCTGGAGGGGTGGGCAGGGTCCAGGCACCGGGGGCTTCTTGGGCACGGATGGAAAAGAAGAGGCACTCAGGAACTTTCTGGTAGGGTGGGCATGTTCTCTATCTTGATGGTGTGTGAGCCACACATGTGCCTGCATCTGTCAAGTTGCTGGAAGTGAACACTTAACATATGTGCATTGCATTGTATGTAAACGACACCTCAATAAAAAAGCACTATTTTAAAAACAACAAAAGAGGAATGCATATTAGGTTTTGCTATGCAAAAGCTAAAAAACATTCAAAATAAAAAGTAAAACTCTATATGGCTATTGTCATTTCTCCTACTTAGCAACTTAATGGTAGTAATTAAACATCAATAATTAAAATAATAACTGTGGAAAAAACCTTGTCGTTTTACACCCTCCGTCCGCCTTGTTTCTATAAGGTGTACAAGGCCAGTCTTGTCCTCTAAATTTTACAAGATTCAGAGATGGTGAGCCAGCTCCTCAGGACTTTCCGACCTGCTCATACTTCGCCCTCGTGTATTGATCTACACCAATTCCATGTGCCAGGTGTTGATTCCAGCAGCATCAGGCTGGGAGGGAGAATTAGTGGCCTTGCATATTGCAAGCACTTGGTTACCCCAGAAGGTTACCACCTTCAGTAAACTCTCGTCAAGAGTTATGACCTGGTCTCAGCTGAGCCCTGAGGGTGTAGGGAGACATGTGTGCAATGCCTGGCCTGAAGGGGCACCTGGGCAAGCAGCGGCCGTGGACCCACAGGTTAACCGACCTCAGCAGCAGCATCCCTCCATGGCCTGCCCAGCTCACTCTGCAGGCAGATGTCCCAGTCTGACTCCAAGGGCCATATCTGAGCTTCTGCTCCCCCAGAGGGAAAGAGAACAGATGGGATCAAGTTACAGAAACATGTAGGCACCCCTTCAGATCCATGAGACCTGTGACATGATATTTGCACATAAATGTCATGCCAAAGGAGTGAAGAAGATAGTTCTTGCTCAAAGTACTGAAATTCTTTTCCGCTACATTACAAACACTGTTAGGTGTCCAGAGAAATAACCACCAAAAGGCACTGTGTAAATAAAGGCATTTGTATGGATCTCTGCTCCTCTGAAAACCCTTGTAGTCACCCCTGTAGTTGTGCTACTCTCACCCTCTCAGCTCTCACCTTCCCTGCCAGCTGCTGGTTCCTGTTGCACACACCTGCAGCTTTGGCCTGAAGGCCTTCTTAGGCCACAGCAGCATGCCCCCTCCAAACACACACACACACACACACACACAGCAGGCCAGAGTGATGGGCAATTAACACCCCCAAGAGCAGGCCCCACCAATGAATGATGGGAGTTGGTGGATAAATACCCCAAATCCTCTGCTCTTTAGTGAAACAACTCTGAGAAATGTTCTCCCAACATCCCAGAGGCCCTCAGCAGGACTAAGCCCAAGCCGCCCACAGTGGTCACCTGTTCACTATCATACCTGAGTAGCTGGCTCCCCACCCTCCCCGCATCCCTTCCTCACTCTGCTGCTGATGCTCCCAGGCTCACTTCCCAAATCAGTGACTGCGTGAAAAGCCTCGTCTCAGAGGCTACCTCTCGGGAACACAAACTTAGACAGCCTTAAATTGTCAAAGTTCATTACAGTTCCAAAAAGCAACCTCTCTCAGTTCTAAACACAATATGGTACTTAATTCAATAAAGTTGTTAAAGAGAGAAAGCAGAGTGAAGGAAAAATGAGAGTAGGGTAGTTCAATGAAGTCCAAGGTGAAATCAGTTCCCAGTTTTCCTGTGCCAATGCTAATGGTGGACGGGCCACAGACTTGGAGCTAAGCTTTATAGGCAGACAAATGCTGCTATGACATTCCTGGTAGCCACGGTGTTTAAAAAAAAAATTTGCAGCTCAGAAGAAAAACACTTTTTTCTGCCAGGAACTCCTACAAGGAGTTTCTCTTGCTGTGGCCCATAAAAGGGTGTCTGTGTGAACAGTACACAGGATCTTCATCAACACACGCGAGCACGGCTGTGTCCCCCAGCAGTCCTCAGCAAAGCCAGATGAAACGCAGTGCGGGGCACGGGGGCCCAAAGCAAGGAGGTCTCAGCATGTGACTGTCTGATGATGGCCCAGTGTCGGGGTAGATTTTAGTCTATCGGGACTGATGGTTTTCAAACTGGGTTCCATTTGGCCACTTGGGGAGGCTGTGGTGTGTCCGACATTCAGAACCTTTTTTCCCAGCAGCTCTGCCTAAATCTGTTTTTATTTTAGGTTTGATAAAATGTTGCATTTGAAGAAAGAATTGTGTCAGTTAAAAAAGTGGCAACATGACAAATGTGAGGAAGGCCTCCTCACCCTTCCCAGCCCCGTTTTGGGTGAAGTTAGGCAGCACAGTCTGAGGTTATGCTTTCCGGCAGGCACCTGGAGAAACTGCCTCAGAACACAGAGAACCAGCTCTGGCCATTCCCCTGGGGCATGTTAGCCAGTGGCCTTAAACCAGAGCCCCACCTCAGAGACCTGCCAGAGAGTCTAGCCCCCTCCAGCCGCCTGGGCGCTGCTGTTTCCAACACGTACTAAGATTCCTGGATCTGTCCTTGGAGTTGCCCGGAAACATGCTCGGAAGATGATTCCTTCTGAAAAGCCCCCAGTACTCCCAAGGACGCCAGGGACAAACTTTATGAGAAGCCACGAGGCCAGCAGAACCCACCCAGGGTCACATGCCTGTACTGCTCGGTCACAATGCAGACAGAAACCTCTCCAGGCACCTGTGTCCCCTGGCGCTCTGAACTTCTTCTCATCCCCACACGTTGCTTCTCTTCTTCCACCCAAACTTCCCTGAGCCCCCTGGAACCTCCTTTCCAAGACAAACATCTCTTACTGCAGCCCCTTACCGAGGGTATCCTCCTGCCCTAGCTGGAACCTGGCTCTCCCTTGCAGGTGAACTTCCCCTGGAGCCCTCCTGAGGGTCATCTGCTGTGTCCCCATGTGCTTCCTCTATCTCAGAGCCAGGAGGTGAGAGCAGCCACCTCTTTGTTCACAGTGTCACTTCCAGGTCCTGACATTTCTCCCTTGCCCAAAACTGCTCCTTCCAGACTCACTCCACAAAACTGAAGCCCCTGGCAGTGCCTCACCTGTGTGCACTCAGCCTACAGCGGCAGTTTTCATACAGGCTGAAGCCTTCCTACCTCTTTTCCAAGGATGTTCTCTTATCAGTGGAGCATCTTGACCATATGCAGGACAGGTGCTGACAAGTAGCGGCCCCAGAGCAACTCAGAGGCAATAATGAGTGAGAGCTGGGGGCTCCTCATCCCTCAATGAGCCCGTTCTGAGGTGTGTTGCACACAGTCTCAGGAGGTCTGCTGTGGGACTGAGCCCCAGTTGCCCTCAGAACAGCCCATTCATTAGTGAGCCCTTCACTGTCTCTCCTCCCTTCTCTCCCTGCTCCCTCCCTGAGCTCCAAGGATCATCTCCCAAATAAACCACCTGCACCCAGATCCTTGTTTCAAGGTCTGCTTCTGAGAATCCAAAAAAAGGCACAGCTCCCCACCATTCGCCTAGCCCTACACTGTTACTCTTGCTGTCACTCACCTCTCCCCCCCAAGAAGAACTTCATACTGAACCCTCTGTCCTTCCTTCTGCCCATCACTGGCCTCTTCTTGGAGGCACTGCATCTCTGGGACCACAGTCTTACCTCTCACCTTCAGGTCCTGGTTCACCCACCTCCAGTGACCTCCCTCTCCATCCCACCATGGCAACACTTTCCCTTGGCTTCACCCTGGATCTTGTCCTCCTTAGAACCACTAAAGTTTACATTCATACTTGCAATCTCACCAGAACCCTTTTCTCTTGCTTGGTTACACCCACTTCACTTTTCTTCCTCCTCACTGAGATCTCAACTTCCTTAACCTCAGCAGGTCTTCTTCCCCAGTCCCATAGAGACCACACAGTCTGGCCCCTCAACTCCACTCCTGTCGCTCCTGAACACCCAACCTATGGATCAAAGAAAAAATTGAAAGAGAAATCAAAAATATCTTGAGACAAACAAAAATGGAAACATAATGTACCAAAACGTATGGGATGCAGCAAAAGTAGTTCCAAGAGGGCAGTTCGTAGTGATAAATACATACATCAAGAAAAAAGATAGATCTAAAATAAACAATCTAACTTTACCCCTCAAAGAACTAGAAAAACAAGGACAAACTAAGCCCAAAGTTAGCAGAAGGAAGGAAATGATGAAGACTATGGCAGAAATAAATGAAATAAAGAACAGGAAAGCAATAGAAAAGAATAACAAAACTATAGTTGATTCTTTGAAATAGTACACAAAATTGATAATCCTTTAGCTAAACTAACCAAGAAAAAAGAGAGAAGATTTAAATAAATAAAATTATAAATGAAAGAGGACACATTACAACTGATACCACAGAAATACAAAGGATCATAAGAAACTATTATGAATGCCAATAAATTGGACAACCCAGAAGAAATGGATAAGTTCCTAGAAACATACAACCTGTCAAGACTGAATCATGAAGAAACAGAAAATCTGAATGGACCAATAAGTAGTAAGGAGATTGAATCAGTATTCAAAAACCTCCCAGGAAAGAAAAGCCCAGGACCAGATAGCTTCACTGGTGAGTTCTAACAAACATTTAAAGAAGAACTAATATCTATTCTTTTCAAACTCTTTTAAAAAACTGAAGAGAAAGGAACACTCTCAAACTCCATTTCTGTCAATCACATCAACTCCCTGGCCTCGCTTTCGTTGTAAGTACTCAGTAAAACTCCAACGCTAATCAATCCAAATTCTGCCATCTGGATCCAAACCCAGGCTAATAGCCCTGCAGGTGAAGTCATACCACCTAGCAGGCTGGAATCACTATTTGTTTACAGCATCCAACCTCAATCCAGCCCTTGATACTGCCCAGGGATCTCCTTATCCTTCTTTACTTGACTCGCTTCCTTTAAACAGTTGACAAGTTCAGAAGTTCTCCTCTCTGCTCAAGCCTAAAACACCACCACCCACTCCTCCTCCTCAGGAGATAACAACTCCTTCAGGGAAAGAAAACCTTCTGATGCAAACCTGTCAACTTCTTTTCCCAATCCAAGTATGTCCGCAACATCCCCTCCCATCCCATGCATTTCACAAATCTCTATTGAGTACCTGTTAGGAACCAGGTAATGTGCCAGTCACTGTGTTTCCCAGAGCTCCGTGTCCAGGCCAGCTCTCCCTCCTGACAGCCACAGCACCACCTACTGGACAGCTCCACCCAGATGGCCCACAGGCACCTCCACCTCGGCACACACAAAGTGAACTGATTATCTTTCCATCCGAACTTGACTCCATCTGCACCACGGCCAAAATCAGAAACTCAGGAGTCATCCTTGGCCTCATTCGCCTTCGCTTTCCCAACCCACCCAGCCAACACCAAGTCCTGCTGATTGTACTTCCTAAAGAGTCTCGAATCCATTCCCGTCTCCATCACGCACCACCTGTATTACCTCTTCAGTCTCCCAACTTGATCCCCTCCAATCCATCCCCCTCAGGCCACTTGGAATGATTTTTCTAAAACAGAGGAACCTGGTAAGGGGAGGGACTAGCAGAATTTCCTCTAAAATGCCCTGTGTGGGGAAAGGTGCGTACTGAAGCAGAAAAGAGGGAGACAGAGGAAGAATTCCCTTCTGATCACCACACCGGGAAAGTGTGTCCCCAAGTTCTAAGCCACAAAGCATAATTCTCCTGCAAGACTTTCAAAGCAGTCTCCACGCATTGCCCACTATCACCATAAAACCTTATGAATAATTTGCTACTGAGTGTTCTGAAAGCATTCATTAAATGGCAGAGATGCAGCTATGGTATAATAAGGGGAAACACCATATGCATTTAGACTAAGGTACACTGTAGTTCAAATCTCACGTGTGCACCTTATTTGCTGAGCCTGATTCCCCAGCTGAACGAAAACGCTCTCGCACAGCATCAGATGAGACAATATGAGAGCAGTGCCTCACACAGAACTGCCATAAACTCTACATGATCAATAAATACCGTTGCCCTTCCTCTGCCCTCTGTGACGCTGTTAAAACAATGTAGATTATATTGATAACCCACTTGACTGCTCTTCCATATGTTTTCCTATGGTTTTATTCACTCACAAAGTCCTTCGATAAAACCAAAGGATACAAATGCAACTGTTCGCATTTTAAAGGGGTATGTAGTATATGTTTGTACACATATCTGATCATATGAATATACATCTGGTTTCTTGATATTTCTGATATTCCAGATGTGACACATATGCTGCCACATACACACATACACATAAAAAATTTAGCACATTCATATTCAAGTATCACAAAAGGAATATGTCACTATCTGGAACTAGGGAGTCAAATAATTTCCTAAACCCATGTGCCATGGATGTGTTATGGATGCATCGTCTGCCAAACAGTGGAAATGTGTGCTGAAGACACACATCGTTATATTTACAAACCAAGTGGCAAATATCTCCTAATTGGACTAGCAGGAATGTCAATGATATTCATAATTTAACGAGAGGCTCTATGTAGGGTCCTCATTTTTCTCCCATTTACCCACCTGGACCAGCAGAAGACTGAAATACTGGTTCAAGGCTGGGCATGAGGTATGGTGGCACTCATCTAATGATGGTTAATTTTATGTCTCAGCCTCGTTAGGCCATGGCATCCAGTTGCTTGGTCAAACACCAGTCTGGATTCTGTGAAGATGTTTTTGGATGAGATTGGCATTTAATCAGTAGACTATGAGCAGATTACCCACCATAATGTGAATGGACCTAATCTAATCAGTTGAAGGCCTTAGAGAAGACTGGGTTCCCCCTAGAAAAGGAAGGAGTTTGCCTCTGTTCAGACTCCAGCCTGCCAGCCTCTGCTGCAAACTTCAGATGCTAGCCTCTACAATTGTATGAGCTGGTCTTTAAATAAATGTCTCTTCTCTCTCTCTCTTCATTTAAGTATATATATGATATGTAGAGACATCTACATATTATATTATAGATAATGTCATTGAATATCTGAAGAATATATATGTATGTGTATATATGTATATGTATGTGTAAATATATGTATTTGTAAATACATAGAGAGAGGTTGGCGTTTGAAATGAGTGTAGATAGACGGATAGATAGATAGATAGACAGACAGACAGACAGACAGACAGATAGATAGATAGACAGAGAGACAGACAGACAGACAGACAGACAGATAGATAGATAGATAGACAGATATCCAAGGACACAACACCAGGGAAATCAAGCCACTGTTTCCCTTCATGCACATATTTCTCTTCTTTAGACTAAAACAATAGATGAACAAGCAGGGAATAGTGACTCTCTAAATCGACTCAGCCAAGTAGGAATATTCAAAATAAAACCACCCTCCTTCTCCACACTTTCTTTCAGGATCCCTCTTCCCTCCCAAAGATGTGTGGTCCTACACCGGGAGACGCGGGGAGGTTTGGTGTTTGCACTGAGCAGTGTTTAGGTTTGCTAAAGTGCAGCGAGGAGGAGCTGGAGGGGGGAGGGTGGAAGAGACAAGACTGAAGGAGGGACTTGGAGGCTGGAACAAGAGAGAAGGGTCATTTTGTGGAGGGTCTGGGATGCCAGCTCAGAAGGTACTGGGGAGTCACTGAAGGCCTGAGAGCAAGGGAGTAGCAGGAACCAAATGTGCATCCATACGTGGACTGAGCTGATGCCAGAGAGAGCCCCAAGTGGGGAGACCAATTAGAAAACTGTTGCATTTCTATCAGGGCACTCAAGACCTGAACCAGACTTGTGACGGTGAGAATGAAAATACGAGTGTGACAGGAGACTGGCAGAGGTCCGATCACTAGGAAGCTGATTGGATATGAAGGAAATGAGAAGGAAAGCGAAGGGAGAAGAGAAAGGTGACCGGAGGTACCCAGCCTGCGGTGAGGCAGCTTCCCGAGAGAAACGGGGAGAGCGATTGGAGGAATTGGTATGGGGAGGGTGGGAAGGAAGACAAAATCCCCACAGCTTCTAAATCTACAAATCCCCTACGATCCAGGAAATCTGCCTCTGGTGGGTACCCAGAAAAATTCCCACCCAAGTCCGCGGAGAGCTGTGTGCTAGGCTATTCACTCCAGCACTGTTTGCAGAGTGGGAAGGTGTAAACAGTTTCCCACCTAAGAGCTGGAGAGCTACAGTGGTGAACGACAGTCAGGACACCAGGAGGGGTTAAAGCAGCAGACTGACGTGCAGAGGGAAGGAGGACAAATCTTAGAACCACAGTGCTGAGTGAACGAGAGCAAGAAGCACGGTGGCATCTATATTACACATTTATGGAAAATAAAAGTACTCTTCAGGTTTAACAAGAAGACACGGATAAAAGGATAAACACCAAACATCTGAGGATCTTGCCTAGAGGGGAGGAGAGTTAAAAAGAAGTGGGAACAGGAGACAGGAGTGGCGCGCTCCAGGGACAGTCACGGGCAGCCCTCTGCACCTCTGTGGGTTTCCTGCCCCACATCCACCCTACTCCCCGCCTTAGCATTAGTTATATTTGCATCCACCAAAATTCACTTTTATATGTAGGCCAATAACTTTTTAAGTTGTTTTCATAGGCAATTGTGTTGTTTCTCCTTCCTTATAGCATGCCTCATCATTGAACCTTGTTGTTACATTCACTGACGGGCCTAGGATGAAGCCAAAAGTCATTGAATATCTGAAGAACATTCTCTTTCTTTCTAAACACACAAAAAGATTACAAAATATATGCCAAAATACTGCCCAAGGCTTTTGTTTGAGACAATCTGATAGAACCATGCTGTGCTTACAGGGGTCTTGTTATCCCTTTTGAAGAATGAACTCCCCATGCGTACGTCTAGCCTCTGCCTTCAGCTCTCACCCTGGACTATTCCTGAAGGCAACACCAACACTGTTCCTGGAGAACTGAGTCACAATGAAGGACATGGGGAGAAACCCCAAAAGTGAGGCTCAGGATGGTTGACTCTACACTTGTGTTTTGGTCTTTGACCCTGACATACTTTTAACACCAAGATTCTTAGAAGAATGGCTTGTAATGCAACCCCCAGGTGCACGCTCTTGCGCACACACGTTACCCATCAACCTCAGTTTCTAAGTGTCTCTCAATGAATGCCCGAAATCATCAGGTGGTATCCTCAGGATCACAGGGCAGCTTTCCTGTGATGACACTAATTGCTTCTGCAGTCACTCACACAGCACTGTGTCACCTGGTATAATACTCCACTAATCAATAATGTCCTAGTGTCCTCAGGTAAGGTCATGACCTTAGGGGAAGTTCATATTGTTTTATTAGAGGACCTGCCCATCCTCACTATCTCCAGCAATTCAAAAGCCTCCTTCTGAACTCATTTTCGCTTTTCATCCCCATCTCCATAGATGTATTAGCTAGGGTCCTGCTGCAATAATGCAATAATCTCATTTGTTTACTAGAGCAAACACTTACTCTACACACCACGTCTGCAGATCAGCTGCAGTTTAGCCAATCTCAACTGGACTCCAGGCTTTGTTTATGGTTCCAGACCACTCCACGTGTCTTGTTCCAGGGGAGAGGCTGAAGGAGCAATGGCTGCATGAGGCATGCATTTCTCACAGTGGAGGATGAAGCCCAAAAGGCCAAGCCAAACCATGCAAGCACATTTAAACCCTCTGGTTAGATATGGCTCTCCAATCTGCCCTTGTTTCACTGGACAAAGGAAGTTCCATGAGGGAACTTGTGTTAGAGAGCGGGTGGGGATGTCCCCTCTGCCTGCCCTAGTGGGAGGCACCGCTAAGTCTCCAGGCAAGGAGCTTGGTTGGAGAACCCTATTACAAAGAAGAAAGGAGAATCTGGAACAGTAATCAATCTACCACAAGGAGAGGTTGTTACTGAAACTTGGTTTTTTTGAGGGCTTTTTTTTTTTTGGACATTAGTTGCTATATCCTTCTCTGTGAGGACGCACAGGAGAAATTTCTCTCCAGTCTCAGGTCCTGGATGGTTATACTTCTGGTAAATGACTGCTTTCATTTTTTAGACCCTCTGCACTCTTTACATTGGTGCTAGGAATTTCCAGCCCACCTCTAGCAACTGTGCGTGATGCAGGCTTTCCTCTGGACTCGCCTTAATCTTTCTACCTTTATTTTCTCTTCAGCCTAATTTATCACTTTCTTATTCAGTTTGATCTCTGTATTTTTATAGGCCATTTCCTTTTCTTTTTTTATTTTTGTTGAATTTATAGTCATTTATGCATCCAACAAATATACTTTTAAAATTTCTTTCTGTGACTAAGTAATATAGGCACGTGTTTGGGAAACTTAATGCAAGAGGCATGCAGAGAATAAGTGAGTTTCTCTCCTACCCCTGTCTTCGCCCATACAATTCCCCACCCCAGAGGTAGTCACTGTACCATATTCAAATTGTGTGAACATGAGTCTTATCTGTTAGAATTCCAGAGAAACTTCTGGGACAAGGAAATCTACGCATTTTAAATTTTGAAAGGTATTGGCCAATTGCTTTCCCCAAAAGTGTATGCTAGTTTGCTCTCCAGTTAGCGTTGTATGAGAGCGGCTGCTTTCCTACAGCCGCACCAGCACTGTGTGGTATCACAGATTAACCACGACCTGTTTTCAAAGTTTTGATCTCTGCCCAGTTGATAAGTAAAAATCTTTTTAAAACATTAGTATGTCTTTTTCTGTTCATATCTTTTGGGAACATCTTTTTCTTATTGGTTTATAAGAGCTCTTTGCATATTAAAGAAATTAGAAAGATAGCATATCACTGTTGCAGTTTCAAAGCCTTTTTGAAATGGGATGAATAGATAGATACATGCATAGATAAATGAAATAAACAGATAATGACCACTTAAAATGCATACTTGGAAAAGCATTGGCTAGTCCTTGGGTCCTAGCAAGAAATCGTGATTTGCACAAGCTTCTGACCCCCTCCTCACTCCTGACTTTGAAGCCATACGTTTGGATTTTATGATTCCTCCCAGACAAGACAGAGCTCCTTATTCAGTAAGTGGAAATGGGGTTAGTGAGCTCTCCATGGGAGAAGCCTCCTGCTTAGACAGCTGTCTGGCATAATATACATTTCTGAGCATTTGTCAAATATCCTGGGTAAATGTTGCATTTTTCTAAATCAGAGCCTAAGTATACAGACCTCGCATTAAGCCAAACAGCATGCTTTCAGGTAATATACGTCTGCAATCAGTTTTGTGTTCTCCAGCAAGGCCAGCCTCAGTGTGCTACCAAAAGAAAGGAGAAAAGTTTGTGAATGTGGGCATGCAAACGCCAAGCTCACATCTGCCCGCAGTCACAGCTCCAGTCACATCCAAGTGTTGGTGTGGTCACGGCCAATTCACTTGAAAGCCAATGTGGTTCCAAGCTCACATTAGTAAGAAAACAAGGTTTCTGGTCCTTCGTAGTTTCAGTTTGGAGGGGTTTTGCTGCTATTGTTCAAAAAGAGCAAGTCTTGCACTGATTTGGCTTAAAGACCACAGCTGTCCTGAGGCTGGTCCTCCACGTAGTGGTTTGCATTTGTGCGGGTTTAGAAATCTTCACGCCTCCTCTGTTCTTCCAAAAATCTAAATCATCCTTGATGCTTTAAAACGAAGCAATATCTGCAGAACTAAAAAAGAGCATTCTTGCAATTTTTCTGGTCTTTTTAACCATTTGCAAATAAGTTATGTTTGTTTAAAACAGAATGAAAGCATCTACAACTTCAAATATTTGTGCAAATTATGTATGGACTATTAACAGCATGAAACCCCACATGCAAATCAGTTTCAGTGGACTGAGTTTGGGGGGCTTGTGTCTGCTGTATAAACAACTGAGTGTTTCTGAAAAACTGTGCTAATGCCAAATAACCATATCTCCCACTTTCCAGCCATTCATTTTGCCTTACATTATTCCTTTATTTACTTATTTACACACATCTTCCTCAAGAAAAAATTTAAGGTTGGCATTGTAGAATGTCCATAATCAGGATTAAAGGCTCTTGCTAGAGCATCACCGAACAAGGTTTCCTGGTTGCTTTTTAATTAATGAAATAATCTACTTCTTTCGTTCCTAGAACAATAAGAAATTATCTTAGTAAAGTAAAACTTAACAAATGTCAAATGGCACCTCACGGTATCTGAATGGAGTTCAGCCAACATGACGAGAGGAGAGACATCCTGAGTCATCTAGCCTGTCCTTAAGTGGGTGCAAGTGGCTCCCTCTTCCCGCAGGTGCGGCATCTACATGGAATTGGGGCTGGAAAAGCAATGTGTCATCCCCTTCATTTCGTTTTTTAATCAATAGAAAAACTGAAATTGCAATTTCTACCTTCTTACCTCAAAGAGACATCAAGAAAATAACATAGAAAGTGTCTAAATGGTTTCAGATGGCTAGGAAACTATGAAAGCAAAATTACTGTCTCCTCTTTGCGATTCTGAAAAAAATCACTTAAGTCTTTTTTTTGGCAATGTTCTCAGTACTTTCAAAGTCAAATACAGAGCCATTCATAAAATTCATAAGATTAAATTCAAAAAATATAATTCATTCATGAAATCATATATATATATTAAATATATATATATTCAAAGGCAACTCTCCTTTATATACCAACTATCTATTGGTAACAACAACATTTTTTCCCTTAACTAAGATTTAAAATTAGATTTTACCTGTTGGAAATTCAATGGCACGTGTAACAAGTTTACGGAAAGCCATTAATGTTGGTTGGTTTTGAAACAAATTCATTAACATTAAGTTAAACTCAGAAGTCGATTGCTATGGATAAGAAATAGCTGTTCTAGCATCGCTACTGCTCTGGGCATCTGACCATTAGAATTTGAGTTGAAAGGGGCTTTAGGCGTCATCCTGAACAACACTTTCCTGATGGTGAACCAGTCTATATTTGAAAATTCCATGTTTTAAAAAAAAAAATTAGGGCTAGCCAGTGGCGTTGCGGTTTAGTTTGCACACTCCCCTTCAGAGACTGGGTTCACCAGTTCAGATCCTGAGCAAGGACCTAGGCACCACTTATCAAGCCATGCTGTGGGAGGTGTCCCACATACAAAATAGAGGAAGACGGGCACAGATGTTAGCTCAGGGCCAATCCTCCTCAGCAAAAACAAAAAAAAAGTTAACGTTCAGTTGTTAAAACCCTACATTCAGAAAGACCTTAGGGGCTGGCTCCGTGGCCGAGGGGTTAAGTTCTTGTGCTCCGCTGTGGCGGCCCAGGGTTCGGATCCTGGGTGCGGACATGGCACCACTCATCAGGCCACATTGAGGCAGGGTCCCACATCCCACAACTAGAAGGACCTGAAACTAAGATATACAACTGTGTACAGGGGGAGTTTGGGGAGATAAAGCAGAAAAAACAAAAAAAGATTGGCAACAGTTGTTAGCCCAGGTGCCGATCTTTAAAAAAAGAAAAAAGAAAGACCTGAGACTCCAGTTACTGCAGCAGTGACCCACAGGTCAGATACCACAAATCACCTGCTGGTCTCCAAGTGTCCCAGAAAATCTAAGCAAGACTGGCCCCAGAGCCACTCCCTCCTCCCCTGACACCTCCACTCCCATTTCCTCTGCTCCCTCTCTCTCTGCAGCTGCCCATTTGACCCCAGGCTCATGGTGTTTCTCCATGAATCTCTTCAGTATCGGATACTAGCCACACGCCTGTGACCACAGCCACTGTACAAGCTCTGGGGGTCGCTGACACACCCCCGCTGCCTGCTATTCCACCCCACCATTTGCTCAAGCCTGCACTTGGGGCTTTCCCTGGCTGTCTCCTCCTCCCTCAGCAACCTCCCCACACGCACATGCACTCACACCCTCATTCAATCCACGAGTCTCGATAGCTCCAAAATGTCCCCCAATTCCATCTTCCCTCCTCCCCACTGCGGCTGCTGGTGACTCAGCCACTGCGGTCCTATGCCTGCCTGTCGCCTGAATGTCCCTTCTGTGCCTCACTTTCAGTCCTGCCTTCCTTCCACCTGTTATACCTCCCCAGCAGCCAGAACCATCTCTTTACGACAAACGTCACTGTGCAGCAGCTCCGCCTTCACCCTCCAACTGCCCCGTGCTGAAGATGTGAAACCCCAGCCCCTGTGCGGGGCCTCAAAGCCCTGCACGATCCAGGCCCCTCTGGCGTCTCCAGACCCGTGACTCCCTTTTGCAGCCCATCCCTCCACGGGGCAGTTGGTGGTCTCCGGAAGACCCTGAGCACTGTGCCTAAAGAGCCCTATGCCCACTGGCTGCAGTGAGGCGCTGAAGGGAGACGAGAAATAAAACAGGCTGAATTGTCATCTGCTGGCTGCTGTGACGAAGCACCATGGGTGGCGTGGCTTTAAACAACCGAGGCTTCTGTTCTCTGGGTTCTCGCTCTCCCTGGTCAGTTCCAGATCCCCAGAGACCAGTTGCTTGTTGGAGTCTGTGGTGTACTGACCACGTGGACCCTGCTTCCATTTCTTCTCAGAAGACCTAGCCCCTGCATGCTGCCAGGCTGCCTGCAGCCTCGCTGTCTCCATGCCTCCCTGGGATGGCCAGCCCGGGTCTCCTTTCATAAATCCTATTCTACTTACGGATGTATCTGTAAGGTCCTTGTGAGGAATTTTGTTCTTTTGAATGTGAAGTTCTATAAATATTATCAATGATAAAGAAATCCTTGGATATGGTAAATAATAATAATAATAAATAAATAAACTGGGTGGCTTTAAACAACAGATAATTGTTTTCTCCATTCCGGAGGCTGGACGTCCGAGAGCAGGGTGCCAGCACGGTCGGCTCCCGGTGAGGCCCTCGTCGTCACTTGCAGACAGCCAGTTTCTCCTCGTGTCCTCACAGGGCACAGAGAGCTCTGGTGTCTTCCTCTTCCTATAAAGATGGGGCCTCCACTCTCAGGACCTCATCCAAACCTATCCTCCAAAATCCTCGTCTCCAAATGCTGTCGCTTTCGGGGGTAGGGTTTCAACACACGAATTTGGAGGGACACAATTCAGTCCATAGCAGCTGGGAAAGATGAAGCTAGAGGATCTTTTGTGCGTGGGAGATGTGAACAAAATCTGCATGAAGCAGTCTGGGTCGCTCTATCGCTACTGCCCCCAGCTTCACTCCCCTGCAGCTTCTGAGTGATCTTTTCAAGCCAAAGTCAGAGAATGTCAGGCTTCCGCTTCCCCCATCACTCAGGTAAGAGTGAGGGTCCTCACAAGCCCCCGAGGCTAATGGGTCACCTCTGGCACTCTGGCCTCGCCTCCCTTCCCAGCGCCACCCCTGGCTCTCAGCTTGGTCTCGGGATCTTCGGTTTTTCTGTTTCCTCTGACTGGGCCCCTCTGTCGCCAGCGGTCTGCCTGGTTCTCTCTAGCCTTCCTTCCACCCCACTGGGTCTGGTCTCAAAGGCATTTTATCTGACAGGCTCCCCTGTCCACCATCTGAACAAAAACTCCACTCCTAAATTTCTCCACTTTCCATCTGCTCTCCCTGCCTCACTTGCCTCCCTAACATTTCTCACTCCTGACACAGTGTTCATTTAGTTATTTATTTGTTTGCTCTCTGTCTTTTCTCACCAAAAGGGAAGCTCCGTGAAAGTAGGATTTTATCCGTTTTGGTCACTGTGTGTCTGCTGCACTGGAGCACGACAGGCTTTCAACAGAGATTTGTCGATTCAGTGAATGAATTCCATTAACCAACTGAAAAACGGATGAAAGAAACTGGAAATTGAGTTCAGTCCTTTCCTCTGTTATTATTGAGATGGGAATTTTCAGTTATTAGCGATGCATCACTGAGGCAAATTCTCTATGTCAGGAAACTTCCCCCAGTGCCCAGAAGCCTGGAATCTGCCTGAATTCTCTTTGGCGGTAGTCCGTCCAGTCAGCCCTGGGTGTCATTTCCATGAGCTGAACTCCCTCTCGTGGGCACCGGGCCTTGTCCATCCCCAGGGAACCGACTCTGCCAGCTGCTATTCTCTTGCTTGAGAAGGCGCATCAGAATCCAAGTGAGAATGACATTGTGACATCAAGACATCACTGGGGTGACATGGATTTACTCTACTGATATAAAAGTAAATAATGTGAACCACATACTTTTATCTGTTTACCAGCAAGGCTACGCATTAACAATACCGGTGTTTTGCAACGTTCCGGGTGAAACCACCACACCAGGTGAGACTAGGCGGTTATCATGAAGATACACGTTGTGGTTCTGCGACAACTTTCACTTTGTCTACACAGAGTCATTGTATGTGTCTACAAGGCACAAATCTCATGCAGATCCGGCAGGCAAATGTGTGGCAGGCAGACCTCGTGTTCCCCTCACCTCCAGCACCGTCGTGAGGAAGCACCGCCCACCTCGCAGCCTCAGCACCGCATTTCTCGGCCTCGGGGGCTTCCTGAGCCTTGTCCACCATAAGGCAGGCCAGACACGCCTTTTATGAAGAGCCCGCAACTGTGACCGGCGGGACTTGGTGTGTAAATACCTCAGCTCCCTCACTCCAAGGTGTGTTCACCGTGTATTCCAGGGTTCTCCAGACGACTTAAGTTTGGGTGGCGCACAGAGACAAATGGATGGATGACACACCCATTATGGACTGCCTTCTCTTCCTGTCTCGTTTCTCCACACCCTAACAGTGTTCCTTGAGATCACTTCCCAAATTAATGTTTCGGTTCTGCTTCCGGGTGAACCCAAACCAAGACAGAGTAATAGAATTATTGGAACTTGGAAGAAATGGAGAGGTGACCGATTCCCACCTTATTTTACAAGTGAGGAAACTGAGGCTCAAGAAGTAACTGATTTCCCAAGAATGCAATAAGTGGTTGGGTTTACAAGCCAGGTTTCCAGATTCCTAGGTCAGGATTCTTTTCAGCACACCCTTTCTCTCCAGATTTAACCTGAGACTGAGGTGATCAAATATCTTCTTAGTATTTCGTATCCTGGAATCTGTCACCTTCTGATTAGAGTGTTATGATAACAAGTAAGTATTTTATATTCACAGAAACATATATTTAAAATAATTTCTATGCATTGATATATGTGAAATTCTTAGAAGTGATTTCATCATTATAATAAATGCCAATTTCACACTTTTCAGTAAACTCAACACACTTTTTTTTTGAGATTTAGGAGTAAATTCAAAACCTGAACTGAAGTACACAAAATAAAATAGAAAGGGTTTTAGAAGTATAAGCATATTTCTAGGTTGACAGGCTCCGGATTTATGGAAGAAAGGCACTAAGGGGGCCCCACACAAGCCTGGCCCCCAGCCCCTCCTGGATGGAGAAGGGGCAGGCTGGAGGGGACTGCTGAAACTCTGATTCCAGAATCCCTGTCTCCAGCAGTCACGTGCAACACAAAACTCATTTCAGTCAGAGGCCTAAATAGTAATATTGCTGCCACCAGAAATGAGCTGTGGAGAGAGAACTCTTTGGTGGCCTGTCATCAATGGGAAGGCACTGCCAGCAGGCAGCTCCAGTGACTTTGGAGCGGTTGAAAACGCTTCCTTAGTGTTCTCATTTATGGTCGCTATACAGGCTGGGACGCTCTCTACTAATGGCTTCCTTCTGTGTGTGGCATTCTCTGTGACTTCAAAGGGTGACCACTGGGTGGAAGGAGAAGGTGAGGTTTAATCTCAGGCACAGAGATTAAATGGAAAGTGGGACTTTAGAAAAGGTCAATGAAGTCTTTAAATAGAAAAGGGAAAGGGAAGGAAGGGAGGAACATATTTCTTGTGAGCAGTGAAGTGACTGGGTACCTGCCTTGCTTCTAACGTGATTTTGATGCTAATGTTCCCACTTGATCCTTCATTCCTTGAGGGTCTCTGTTCAAGAAGAGAATATCAATGTGGGTAATCCCGAGACTCTCCAAAAACAAAGCAGCAATCTTCTCAAGCACAAGCCTATTTGGCTTTGAATTGCAGAGTATATTTTTTGTTTCTGTGTTAGCATTTCTTTTTTTAAATCATTAGTGATTTTTTTTTAGTATCTACTATTATCTAGACAATGTCAATTGCTTCAGGGGATTAAAATTCTTATAAGACACAGTTCCTGCCCAAATGGAGATGGCAAAGAAACTAACACATGAGTTTGAAATCTGTTATGTGAGAGGGCACTGCTGAAGATGAGATTTTGGAGGTAACCCATTCCCCGAATAGGACGCTCCATTCTCCATAAGCCATGTGGTGGGAAGGGCTAAGACCTGGGGGTCAAATTCTGATCTGAGCTGGAATTCTGACTCAGCTGTCAACTTGCTGTGAGCCCTTCCTCACGTTACTAGGACCCACCGACTCTCAATATTCTCATCTGTAAAAAGGGATTACCACCTACCTTTAAGAGATGTTTGGAAGAGTCAATCAAGGGACTCACAGACAAAGTGTCTACAGAACTTTGCCACATTCTTTTGAAATTATTTCTTTACACCTCAGTACATTCCACCAGATCGAAGCTTCCCAAGGACGGAAACCTCTTGTTTCTCTGTGTCTCCAATGCCTGGCCGAGTAAGTGCTCAAATGACGTGCATGTTCTTACTGATCTCTCACTGCGCTCTAATGAAGATGCATGAAGCTGAAGCAGTAGCTTGCCAACAAGCCAAAGCCACCTGGATGATCGTGGCACCCAAGCCTGGACCCCAGCTCATAGAACCTGCAGTCAGGTGCCGTGTCCACAGCTGCAGAGTCGTCAGCAGTTGATTAGCCACTGAGCAGCCTGGGGGTTGTCAATAACTGTCACTCTGGTAGGAAATCTTTATAAAGAAAGTCTGTGAAGAAAAACCAAGAAGTTTATATCTAAATCCATAATATCATTGCATTGTTGGTACATCAAAGAGACACAGTGAGAGAGGAGAAACTGCCTTCCCCTGCTCACGCCGTGTGGAATCTCTCTAGGTGTCTCCTGCTCTCCTGTCAGAATATTTGCTCTAGCTGATGCAGGAAGGGGCATGAATTTTGGAGATGTTAGACTTGTTTTTAAATTCTTAAGTGCTATGCAAATGCAAGTCATTATTGTTTCCTTATAACTCTAAGGAATCCAAGAATAATTTCTTCCAACAGGCTGTGTTTTCAGGTACATACAATTCCCAAATCCCCACCTTGGAAAATTCTCAATGTGCCATATTATCTTGTAGTCAACGAAATATAGTAGATTTGCACGCCATAAAAATGCCTAGTTAGGGGCCAGCCCAGTGGCGTAGTGGTTAAGTTCACGCACTCTGCTTTTGGCAGCCTGGGGTGCACAGGTTCAGATCCCTGGGTGAAGACCTACACATCACTCATCAAGTCATTCTGTGTCAGTGTCCTACCTACAAAATAGAGGAAGATGGGCACAGATGTTAGCTCAGTGACAATCTTCATCAAGCAAAAAGAGGAAGCTTGGCAACAGATGTTAGGTCAGGGTCAATCTTCCTTACCAAAAAAAACAAAAAGAAAAAAATGACGAGTTAGGAGCCATCCTCATGGCATGGTGGTGAAGTTTGGCACACTCCACTTCAGCAGCCCAGGTTTGAAGGTTCAGATCCCAGGTGTGGACCCACACCACTCATCAGCCATGCTGTGGCTGCAATCCACATATAAAGTGGAGGAAGATTGGCACAGATGTTAGCTCAAGTCTAATCTTCCTCAGCAAAAAACAAAATGCTAGCATGTTTTTATACCTTGGGATGGGAGACAGCAACAAGAGCAATAGAATTTCCTGAGGAAGTTTTTCAGAATCCACAAGCCTGAGTTGCACCTCAGGCTGCTTCAGTTGGAATTCTTAATACATAACTTCAGCTGTAGGTCCCTTGGCTAGACTGAGAAATGCCACCTGAGTTGCCAAGAAGGTAAGATAGACTTTGACCCTTTTGCACTGACATTGTTTGAGTTACCCTGTGTGATGAACTGTAGTCTCTGCTCACAACTCTTGCCTCCTTCCCACCCTTGCCATGAGTCACTGTGGATGGACTTTACTTCCTCACCCAATTAATGTTGGGCCCGGCCATATGACGTACTTGGCCAATGAAATGGGGCAGAAGTGACAATGTGCCAGTTCAGAGCCCAGACCTTAAGAAACATTACGTGCTCCTTCTCACCCTTCTTGAGCTTCTGCAACAACCACAAAAAGACTATGTCCTGGATCATCATTGATCCCAGGATGAGAGACAGATGCAAGAAACCTAAACCCTCTGGCAGCCTGAAGCCAGGCTCAAGTTATCCACAGTCCCACGATTAAGATAAAATTAGTAATTGTTATTTTTGTTGCTGAGATTTTGATAGCGTTTATTGCACAGCATTATTGCAGCTGGGATCTGACTCATACACCCTGCAGAGCTGAGAACTAGGTGAATCCGCTTGATCTCTGATATAGTGATTCTTGTATCCTCAGCTCCACCAGGAATCTTATCAATTTATTTGACTTGATGTTTTCTAAGAACAAAAGGATTTCGCAGGAATACTGTCAGCAATTGAAGAGAGATTGTTCCATATCTCTCAGGTCTAAGAATCTACTGGTGAGTAGATGACAGTTTGGCCAACTTATAAGTGAATGTGAAAAAAAAGGGGAGAATTATTCTTTGTCACTATCCAGTCTTGGTTGAAAGACCTGGATATTTCTCCATTATGGCCCCTATAGCTCCAAGATTTGGGACTCAAGTATGCTTCACCTCCCCCCAACAAGACTTCATGGGAAATAAAGACATCAGGCTTATACTGTGTTTTTATAACTCTGTGTGAAACCCAAATCGTCTTAACAGCTTTTGGATAAACTGTCCCAGCGGCTGGATGTAAATCTAGACAATCTGGGCCAGAGAGAAATCTGGAAATGGGCCTGATGCCTCTTGCCTCTTCCACTTTGGTGTGGACTCAAGTGTGGTTTCTGAAAAGCTCTTCTCTTCTCTCACATATGCCATGAAAGCCTCTTTGGTCAGAGCCAGAATCACAAGTAAAGCTTTTGAGAGTTGAATGGATATCTTGGTGTGTTGTTTCTTTGGGGTCATACTTAGTGACCTGATTAAAGAAATTGCTTGCAGGCAGTTTTTTGGCAGAAAATGGCCTGGGGCAACAGAGAGAAGAGCTTTGGAAAAGACCATCTTTGAGGCTCAAGGGAGTTTGGCAAGATCATGTCCCAGCAGGAGCCTCATTGCTTCCGCAAAATACTTGGAGAACATACAATGTTGTTGGCTCCCGCAGATGTTTATATAGTGCTGACTTAAGATATAAATGCCTCCCCACTTTCCTAAATGGTCCTATGTGATTTTATGACATGCTTGTTGCCATTTTCAATCTTCTTCCCACGTTTAAAAGTAAAGAAAGAGGAGATTAAGACTTTGCAGACATAAAAAATGAGAATAAAGAATACTTATTGAGCACTTACTAGATGTACCTGGACAATAAAAAATTGATCCATTCAGAACCAACTGTGTTTGTAGGATAAAGTGGAGACAATGTCAATTTCTTTATAGAATTTCGATTATGGAATCATAATATGGTTTTCTCATAATTATAAGAAAATTTAATGTCATTGGGCTCTGCACCAAGGAAGTTCTACCCAGGCACCAAGCAAAGTAACCTAACACCCCAGACCCTCCTCAAATTAGGATGACATCCTAATTCCAAGAAAGGAGTGGGATGTATGAGCCCAATTTGGGCCCAGAAATAGGCAACTGTGTTACAACCCAGGGGATGGCACACATCTCTCAAAGAGAGCTTCTATGTGGCATCAAAACAGGAACAAAGAAAGGAAGGGCTTAGAATTTTCTCATAAATATATACAAGCTTGTGTTTGAGAATACTGAGGCACTGGGCACTTCTGATAGCTCTGGTCTGATGGAAGTGGGACATCCACCTTGCCTGCCCCTGAACAGGTGACTGTCCCTGCAAGGGGGAAGGCAAAGATGCAGGAAAGGCAGAGGCTGCTCCCCAGGTGCCCCAAGCCAGGAGAAGAAAAGGGAGCAGAAATGTCATCTGGCTGGGGGAATAAAATAAATAATGTAAAACTCCAACAAATAACACAAGGTCAGATAGGACACACACAAAATGGCATAGAGGAAATGCTCCCATTTGCTTAAATTCAGGGAGGAAATGAGGAAGGAACATCAATGAACTCCAACTGGTGACCTTGGGGAAGGTATCACACAAAAAGGAGCAGTAAAGAGGGGTCTTGACCAACATGAAGTCTTGCAATCATTGGAAATGGGGAAGAGAAGAGCTTTCCAGGCTCAGGGAACTGCATACACAAAGGTCCAGAGGCATCAAAATGCAGATATCCCTCAAGAAATAAAGATTATATCAGTGTGCTAGGTTAAGGACATGTGGAGAAAACCCAGAAGTTGGTACTTTGTTCTGTAGGCAACAGGGATGGAGATCTCATCAAGCTGGCAGCATAGGCAGACTCTGAACTCACCTCCTCCCACAAACACAGCTGGGTTACAACTATTATTAGAAAAATTACCCTGGAGACAGAACTGAAAACTGGATAAAAAGAACCCCCACAACAAGGGACAGTCCTGACTGAGGAGGAAGAGGCAGAAATTCCTTCTGGAGAGAAAAAAGCCACCTTCACCAGCCATGGAGCTTCACAGCCAGTGAGGCAGGAGCCACCCTAAGGTACAAAGCCCCCCCTGAAGGAGTGGGGACACAAGTCGGGGCATGTCACCTCTGTAAGCATCCTTCAGACTCAGCACAACTGAGACGAATATCCTATTATCTGGCTTTGCTGGCTATTAACTGCAACAGGGGATACCCCCAGAAAAGTTATCAACATAAGCAGAATAAAGCCAGCTCTTAAAGGGCCCATCGCAAATTCACCCATCTCAGCGAGCAACCTAAAATCACCAGAAAGAAAGGTACACAGTTCTTTGGTGAAAAATGACTCACCTGGTGGGCTCTGGGTATATCCTGGTAAGAGGTGAGGCCTCTCCAGAGACTGAGACATTGGTGGCAGCCATTGTTGAGACCTAGTACAGGCATGCTGACACAGACCCTGGCAGATGCCATTGGAGTTCTTCCCCCAGAATGTTAGCCCAGGGGTCTGCCACGACCACTAGAGCACAGATTTGATCCAGTTCGGCCAGGGCAGGCAGCCGGCCCTAGGGATCAGCCCCACTCAACAGCAAACCCTCAGGCTACTTGTCAGCCTGCAATGACTGGGTGCCTTGATCCTCTACAGGCAGGCAAGTGTGTCTGCTTCTGTGGGGCAGGGCCTGTGTGAGGACCAGGTGAACTGTGGAGGACGTTGGTGGAGAGGTGGGGGCCTCTGCAGTGGGGCAATGGGGTACGATCCAGGGAGTTGGGAAGGGTGCACAAGCCAGGACTGTGTTGATGGTGTGTGTGGTCCTGCAGGGGGTGGGGCTTATCAGTGGCAGAAGACCTGTACTTCACAAACAGCCACAAAGGGGATCGGTTCCACCTTCCAAAGCCTGAAACAATTGGGTGCTCCCATGCCTAGGGCCTGCCCCACACAGCTGCGATCCTAAGAGAGCTGACAACAGCCTTGCAGGCCTGAGGCCTGCAACAACTGTAAGCCCCTAAGCCTAGCAACCAGCTACACTGGGTGCCTACTCATTTAACAGGAAAACTGCAACAGAAGTGTGCTATTAGACCTTGTAGCCAACAGTGCTGGGGCTCCCCAAATCCAATTTACAAACAGCCGGCCAGGGAGGGAAAGACTGGACTCTGGATACCTTCAGTAAGAGCAACCCTGCCACAGCAGAAGAACACAAGCAGCCCATATTGAGGTCACTCTTGGATCATTTGGACTGGTGACAGGAGGGAAGCACACTGCTGTGCCTCAAAAGGCGTCTCTTACATAAGGTCACTTCTCCAAGGACAAGAGACATAGCTGACTCACTTAATACATAGATATGAGCACAGAGAAAGAGGCATAATGAGGAGGCAAAGGAATACATTCCAAACAAGGGAACAGGACAAAACCCCAGAAAAAGAACTAAATGAAACAGAAATAAGCAATCTACCTGAAAAGAGTTCAAAGAAAAACTCATAAGGATGCTCACTGATATTGGGAGAAGACTGCATGAACACAGTGAAAACATCAACAAAGAATTGGAAAATATAAAAAAGAACCAATCAGAAATGAAGAATCCAATACTGGAAATGAAAAACTCACTAGAGGGACTCAATAGCAAAGTAGATGATGTAGGCAAT
Organism: Equus quagga; assembly: GCF_021613505.1. Taxonomy (NCBI): domain Eukaryota; kingdom Metazoa; phylum Chordata; class Mammalia; order Perissodactyla; family Equidae; genus Equus; species Equus quagga. Next base: position 65,900,666 of record NC_060278.1, read on the forward strand.
AGGGAGCCACTGAAATGACCTGTATTTCAGGAAGGTGATGCTGGGGACGGTGTGAGATCAAGTGGAAAGGAGAGATATACTGGAAGCACATGGCCTGAGTCAGTGAGAGTCTGAAGGGAAAAAGAATTGAGAGACTTTGATAGATGCATCTGAGATTCTAGGACAGGCTGGCCACTGGGATGGGTCCAAAAGGAAGGACTGCTGACAGGGAAGGATAGAGATCTACTTATGCAGGCCTTTATCTTCAGCAGCCCCTCCTATGTGCTTCTCCCTGGTGGGAGGCAGCCCTGATTTAAGGGGCTCTGCAGAAACTCCTGGTCCTAACCCCACTTGCCCTCCTACTAAGGTTCATTGTGTCCAGGACATACACACTTGAAAAGTCCCAGGACCAACCTTCAAAACAGACTTCCCCATCCACCAGGAGTTGATTATGTCTCTGAGTTTCTTGAGTTTATAATGTTCTTGACCCCCTATTTTTCCTGATTAACGGTGACGTTGTCTTAAATGGAGCCTGACCTACAGCTTGAGCAGGATGAACGGGCTGTGGGTGAATCATGAGATTCTCTCAGAAATCCACCCTGACCCACCCATATGAAAGACAGATTGATGATCATGAGGCCTTTGCCTCCTCCTCAGAGCAAGAAGCCTGAAGTTATGTTTTCTGACATGTGTTCGTCCACCTGCAGCAGTGGAGGCCAGCGAGGGCTTGGGCTGACAGGACAGCGCAGGGACGACACCAAATTCCACTCAAAGAATTGCTGGGGAGGATGACCCATCAGAGAAATATCGTACACAATTTCTCTCCCATCCAGAATGCACAACTACCATCCCCCGGAGGCCTGTGGCTGACTCCTGTGTGGACATTCCCAGATGTCCAGGTGAGAGGTCGAAGTAGGACCTCAGGGTAAACTTTGGTCCTTGGTAGCCTACTTGAAGGAGTTTGCATGGCCAGAAAATATGAAGCAGCAGGGAGGAAAAGGGTAAGGACAAAGCCAGTGTGAGGTTGAAGGGTGCCAAAAGGATCACTGAGAATTCTGAGAAAGCGGGAGCTACTGGACAGAGCAGGATGGGCTCCCAGGATCTTCCAATTAATGGTAGTAGCAAAATCGGTGTTATAAAACTTGGTATTTCAAAGTGACTTCAAATTATCTGATTTTAAAAAAATAATTGGCATTTTCTAAACAGTCACAGGAAATAGGCTATTTAAATAAAACACACATAGAGCCTTGGTTTCAAATTTGTGCTTCCCCCCATTAGTAAATTAGTAGTCTCTAATTTATTGCATAGCCATCTCCATACTTGTTCTGGGACTATCCGTAGTGTTCAGCTGACTTAGGAGATAAATCGGTCTTTTTAAAAATCCCTTCATTCTTCACACGATACCAGGAAAATGTGTCATTTCCTCGTTTCTCAGTTGCATCACCTATCGAAGGTGTTTCATTGGTGTAAGGCATATTCCAGCCCTCCTCTCATTCACTAAAACATGGACTGTGAAAGGAAGCAGGCTAGGAAGACAGCCTGCATGATGCAGAAAGGCTGCATTTCTTTTGGGGTTGGAAGTGCATGTGCTGAGATTTTAGTGCTAATGGCAACAAAAAATACAGTTTAGAAAGACAACATAATATTTTTTAAATCACACTGATTAACTCCCTTTTGTGTGTCAGTGAGTTCAGGAGATTTTCTAACTCTGGCTCATGGAGAGAAGGAAACTAGACATGGGGGTAGTCTATTTTGCCGTATCTGTTTCTCATAAGCTGACATGTCACTAGTGTTCTCGTCACTGAACAAGAGAGTATTCGATTTGAATTCTACTTTTCTACACTATGTGGACTATCATTATTGAATTCTAGAAATCTGTTTATAATTTGATCAGGGTATAGATTACACTGAGATGAGACCTGGAATTTCTTTAGTAACCGTAGTCAACAAATTGATTCTCATACTGATAGCTGATGTATGAAACAGAAGGCCAACAGCATAGGATAGGAGTCTCAGAAATAACGTCATCTGGGCTTTCGTTGTGAAAGAGGAGATGATTTTGAACTACGCAGACTGGCCTGTCTGGGTCACTATTGCTGTCAACCTATAACCTCTGAGCCAGGTAAATTCAATTTCCCCTGATCCATTTGTCTTCTGCAAAGGAACCCACAACTCAGATCTGGCCTTTAACGTTTTCCGACATGGCGACAGGAACAGCCCGTGCTTGCTCAGCCTCCTCACCACCTTCTTTCCTTTTTGTTTAATGTCAGATGTATTTTCTGGCTTCTTTCCCACTCTCTGCCTCTCCCTGTTTTCAGTGCTTAGTGTAACACACACACACAAACACACACTCAGACACACCTACTCACACAAACATACACTCATATGTATTCACGTGTGAGCACACTCACACATGTTCACACACACTCAGGGACACATTCACACACAGGCGCACCCTAACATACGTTCACATACATACACTCATGCACAAACTCACACACATTCACACATACACTCACACACAAACACACGAACACACACTGGCAAATCCATAAACTGTGTGCCAATGAGAAGCGCATATTTAGGTCTCTGAGACTCTGCGCTCTTCTGTGATTCCTGGGTTGCTCTTTTTGCCAACTTTGTCTACTTTCTGCTCCTCCTCCTTCACCTTAAAACCTTGTGAAATACCAGAATGTCTCTGCTACGTGGGCTGTAGCCAGAGGTTTCCACAAACCATGGACACCCTGCGTTCTGCTCCCCACCCAACTGTGCCCCTGAAAAATGTGAGCTGGGCTTTAGACACTGTTACATTTTCTACATTTGGATATTTACCCATATGTATAAAATCACCATATGGTGATTCATTAAAATAACAGATACAAATATATAATATAAAACAGAGATAAAATATGTAAATTACATAAATACATAAATTCCAAACCCACAGAGAGAGGGAAAAAATGTAACAAGAAAAATAAATCATGAAACTTTACTCCTTCTAATCAGTGGCAATAAAGGAGAAAAAAGCCTAGAAAAAGTAGGTCAAATAGGAATAAAAACATAGGATGAGAATAGACAAGTTCAAACATATCAATAATCATAACATACAAGAATGGCTGCAACTCACCAATCAAGTGGAACTTGTCTGATTGAAATAAAACAGAAAATAAAATCCAGCTCTACACTGTTTATCAGCTGTACAACTTCAGCTTAAGGACATCAAAAGTCTAAAAGAATGGATGGGAAAAAAATGCCAGGTAAATATTAATCAAAAATAAGCTGAACAAACTATGTTATGGTATTTGAGTACAAAAAACATTGAGAGGGACAGAGAAGCACAGAACATCATGATAAAACGTCCACGTCTTCAGAAACCTGTAACAATTCTAAACTCGAATGCACCTAACAAAGTAGCCTCAAAATTTATAAAACAAAAATTGATAAAACCAAAATGAGGCATTAACAAACGTATTATAATAGTAGAAAATTTCAAATTACTGCTCTCAATTATTGATACAGCCACCAGAACAAAATAAATTATTAAAGATTTAGCCATATCAACAGATTTGAAGAAGTCATACAGTTAACATGGTGATCATATTGGTATAAAATTAGAATAAGGAAAAGAAAGAGAAAAGATAAAGAGGAGAAAGAATATGAAAATAAAGAGAACTACTTGAAAATGTAAAGCACTGATGCGAACAGCTGCTGAAAAATCAAACTGTAAGTTGTACAGTCTTTACCAATAAACCATAAAATATTTGATAACAAAGTGTATGGAATGAAGACTAAGGTGTACTCTGAGAAAAACTTACAGCAGGACTGCATTTGCCTAAAGTTTAACTCAAGAAGGTAGAAAAAGAATAAAGAGAAAAAGTTATTAAAATAGTAAACCAAATGAAGTAGAATTAATCTATTAGACCAAAAACTGCTTATCTGAGGACCAATAAAATAGGCAAAGTCTTGGAAAATCTGATTAAGAAGTTGGAAGAGAAGAAACAAACAAGTAAGTTTAAGAATAAGAAAGGAAATATAGAATCGTAGAGGAGATTTTTTAGTTGTTAAAATTGGCTTAAGAAAAAGTGAAAAAGCTCAGTAGATAATAAACCTTGGAAGAAATTACAAAGGCAGTCAAAGCTTTATTCCTAACAGGGGAAAAAAAAGATAAGGCCCAAACAGATTTATGAGAAGATTCTATGGAATAATAAAGAAACAGATCCTAGAGTATGGGAGCTGTTCAGGAGAACAGAAAGAAATGAAAAGTTACTTAATTCATTTTACTAGCTAAAATAAAGAATTATATCAATATCAGGGAAAGACAACTCCAGAAAATAAAATAATAGACTCTTCTCTCATGTAAATATATAGGCAAAAATCTTAATTTAATAGCATCAAAACAAGTTCAACTATATGTATTTTTAAAATATATGTTATGTTGAAATAACAATTATATTAAGAATGCAGGATCAATTCAAAATTACAAAAGTCTATTTATGTTAATAATTGCATTAATATATTACATTAAAAGACAATATGATATTGAGATTTCAATAGAGATCATAAATGATTTGATAAAACTCAAAAACAATTTCTGATTTAAAAAAATGTTCAGCAAATTACACATCAAAGAAAATATACTAACTTGTATTTACTAGTAATCCTCAACAACTGTCGTGCTTAATGGTGAGCCATTAAAAGCACAAGGCCTATGAGAAGTATTGTCATCACAAAAAATATGAGAAAAAGAAATGACACTAGCAAAGAAAAGAAAAACTGTCATTTTCTGCACATGATATGACTTATCTAGAAAATCCAAAATTAAATAGCTAGCAGATTTTTATATTTACATGAGAGTTAAGGAAGTAGCTAAACATAAAGATCAACATACACAAATCAGTTAAGTTCCTAATCACGAGAAAGAAAGAAAGAATAAAGGAAGGAAGGAAGGAAGAAAACTCAAAACCTACAGGAAGAAAATTATAAAATTTTACTAAAGTCCATAAAAGGAATACCTGAATAAATAGAGAAATTTACTGGGGTCTGAGAACGGCAGACTTACTGTGAAGCTAATGTGGTTTAAGTCTCAGGGCTCCCACTTGGAGGTAAAACCCCAAATCTCGGTGGGAAGCTTCCGTCGAAGGAGTCATTCAGGGACCCAAGCCGCTTCCATCTGTGGCCCCCTATATTCACAATATAGTGCTGCATAACAAATCACCCCAAAATTTAGTGGCTTAAAACAACATTAAACATTATCAGTTTCCATGGGGAAGAAATTTGAGAGCAGCTTTACTGGGTGGTTCTGCTCAGAGTCTCTCATGAGGTTGCAGTTAAAACGTCAGCCAGGGCTGCAGTCATCTGAACGCTGGGCTGGGCCTGGAGGATTTATTTATGAGATGGCTCACCAGCATGACTGAGGGTTTGTGCTGGTGGATGACTGGAGGTCTCAGTTCTCTGCCATGGGGACCTCTCCACAAGACTGCTTGAGTGTCCTCATGACATGGCAGCTGGCTCCCACCAGAGAAAGTGATCCAAGAGAGGGCAAGACAAAAGACGCCCAGCTTTTATGACCTAGTCTTGGAAGTCACACACTGCCATTTCTCTAACATCTTATTGGTGACACACATCCACTGTATTTAGTGTGGGAGAGGGTACAGACAAAGGTATGAATTCACACAAGGGTATGAATACCAGGAGGAGAAGATCACTGGAGGCCATCATGAAATTTGACTCCCCCATCCCCATCTTCAAAACATGACATCCAAGGTTGCTATAGAAATGGAAAAGAGCATGGAGGATTGCACAAAAGGTTTTCATGGGCGTGGACCAGAAGTAGCAAACATCACTCCTGTTCACACTCCTTTGGCCAGAACTCTGTCACATGACCACACCTAACCCTAAGGGAGGATGAGAAATGATGCGCAGCTGTGTGACGAGGAATAAGAAGGAAAGGGGTTTGCTGATCAGCTAACAGTTTGGCTGCAGTTGCATAATTCAATAATAATAATAACAATCAATAAAAGAGAGAGATTAGTTTCCTTGTTCAACTTCAAATTGATAGAATCGCAGAAGAAATATTTAAGTCCAGATCTGCTTGGATCCTGCCTAAGATAGACATGGCTCCTTAATATGTTAAGGATTTTACAACAGAGTTGGGAACATAAACATGTCAACTTCCAATCATAATATAAAGTAGAACATATTAGCAGCTATAGTAGAAAGGTTAAGGAAACTCCCAGGGACAGGGATGACGGGACAGGGGCCTTCCGGGCATAATGTACCTTTTGTCTTGGTTGATCAGGTAGGCCTTCATGGAAGGGAAGGTTTTTTATGCATCTTGGAGGAAAATGAGATAAAAGATACTCCACAATGAGGGAACAGGGTGAACAAGGACTTGGAAGCCTGAAATCACAGCTGCGAGAGGCCCAAGGAGATTGACACAGAAGGCAAGCAAGTGGGTAGTGAAGAGCGAGATTGGGTGGGTAGGCTAGAGTCAAACATGATGAGCCTTGAATGCCATGCTAACACACTTAAATTTCCTTCTCTTTCAGAGTTTCCAGAAGGAGGTCACCGTGCTCTGCCCTGTGATGCACAGATAATTCGGGCAGCTGTGTGAAGGATGGCCACAATGGAATCAATGGCTGGCAGAAAGGAGACCAGTTTAGGGAGCAGTAAGGACATGCAGCTGAGCAGCAGCATAGGCATCTGAGGAGAGTCTGGATCTGTGCAGCACTGTAGACACAGCCTCAAAGGCCTTCATGGGCAGTTGGCAATGACTCGCCAGCTTTGCTCCATGTCCACACAGGCAAAGATCTGTGGTTGCACCTGCTCCTACACTGTTATGGGCTTGGTTTTTTCCAGGGACTTGTTCTCATCAGTCCCAGAGTTTTAAAGGAAGAGATTTTCTTGCTTTTTGTTTTTCAGATGAAACTGGAATGAAATTTCAAGGTTGAATTAATTCTTTCCCTCCCTCTAGTGAAAAGATTACTGACAACTTATGTGTAATGTTTCTAATTTGCATAACCACAAGGTGGCAGTTTTTCATCTGAGGTCATTCTTCCCCATGCATGATGATGATGCTGAGATATAACAACAAGAGCTACCATTCATCAGAAAACTTACCACGAGCCACACACAGGTGAAGCGTTTCATGTACGTTACCTCATTTAATTCTCACAGCTCAGCGAGGTGAAAATATCACTATTACCCTCACTTTACAGATAAGGAAGCTGAGATGTTAATAACATTATTTTGTGCCAGACCTCACAATTAGGACTATTGGTGTCGACAGTGACAACACTTACGTCTCCTTCAATTCAGAAGTTTCTGATATCCCCTTTTTCTGTTGAATTCCACCTCTCTTGCAGTCACTGTGAATAAAAATAACAATTGGTGGGGCCGGCCCTGTGGCATAGTGGTTAAGTTCAGGGCATTCTGGGCCTCAACAGCCCAGGTTTGCAGGTTTGGATCCCAGGTGTGGACCTACACCACTCATCAGCCATGCTGTGGTGGTGACCCACATACAAAATAGAGGAAGATTGGCACAGATATTAGCTCAGAGGGACTCTTCCTCACCAAAAACTAATAAATAACAATTGGTAAATACTTTTGCTCCCTCAGTCTCCAGTATCATGTGGTGATTCAATAGACAGGGGCTCTGGAGAGAGACTAAAAGCTCAGATCCTACCCTCAGTTTTGTCACCTGTCAAATGAGAATAATAACACATATCTCACAAGGCTGTGGCAAGGATTTAATTAAATAATGCTTGTAACATACTTAGTCCCAGCCTGGCACCTGGGGACCACTCAATACAGGTTGTCCCTTATTATGGGTTTGAGAATGGGTTCCAGTATGGTGTTAAGCCCCTTCCATCCATCACCTCCTTTAATTCTCACACCAGCTCTGTAAGAAAACTGGGGCTCAGAGAAGCTCCATAGATGGTCAAGGTCACCAGCTGGTAGGCAGATTCAAACCAGATCTGACTGAACAAATAATGCTCCTCTGTCGCTTGGACAGATGTCACAGAGAATCATGAAATGAATGTAAAGTCAGTTCAGAAAAATACTTGCTCACTAAGTATTTGGGGTCAGTGTACTTGCATAGCACTGTACAGAGGCAACATTTTTTAAACAAGGAAAATAAAACATCTTTGTCCTTAAATATCTTAAAGTTGAATAGGAATGTAAGTAATTATACCAGAAGGCAGAAAGAAATCACTCCTCTAACAGTGGTACCAGGAATTGCTGAGTGGGAGCAAGAGAGAGGCAGGGATACTGGTGGGCATGAGGGCAGGCTGCATGGTGAGGGGGTCATCCGAGCTAGACCCTGAAGGACGCCTTAGAAGTTTGAGAGAGACACTGGAGTAAAATCATTTCAGAGTAAGAGAACAGCTTGAGGGAAAAACAAAAAAAACAAACAAACAAAACTCTAGTCCTAGAGTTTGACGTGTGTTTCAGATGTGAAGTCTGGTGTGGTCAGAAAAAGTGGCCTGTTTCCCAGGAACACTAGTTCTTCACAATGTTACTAAGAGCTGCCATTCTGTAAAGGTGACAAAGAGACTCTGTGGCCAAATAAGTTAGGGAACACTGAGTTAAGAAAAATTAAACAGATTTCTTTATTTTGAGACTTCTCGGAGTCTAGAATGTGCTGATGCACCTTTTGAATATGCAAGAGTGAGCCAGAGAGGGCAGTGTTGTCCAGCTTCTTATCTTGAAACCCTTTTGCAGAGGAGCATCTCAATGTGTGCACATTTCTTGAGCACAAGGAAGACAGATGTACAGATAGGATAAGAAAAGAAATAGAACAAGGATGTGAAAAACCTCGAATGCCAGACTAAATTATTGAAGCTTTTATTTGTAGATAATGGAGGGTCATCAAAGGTTTTAGGGATGGGAATGAAATGACCAGATTCGTCATTTAGAAAGAGTATTCTGGTTGCAACATGAAGGAAGGACAAATGGGGTGTAGTGGGAGAGCGGAAGGAGTCACAAGACTATTGAAAAGTTGGAGTGAGAGGGAATGTGGATAAGAAGCAGGCAAGGGGCAGAGAAGACTCATCCAGGAGGAATTCAGGGCAAAGGGTCAAGCAGTTCGGGTAAGGGGGGAAGATCGGGGAAAAGCGACAGCACGTGGCTCAGAAGTGTAGAGTTTGTTCTTAATGTGAGGAAAAAACGCTGAAGAACGAAAAGATCTGGTGCATTGGGGTGGGGTGAAAAGGAAGATTACAGAGAGAAAATGAATTTGGTTCGGGGCATGCTGAGGTAGCCACAGGGAGTCTGGGTGCAGTTATAGTCAATTATTGTAAAGAGGGGTTTTGCAGAGGTGGGGCTAGCTATTTGAGAGTCGTCAGCCTAGCTCACAGATGATAGGTAAAGAGACAGAAGAAGAGGATGAAGTACTTCATCAAGTATCTGCAGAAAAGAGAAATTCCTAACAGTCTCTTGGCCAGTGTCCTATGGGCCCCCTTAAACCTCTGCTACCAGCCATTAAGGTTCCATTCCTCTTCAACCATCCTCCTGCTGATCACTGCCCAATTCCCCACTCCCATCTCTATCTTGCTTCTGCAGAAGCTGCCTTGGGACTCAGTTCTCCCAGCTGCTCTTGGCTGGCTCCTTCTACAGATGGGTCCACCAGAAATCTACTCATCTGATCAGCACAAGAGACCTTGCTCCTCAGGCTGAGCCCACAAAGGCAGCCCCGACAGGACCAGAGATAAAGGCCATTATCTTGATTTGGACTCCCCCAAAGCAGATCCTGAGACAAGGATTCATATGCATAGGCTATTTGGGAGGTGATCAGGAGAGTGGGGACGTGAGTCAGGGAACAGAAGCATCCAGTAAAGGGTTGTATATATGAAAAAGTTACTTCTGTGGTCAACTGGGCCTCACTCCCACTGGGGAACTAGAGGGAACTGTAGAGAATACACTCCTAGTTGTCCATCGTGAGGGGCAGCTGTACATTAACCCACCAATTCCCAACCATCATTGTCCAAGGGCTACTTCTTGATGCACTAACTCCCCAGAATTTACAGCTTGCATGTGTCCAGGCCAACATGCTCCTAAGTCTAGGAAAAGTTCAGGAAGAATTGCAGACTTCCCAGTAAGAAGACATCAGTACCTGAGGTTATTAGAGACAAGCTCTGCGGAGACAAGGGTGAGGCACCCAGAGCATCTGCTGCAGCCACTATAACCGAAAAAGCAGTCTGTCTAACTAGAGGTAGAATCTTTGGGAAGGGAGAAGAAGTTTCTCTCCTGGGAAACTGGCCAATACCATCCCAAAGGAGAAACCTGAGTCAAATGTGCTTATTTCATGCAGTTAGCAGTATATTTTAATGATCCTGAAAGTTCAGCAGTCGCCACCGGCACCAAATTTCTCTTGGCACTCTCCCTCATTTTCTATACACAGGTCAAGAACTCTCAGCCTTGAATGAAAGCATTATTGACCAAAATTGTTCCAAATGTCAAATACACATCCCAAAAATGAAAACCAATCAAACCAAGGCTTAGAGAAAGTATGCACATGTCGGACTTACCCTATAAATTACTTTTAGCTTTGATTAAATTCCTTTCTCTCTAACAAGTTTCTGGACTATCAATTATTATAATGGACAGGGCTGCTGGACTTCTAAAGGAGGCTTAGTAATTGCATTCAAATGTATTCTTTCAAAACATGCTCAGGACCCGGCATTTGAATGCCAGCCTGGAGTAGCAAAAGACATGAGAAAGACTGAACCCAAAGAAATGGTTAGCCAGCTGGTCAACCAACAAGCCTGATTCATGACAGGGTATGCTTAATATTCAAATACACAACCTGAGTAAACTGAATTTCCATGGAAGTGATGTTTACCAAATTGACCACTGCACTTTTCTGAATTCTGGGAAATGAATATACAGCTGTAGAACCTTGTAACCCGTGTATCTCCAGCACCTTCGGGCTACCATTCCCTGTAGTGAAACAAATGGGCATGCAAAAAATTTGCAGCCACAGGCCTTGGAGGGAACAAGAAGAAGAGTATCCATGTTGATTTTTTTCCAAGTCACAAATTTAAGTGAAAATAACTCAATGTTGCCTTTTCCCAATCTCAACAGGGTGCCGAAGTTTTTGGCTTGGCTTCTGGTATTTACTGCTCTCAGAAAATTTGTCTCCAGAGTAATATTTTTACAACGACAGATTCTTAAAAAAAAAAATAAATTTTGGATATCAGCTTGCCCTGAGGCAAAAAAAAATGATTTGTATAACTAGCCCTAATAAAACTTGAGCCGCTTCACCTATAAAATGGTAATAATACCTGCTGTAAAGATCAAATGTACTCATCAATCCAAAGAGTAAATGCACTGAACCCAGGCCCCGGCGCAGGATGGGAGTTGAATAAATTTTGTTCACGTCTCTCAAGTCCCCTGAGGATCTATATGGCCAGAAGTAAGGCACATCTCTCTGAATCTGATGACTCCTGTATCAGTCAGGTTTACTCAGAGCTTGAGCCCCATGAGCGACATGGAATAAGGGATTTATTGCAGGAGCGACATGGAATAAGGGATTTATTGCAGGGACTAGATCTTGTGCAATGTGGCAGCTGGTGGAAAAAATCTAGAAAGATCATTGCTTCTACATCTGGTGGTAGATCTGAAGTCACTGAGGTTAGCAGGGTGGGCTATCTGGAAGAAAAGCTAGACGTGAAGAAGGAACCCACAAGAACCGACTGAAGCCCACATCCCTTCTCACCATCTCCAATCTTGATGACACAGGTGACCTTCAGAAGAAACTTGTGCCTTCCCCACAGAGCTGCAGCTGTGCTGTCCAGGACCTGGAGAAGCTGAAGGAGGACATGAGTGGGAGCTGGAGGAGTCCACACCCACCAGGTGACACTTCACCCCTGTACACCGTGCAAGCGTTGCTACTTCCCTTCTCCCTTCTGGTCTCACACAACCAAAAGGTAGAACTATGCATGGAAGGCAGTTCTGGGAAACATAGCTTCATGTAAGCTACACTGACGGAGTAGAAAACCATCATCACTTCTCTGCATAATGGATTGTTGCGCCTGTCCCCAGAGGGCTGCTGGGAAGATTAAACCAGATAATTCACATCACAATCCCCTGCCCCATCATTCTCTATGCAATATTAGTCTGCACAGGGCTTTGCAACATACAACTACCCCTTGCTTAACGACTTTAATTTATTCTTGAAAACCTGTCTGTAAGTGAAAAGACGTTAAATTCTTAAATGTTTTCTCTAACATTAATTGGGGGGAATATAATGCATTTCATCCCAATCCAAGCTAAAAGAAATCACAAATAGAAAAATATATCATTTGAACAACAAAAATAACTTTGCATAAATAATAACAATTCAAAAATTAAGTTTATACATAAAATGTAAAGTAATAAAGATTTATTGCTTTCATTCTCTTTCCTATTTTCTTCACCAATTTTTCAACTTTTGTGGAGTTAAGGTTATCTCACACACAAACTGCATTTAAAAATAAATGCATAGTGCAGAAAAACAGGGCAAAATGAAGGCTGAAGGTGAAAGCACTTCAAAGTGTATGTGAATGGCACATATGTCCAAGAGACCCGATACTTGTTGAAGTTGCACATATTGTATGGACATACAATAGCGACAACTTCATCTCTCACTCAGCCTCAATGTGTTAAGCAAAACTTTGTGGGTTCACCAAATAGGGCACACAGTTCAAATTTATCCCATGTGATGGTCTTTGACTAGTGACTGTAGTCTTGAGTCCAACTATGAGTGTGTGTCTTTGCCTAAAACTGTAGTGTCAAAAAAGTACTTATTATAGTACATTTATTTAGTGAATCTTGGGGTAAAAAGCTTATTATTTTTTTTAAAGTGGAAAAAAAGCCTCTGGAAAGTGGTATAATTTTTCAAGCACTGTTATGGTGAAAAGTTAACATCTGTACAGTAATTATGTGAGGGGAGTCTGTATAGGATCCTTCACCTACACACCTCATTCAATTCTCAAAACCACCGTCAAAGTAAGATTTTCATCTAGAAAAAGTCAATAAAGTATAATAAGTGCCTCAAATGCTATTTGGATTGCTAGAAATGTCTTCTGTACTCAGAAATCTGACCCTCAAGCAAAAGAGGTGGGGGAATGTGGCAGACCCTGACAGCTGCCTCCCCAATATCAGTTCTCCCCCTCTCCTTACTAAGAAGTAGCTGGTTTGGGTGGTACAACAATGTGCCTAGTTAAAAATACTCAGCCTTCCAGACTCCCTTGCAGTTATAGGTGGCCATGTGACCCAGTTCTGTCCAAGTAGACTTAAGCAGAAATACGTCAATTGGACTTCCAGGGAAATACTGTTTTCCAGATAATTATGTTTGGATTCAGCTGAATTTTTACCATTTCTCCTTTCTCTCTCCACCTGGAATGCAATCTTAATGCCTGAAGACGCAAGGTCTATCCTATGACACTGAAAGCAAAAGTCTCCAACTTAGGATGCAGAATACAAAGAGGGAAGGAGCCTGGGGTCTTTATACTAAGGAACCCTGCATTCACCCTGAGCCGCCCACCTCCAGCCTTCCTACTCGTTGAGAAAGAAGAGCAGCTGTTATTTAAGTTTTCTGTTCCACGCAACGGAACGAAGTCCCAGTTATAACAGGAAACAGATTATTTGCATTTACAATTTGTATTACCAATGTTTCACGTATTACAAACAGGGTTGGCTATTTTAAAAAGTAAACTGGCTCTGTAATAATGTGAAACAATGACTTGCTTTACCCAAAAATATCAATTTTAAGAAATATGCATAAAATAAGAAATATCTTAAACTTTAGTTAAGAATTGCTTCATTTCCACTGCCCAAAAAGAAATGTTTTGAAAATATTTCTTTTAACCTGAGTGAACATTTCAAGTTAGTGATAATAAAATATGATAATGGACCTCCAGTTCTGACGCGTCATGGTTATTGGATTTATTTGTTCATTCATTTATTGATCCATTATTTATTTGTACCTAGAATCTTCCAAAAAAACAGCAATGAAAGATGGACATACAATAGTGACATTAAAATAGGGATTAAAATTAATAAAATATGTTTTGAAAGAGAAAGAATAATTATAATTGAACACTAATTCAATGCCTAAACATGAGATTTTGCTCTGAGCTTCTCATAAGTCAGAGCAAAGAAACAAACATTGAGTTACAGTGCTCCTGTTAGTTGACAGAAGGAAATACACCAGTTTGTCAAAAAAGACTGTTTGCCAGCAAAAAAAAACCTCTGAGAGGACTCTATTATATAGAGCCGTAGACAAGGTACCTCCAATGACATAACAGTATCTTGCGTTTGTATAGCACTCTGCAATCAGCCAAGTCCTACATGCCCCTCTTTGAGCTCTATGCCTATGACCAGCTTTTTTACCTCCAAATGTTGCCCCCTGGTCTGCTTCTCCCTCATCAGATAAGCCATACCTTCCCAGTTCTCAGAATAACTGGAGAAAACTCAGGCATGTCTCTGTGCCTCTGGGCCTAGAAGACTACAGGGGAAGGCAAGAGGTGATGAGAGGGCAGGGAAGACATTTAAAAACTGTGTCGTGTCCCCACTGCTAACCCAGCTCTCCCTGATTTCATACCCACTTCTCATCGCGCATCGCTAGTAGGGCTCTGCAGCACAGTTAACAGAATAAAAGTCAGTTTATCTCCAAAAGAACTCAAACTCTTGACGCCGTCAAGGTGAAACCTGGACAGACGGAAATCCCAAACCCCAGCCACGTAAGGACATTTACGTAATGCCCGGAAGACCCGGTGTAGACAATGGAGGCTCTGAGAGAGCTGTGTCCAGAGAATGGGCGCGCCAGGCTTCCAGGGTTCACTGGGCCAGTAGGAAACTGTCTTAGGAGATGAGCCTTTTGCTCGCAAAATCTAAAATTGCCACACAGTTTCATTTTTGCTTATTTATAAAATTATGTATTGAATTATATATGTAATATATAATAAATGTAGAGCTTAACAAATTTTTAAAAACTGAAGATCCCCATGGAACCAGCCCCCGGATCAAGAGTCAGGCTCTTCCAGTTTCCTTTTCAAGGAGTTAATTATAATCTGTCCTGGATCAAGAATTCTGATGAGACTGAAATTATGCAATGATTAAATTTTGCTCTTCAGAAATATTTATGCTGTTTTTATTTTCATCAAGTGTAAATTTAATCACATATACTCAAGTTATTCTGGATAGTTTTACATGAACTTGGTGCAAAAGAATTCTTAGAAGTCAAAATCAACTCATGAGAAGTGTAAATCATAATAAAATCCCCGCATTCAGACGGATAGACACATGATGGAGCAAGGACAGTGGAATGTTAATGGCAGAATCCAGGTGGAGGGCACAACAGAATCTACTGCAGAAGTCTTTCATCTTTTCTACATACTTGACAATTTTTGTAATAAAATTCTTGATTGTTTATTGTAATAATATTTGAGATTTAGTCTCTCCCTTGGAAAAAAAATACTTGGATAAAAGTTTTTTTTTAATGATCAGCTAGGTTTTAAATATGCAGATTTTATAATAATATTGCATATAAATACTTTTAAAATGCAAATTATTACCATTACTAACAAAATCCAGTGTTTATTGTGAATCATTTCCCGATCACATCCCTTGTGCCAGACTTTCACTGCCCCCCCGAAGGACGTTATAACGAGGTCATCCACCTCAAGCATCGAAGATTGACTCAGAAGACCCCAGTACACCTGC
Organism: Equus quagga; assembly: GCF_021613505.1. Taxonomy (NCBI): domain Eukaryota; kingdom Metazoa; phylum Chordata; class Mammalia; order Perissodactyla; family Equidae; genus Equus; species Equus quagga. Next base: position 65,916,353 of record NC_060278.1, read on the forward strand.
ACTGGGCCCTTCCATCAGAAGAGCATTTGATGCTCGATGGCACTGACCCACTGCAGCCAGTGGTCAGAAGGTCACATTCCAGTGGCCAAGGAGGCTTGATCGAAAGATAAAGCAATCAGTTGTGGCCAAAGCACCAGCCCCTTCAAGAGCAAACCTGGACATCAGCTGCCCCCATGGTAAGCAGTTTCTGTGACAAAGGAAATCCAGAGTATTTGTGTCCAAAGAGAAAGATTTGCACAACAGATGGGTGAAAAACATTCTCCATTTTAGTGTGGTTCTAATCCTGCACTTCTTTAAAATGTCTACGACAAATAAGCAACAGGGAAAACACATCTATTTAAGGGCTGTTCATTCGTGCACCTGCTCTGGACTGCTAATGGTCCAAAAGGAGGTGCTGCTCTGTGGGGAGCTGGATCAGAGCATCTTGTAGCATCCCAACTTCCTCCTAGCAGCTGCCTCTCTCTGGGGGTACCCATTTGATATATCAAATGAGGAAAATAAGTTTTAAAAAACCAAGAAATTCAAAGCAAAAACACAAAAAGTGTGCAACACACAGCAGTCCTGCTGGCTAAACAAGACCTAAACACACACCTCAGACATCCACAGGCCTCTAGCATGCCCCAAGACTATTGTGCACAAAGCCCGGAGCCAGAGCCTGTGTTGGAGGATGCATGCACCCAGATGACCACAACCCTGGGGCCTGTCAGGAACATCAAACAAGGAGGTGATACTTGCAGCCACGAAATGATTGAGTGCCTGGTATGTGTTAAGTATTTGCAGATGTCTCGTTTATTTCTCACAACAAACCTTTGTGGAAAGTACTGTTAACCCATGTTAGAGATGACGACACTGAGGTTTGAGTGACAAGAACTCATATTAGTAGGTGGAGAAACCAGAATTCAAACCCAGCTTTGCTTGACTCCAAAACTCATACCCCTTTAAACTATGTGCCAGAGGGTTCCAGGGTGTGAGGTCATTCACTCCCTGTAACTTCCTCCTTACAACGCAAAAGCTAAATATAGTTAAAGGTGTTCAGGGTTAAAAACAAAACCTCATGGCACTCAGTTCAGCTGGGACAAAATGTTGTTTCAAAGTTAATTTTCTTTCTTTTCTACTAGAACAGATTTCAAAATTAATTTTTCCCACTCCATCAAATTTCAGTCATTTGCTTACCACCTTTACAACTTAGTTCGTTAAAATGTGTCTTTAAGTTCTGCTTGCTTTTTTTACTTAAACATGTTTTAAATGGAAACTTGACATCACTACCATAGGTAGAAAATCAGTATCACCATAAATAGAAGGCAAATTTGACAATTGATACACAACTTTGAAAAGCGATATAAAAATATCCATCCTTGTTTATGGCAACATTATTCACCAATTGCCAAAACTTGGAAGCAACCATGATATCATTCAGTAGGGAAAGATAATCTGTGGTACTTCCGGACAATGGAGTATTACTCGGCAACGAAAAGAAATGAGCTATCAAGCCATGAAAAGACACGGAAGAACCTTAAATGCACATTACTAATTGAAAGAAGGCAATCTGAAAAGGCTACATACTGTATAATTGTAACTCTATGACATTCTGGAAAGGGCAAAACTGTGGAGACAGTAAAAAGATTAGTGGTTGCCAGTGGAGGCAGGAGAGGGAGGGATGAATAGACGGGGCAGAAAAGGTTCTGAGGGCAGCAAAACTACTCTGTATGCTGCCGTAATGGTGGATACACGTCATTACACATTTGTCCAAACCCATAGAAGGTACACCGCCAAGTGTGAACCCTGATGTTAACCGTGGCTTCTGAGTGATGTGGATTCTGATTCAGTGGCGACAACTGTACCACTCTGGTGGTGGATGTTGATGGTGGGGGAGGCTGTGCATACTTCGGGGTAGAGGGTTAATGGGAAATCTCTGTACCTTCTGCTGAATTTTGCTGTGAACCTAAAACTGCTCTAAAAAAATAAAGTCTATAAAATATATATACTATATATATGTCTATTATAAGTAAAATAAATAAAAGTGCATGTGTGTGTGTGTATTTCTACCCATGCTCCAGATAAAATCATTCTATAAGGATGCATAAAAATTAATAATAGAGAAATAATGCCTCCCTGACTAATAGAAAGCCCCCTGAACGTGGTGAGAAGTAGGCTTGGGCAAGAAACTTTTCTCACCTGTTGCTCAAGAGATGATCATCTGAACAAGTAACAAGTGCACATGCCACCAAAAACAGTCTACTGCTGTCGTGTCTTAGGAGACTGAGGATTCTATGACAAAACTGTTCGACTGAAATATGGATTGTACCACACCTGATTAAAAACAAATCATCAGCTTTGACTCCTTGATGCAGCCAGTCAAAGCCAGCCAGATCCAGGCAAAGAAGGTGAGTTTGGACTCTAATGACCCCTGGCATTCCCTTTCAGTGCCCCAAGAGATTCTCACCCTCCATCACTACTTCCGCCGCCCTCCTTCTTCATTCAGTACCCCAAAAGCCTTGTGTAAAGTTAGCTGTCACCTAATCCCTGTCAAAGAGTAGGTGATGAGCCTTAAGGCTGATACTATGCAGTAGTAGATCCATCTCAGAGGGAGATCTGGGACACCCCATGCCCTCCAGACCCAGCAGAAGTCCACGTCTAATGTTGGATGTTCATGCGCCTCAAGGAGCAAGTGATGGGATATTTTAGGCCAGTGGAATGTCCCCAGGTCTCTCAGATCTTGCCACATCGACAGCTACCTTTTTATGAGGTGAGCTTTATACTTTACACACAACCACTCATTGCCTTTACTTTAAAAGTTTTAAAAGCCAAGCTCTAATTAATCACCAAGAAGTTTTCTTCTTTGCCATTACTGAAAAAACTACAAAAGAAAGTCCCATATTTTAAGACCATAAAACATGCATTGGATAATCCACAGCCTAAATTTGTTGAGGTAGAAAAAATTGTATCTGTGTGTTTGTGTGTGTGTTTGTGTTCTCTTTAGTACCTCCTGCCTAGAGGTAGCACTATGTTGATCCCTCTATTTTAGCATTTCTCACATGATAAGGAGTCTCTCTTCTTGAGCTTGAGAGAGACCAGAATCACTTATTCAGATCCCCAGTGCTGCGCCTGATCATAACATTCAATAGGTAAATTAATGAATGAACAAATGTGCCATCTATCTTGGAATCCATTCTCAAATGAACGCAATGCTGTCTACTCATTTCATTCCTGCTTTTGAATCCTAAAATTAAGATACTAAAGGAACAAGTCCTGAAGGCTTTGAATCACTTTCCTGTAAACTTGTAAACAAAGGTGTGTGTGTATACATATATATATATATATATATATATATATATATATATATATATATGTTCTTTTCTTTTGCAGGGAAAGAGTGGCCCTGAGCTAACACCTGCTGCCAATCTTCCTCTTTTTTTTTTTCTTGCCCAAAGTCCCAGTGCATGGTTGTATATACTAGTTATAAGTCCTTTTAGTTCTTCTACGTGAGCCACCACCATAGCATGGCAACTGACAGATGGGTGGTGTGGTTCTAAACCTGGGAACCGAACCCAGGTCACCGAAGCAGTGAGAGGGCCAAACTGTAACCACTAGACCATCAACGCTGGCTCAACAAAGGTATATTTAGATTCTCAACTGTGGCCTGCAGTCAACTGACCAGGTGGGCTTCTGATGCTGTCATTTTTCTGAGCTGTAGGTCCTTGGACTTCTTACCCTCCCTGTGCCAGTTTTCCATCTGCAGCTTGGGAGGGCCTTGTAGAAATAAATTCTATAATGTGGAGTATGAGAAACAGTCCTGGAACCCAGGGGATGGATTGACTTGCTCCTATTTCACTGTCAAACCCCAGCCTAGTCACTTTACCCCTCACGACCTCAGATTCTAAGCCTAGAAGTTTAGAGCATTTAAAAGATGGCTTTATCTTGAAAATTGCTGAGATGGATTCCTCGTAGCAAGTATTGCAAAGTCCTGTTCCTTCTCTTTTTATAATATCTCTCACATTCTTGAAGTCACCCCTCTAGTTCAAATCTTCATTACTCAACTAGTTTGGGTTCCCCCCAAAAGCCGACCCTGGCACAAGAATTTGGATGCAAGTCTCTAATTTGAGAGGTAATCCCAGGAAGCACTGAGAGAGATGGGAGAAGTGAGATAGCCAGTCAATAAAGAATGTGTGAATGAAAGAGTTGCTGCTGTGGGCAACAGGTGTTCCAGCCCACAGGAGCGCTCTGAGAGCTGGTAAGGAACGCACCTCAGGGTTGCCCTATTCAGGAGTGAGAAACTGGGGAATTTATTGGCCAACTCCCTTTCCCCATTGGTTGAGAGTTTCTCCTGGGACATTAACTCTCTGCCACTTCCAACCTGCACCAGGCTCAGGCTGAGCATGCTCCTGCAGCCAGAGAACACCCTTAGGTGGAGAGAGGTAGGAAGTTATCCATGTTTAGGGAGCTGTGTGGGAAGGGCAACACAGTGTCTGCTACAATGACCTTCTTCCTGGACTACTATGGGACTGTCTGCCCATCTCCAGTCTATCCTTAGCAAGGTCCATCCTACACACTGCTGCATTCCATGACACCAAGAGACCAAGGCCTTCCCATAGTGCACTGCAGGAAGCACACTCCAATGAATGTGGTCAGTGAATGGATGAATGAATAAATGAATGAATGAATGAAAACTACTATGTCTATTCTGTCCAAAGCAACACTATAAAGACGACAACTGTATTTATTATCTATTGCTGCATAACAAAGTGCCCCAAAACTTAGTGTCTTAAAACAACAAACATTATCTCACAGAGTTTATGAGGGTCAGGAATCCGAGAGCAGCTTAACTGGGTGGTTCTGGCTCAGGGTCTTTCATGTGCATGCTGTCAGGCTGTCAGCTGCAGCTGCCATCATCTGAAGGTTTAACTGGGGCCGGACGATCTGCATCCAGGATGGCTCCCTCTCATGGCTGTTGTCAGATGTCCTCAGTTCCTTGCTGACTGTTAGCAGGAAGACTCAGGTTTTCGACACATGGGCCTCTCCATAGGGCTGCTTGAATATCCTCATGACAGGACATCTGACCTCTCCCTGAGCAACTGATGCAAGAGAGAGCAAGAGGGAATCCACAGCGCCTTTTATGTCCTATTATTGAAAGTTACACACCATCGTTCCCACCTTACTCTATTCTTTGTAAGTGACTTACCAAGTCCAGTCCAGTCCACACTCAAGGAGAGAGGAATCAACTCCATCTTTTGAAAGGAATATAAAAGTATTTGTGGATATACCTTAAAACACCGTAACAACCATGTTTGCCTTCAACCCCCTTCAAGCCTATCACATAAAACACATCACTATCAGCCTGGATTCAAATCCCCAGCCCTATCATTCCAAATGTTTTCCCTTCTCTTTCATACTCTCTCATAGAACGCAAATGATTCGCCTCGTGGTCCTCACATGTGCATGGCGCCTCCCCTTCTCCAAGCCTTTCTTAGCACTGTTATATTTTTTTTTCCTTTTTCTCCCCAAAGCCCCATGGTACATAGCTGTGTATTCTTAGTTGTGGGTCCTTCTAGTTGTGGCATGTGGGACCCCGCCTCAGCATGGCTTGATGAGCGGTGACATGTCCTCACCCAGGATTCAAACTGCGAAACCCTGGGCCACCGAAGCAGAGCGCACGAACTTAACCACTCGGCTACAGGGCCAGGCCCCTATTAGCACTGTTATTTGAACAGGAATATTCTACAGACATTTCGGCATAGTCACATCCCACCCATCCATCAACTGAGCTCAAACTTTGCCTTCTCCAGGATGCCTCCCCCATGCCCCCACTGAAATCCTAAAGCACTTATACACTCTACGGCACTACTCACTTTTCTTTTTACTTCAGATTGTATTCATGTCCATGTCCAATCTTTCCTGATTAGACTGTAAGTTCCTTGAAGTAAGACCCAGGCACATCGCAATATATTCAAGAGTGCGTCTACAGATAATCTAATCTTTACTGCGTGACTAGACCAGGAGCCAGGAAATGTTTTCTGTAAGGGGCCAGATAGCAAATATTTTAGGCTTTGCAAGCTATTTGGTCTCTGTCACAACCACTCCACTCTGCTGTGTAGTGCCAACGCAGCCATAGACAATCTGTAAACATATGGGTGTGGCTGTCTTCCAATCAAACCTTATTCACAACACAGGCAGGCAGCCAGATTTGGTCCCTGGGCCATGGTTTGCCAACCCCTGCACTGAGCTATCACATAGGTACCATCAAAATTCTAAGATTCAGATACAGTGATTGCCATAACTACTTTTACATAAATTTCTTTAAATTTTTCCTGCTGTGGAATTGTATATATCTTTTGCTGTTTCTACAAGCTGGCTGCATTTCCTTTATAATAAGAAAAAGGATATTTTAACTTTACAAATCTCTCATGGTTTTAGAAATCATTTTAAGGGAATACAGGCTGAATGAGGTATACACATGTAATTATATATTAATCATTTTATTACCATTCTTCTAATACAAAAGTTTCTATTTTATACTTTTCTAACTCATGTGAAAAGCAGCTCATTTTATTCCGACTTACAGCAAGACGTCAGTTCTATCAGGGATAAACAGTAATTTCCATTCAAAGTTGTATTTTAGATCATTGTTCTAAAAAATGGTCTTAATTTCATGTTTGACTCATATATTTAAATTAGCTTCTTGTATAAGAAGAGATTCATGAATGGTAATAATTCAAGAATCAGTGACCCATAATCATATACATGAATATAATGTGATTATTTAGAGAAGGAAGTTGAGCTCAATAAGCATATAGTACAAAAAGAAATAACTGTCAAGTTTCACTGAGACAGCAAGAGGATGCGAAGGGACATAAGTTTGAAAAGTCAAATCATGGGGTTTCATGAGGAAATAACATCGCTCAACAAAACAACTCTTAACAAACTCAACTCACCTTTACAACAGTGGACACGACGCTGGAAAACTACCCTGGTGATAAATGAAACTCGCCGTTTTCAGGGAAATGTCAGGATGCAAACTATGTTCTTGTTTGAACAAAGCTAAAAGAGAGGCCACTGTGTGTACATGACAGTGACAAATGGCTTCCAAAGAAAATAGGGCAATGTCTGCCCGTTCCTGCCACCGGCAAACCTGTTTTGCCGCTGTCAAACCTTTGGCCTCCTTTCTATCTGTCTCAAGTGATCATGGGAAATGATCGTGAATTACTTACAGTCTTGAAATTTACATAGACCTCTTCATTTCAACCATCTCACATCACCTTAAGCTCTATATACAAGAGAAGAATGTTCTACCCGAAATGTAATTAATAAACAAATGGTGAAGATATTCAAACCAGCTTTTGACCATCTTCTCTGACTTTGCTGGTGACAACTCTTCCCTGGTAGTCTGTGGGACCTTGAGGAAAGCATATTTAAGCTTCAGTACCTCAAAGTCACCAGAATAAAAGGAAGAAAAAAGATGCTTATCTCACAAGTGAGAGGATACATACTTAAGTCAAATTCAGTGACCGTTTACTGCAAAAGATGGTCCAAATTTGCTGAGTTAGTTAGACCTGTAAAGTGATGAAAGAATCTGGAAAGCCTTTTATAATACCGTTCAAAGATCTCTATTCTAATTTTGGGACATTATTTATAAGTAACAAAGTTTACTAAAATGTTATTTTAAGAATACGTGCAGGGCCAGCCCAGTGGCACAGCGGTTAAGTGCACACGTTCTGCTTCGGCAGCCTGGGCTTCGCCAGTTCAGATCCCAGGTGCACACATGCTGTGGTAGCCCTCCCACATATAAAGTAGAGGGAGATGGGCATGACGTTAGCTCAGGGCCAGTCTTCCTCAGCAAAAATAGGAGGATTGGAGGCTGTTAGCTCAGGGCTAATCTTACACAAAAAAATAAATAAAATAAAATAAAAGAATATGTGCCCAAGGGACCAGCCTGGCAGCAGAGTGATTAAGTTTGAGGGCTCAACTTTGGTGGCCTGGGGTTTGTGGGTTTGGATCCCAGGCATGAACCTACACACCGCTCATCAAGCCATGCTGTAGCAGCATCCCACATATAAAACAGAGGAATATTGGCACAGATGTTAGCTCCTCGACAATCTTCCTCAAGCAAAAAGAAGAAGATTAGCAACAGATGTTAGCTCAGGGCCAATCTTCCTCACCAAAAGCAAAAAAAAAAAAGCAGGAATATGACTGTCCCATCAACAAGAGAATACAAACAGTATGATCCCTTTATATGAAGTTGAAGAACAGGAAAACTAACACACAGTGATAGAAGTCAGGATGGCAGTTAATTTGGGGTGGAGCTGGGGATAGACTGGAAAGGGCATGGGAGAACCACATGGACTCTTGACCTTGGTGTAGTTACACAGATCTATATGTTTACAAAAATTCATCAAGCTGTTCACTTAAGACGTGTGCTATATGCAATTTACTGTATAGACGCTAATCCTCAATTTTAAAAATCTCTAAAATAAAAAATTAAGAGACTGTAAATAACTCTGAAATAAAATATAGTCACTGTAGAAAAGATCCAATGGGGACACCAGCAAACCAATAAGTGGGAAATACAAACTTGGGAATATAAGTGGAGAACAGACAAAGAGAGAATGAAAACAGAAGAATGAAAAAAGAGGAGTAGAAGCAGGAAGAAAAGTACCAATTTTGAGTGAAAAACAAGAAAGAAATTAGCTAGGTGCTTGACCTGTACAGAATCCTATATGATTTACAGTATCTTCACATCTATCTTTTAATCCCCTATTTTCTCACCAGGAAGAATAAATTGGCAAGAAGAGGTAGAAATGTTGACCAAAAGAAGTGAGCTGGAGGCAAGTGACCCTATAACCACATATCAAAAATGCTAAAAAAGCACAAAAATCCAATGTGTGGTAATGGTGCAAAAATACACAGGCAAGCTGAGTCAGTAAAGTAGAAAACCCAGACACAAGCATTGTTTAATTGTTATGAGAGTTTCAGTATATTATAAAATTTAATTTATTATGAATGAGGATGGGGAAAAATATTCAATACAATTGGTTAAATCCTGGATATCCTTCCCAATGGGGAACCAGACACATTCCCTGAGGGACCAAAAGGCCCAGAAGTCTTAGATCTGATTACTAAGAAAGACTAGAATTTGCTGAAAAGCCGAAATAAATATGACTATGAACACAGAGTTAACCAAGGGCATGTTAGAAGTACAAATGTTTGTGTTGTTGTCAGAAGCCCGTAGTGAAATATCCACAGGTCTCCTCTCTCCGGGGGTCAGAGGTTACCCAAGGGAGACGTGCTTGTTACTGTCCTTTTCTATTTGTGGCAAAATCATCCTCTTCTCAATCCCTCTTGATGGAGATGGTGTCCCCTCAGGTCCTACAGATTACACACCACAGTGTGGTTTCCTGTGCCCCACCCTTCAGCTTTTGATGGTGGTACCCAGTGAGATCAAGATGAGCAGGAGGAGAAGCATCTGCTCACACAGGGGACTTCACAACCCTCATGCAGACAAGCTCTAAAGCCATTTGATGGACATGCTCAAACAGAATGCCCCCTAAAGAAATAACCTAAGACTAGACAAATATTTATGTTCAAGAATATTTACTGCAAAGTGATTTCTAAGAATAGCAAAATTTGGAAACCACCTACATGTCCACCCAAAGGGAACTGATGAAACTGCAGTATGACCATATCACGGAACGTTACACAAACAGGAAAAGCTATGCATCTGAAGAACGCACTAAGCACTTGACACACATTATTTCATCTAATCCTCATAAAACCCTATGAGATGTGTACTGTTATCATTCATATTTTGCAAAGAAGGAAACTTAGGTTCAATGTGGTCATTGGCAGGAGGCCTCAGCGTCTCACCACATAGACTCCTCCATAGGGCCGCTTGAGTCAGGACACGGCAGCTGGCTTCCCCCCCATAGCATATGATCCAAGAGGAGCAAGGCAGGAGTCGCAATGTCCTTTATGACCTAACTTCAGAAGTCACATGCTGTCCCTTCCACAGCCTCCCGTTGGTGACACATTTCAGTGTGGGAGGGGACTGCGGGCTGAAAGGATCAGCGGGCCCTCTCGGAGGCCGGCCACCAGAGGGATCTTCAGGAAGGGGAAGCTGCCCGGGGGCTTCCTGGAGTTTCACTGGGGAACAAAAGACCAAGCCAATATTTTTAATATTTTCTGTTGCTGAATACTTTCTGTCAGATTTTTGATTGCTGAATCTCTCCAAGCCATTCTGGGAGACATTTCTTCAGAGACTGAAGTACAAATTCTTTCCCTGCTTGAGGATGTTGGGGACCTGGTGGTTTTGAGGACCCGACAAGCACATCGTTTGTGTGTAAGGCTTGGAGACACGATGGCAAGCTGGTTGTGCCCTCAGGTAACAGAAGCTCCTACAAAAGGGCACCTCTTCAGCCCATTGCCCCCTTTCCTCCTGCAGGCTTTAAATTCCTCCCCTTTTCCACATATCACTTTCCCACTCAGCATAGGTTGCATTTGTAGGTAAACTGCTCATGCCTTCATTCAGCAAACAGAATTGAGTACTTGTTACCTCCCAGGCCTCCCTGCCAACTGCTAGGGACTCAGTGCTGACAGACAGACACACACGCTCAGGAGAAGAGGTAGCAGGTGACACATGTGGGCAGAGTTCCAAAATCTCTTGGTCCCACAGATGTAAAATTCACACAACCATCTACAATTTAAGTTAGAGGAATGCAGTACGGTTTTCCAACAGTAAGTAATTACCATCAGCATGACTACAGCCATGTGTCCTGGGATAAGGTAAGTAATGTTTCAAGTCTCTGCTCTGAATGAGGCTGTTTGACAAGGATTCAGTCTGGCATAGAGCGCTCAAGTTCCTCTTCTGAAAATCCAGAGATCTTACTTCCCGAGGACTCAGACACAGGAACTGATGGGAAAACAAGGTGGCCTTGGGAGATACCAGTGAATCAACCCCCGGGTTCCAAGAGGAACTATTTTGAGGTCTCCCATAATATAATTTTGGTTGAATAGTAACCTGAAGCCCACTACATTTTGTGACCAAGACCGGAAAAAGGATATGAGGAATGTGGGGAAAATATCTATTTTATTTCTATTTCAGGTAGCACCTTTCTCCAAGGAGCTCGGAGGGCTGCTTGAACACCAATCGACATTATATATGGTGCTTCTGTTCACACATGTTCACTTGGATTATTCAGTCCCGCTTCCGCTGTGGTTTCTTTTTTCTTTCTTTCCCTTATTGCTATTCACAGTTGCAATGTTCTGGTATATCCATTTACTTAAGTGACTTGAGACTTATGTTTTAGGAATCTAGAATACCAAGATGACATGCTTAAAAATAGCATCATTTTTTATGATGGCAACATGGTGATTCAGCCTTTTATATACTACATGTTCAATAAATGCATCAGCACACTACGAAATATTAACAGCATGTCCTGCTTTTGTCAAAGTGCCAGTAAATACACATCCAGCCACTGGGAGCAAAAATGCTTGAAAACGTAGGGACAGATGTTCTTCCTGTGAGGGATTAGGTTCAAGGTGATTCTCCCCAGAGGATGGCACATGACTCAATGGGGCTCAAAATAATGGCTTTAGTAGGCGATTTGGCAGTAGTCGGCTGGGAGGAAGTAGCTTGGATCTGAGGCCGGGATGGACTTCCTAGGCCTGCCCTGAACTAGGGAAATGCACACCTTCAGGGCTCCTCTGTGCAGCTCCGGGCAGGGTGGCTGGGTCTCCCTGCACAGGCCTTCAGAAGACTGAAAGAAGAGCTTGTGTTGGCAGCTAAGGCCTGGGAGCGCGGGCGTCCTGGCACATTTTCCTGATTCATGAGAGAGGCAACATAAGAGAAGAGAAGCCGGGGCCTGGGTGTTGTTGTTTTGTTTTGTTTTTGCTATTCAGGTCCAGTAACCCCATCTTGGGCAGTGCGGACCTAAAAAAATCAACAAGCTGTCACCAGTCACATTGGCTCCGTCCTTGGGGAAAGAGAGAGCAAGAGAGAGGCTAGAAGCTTTCATTCCAACATTGCTCCCCAATGAAAAGCATAGACGAAATGTGAGGAGGGAAATAAGTGCCCATTTTACATGCATTTGTTAGAAGATGGAGTCGTTGAAGAGACTGTTTTAATTATGGACATTGCTAGCATTCCTCATTCTTGAGGATGTAGATGGAAGGAATTTGGGCAAGAACTTCACCACAGCCTCCATCTTGACAATCACCACCAGTCAGCCACTATCACTTTTGGAGGAGAAATGAGGAAAATAACCATTACCATGTCATCCCAGGCTATTTGGGGGCCACTAAAAAGTAGTCTTACGGTTTTACTTCCTCCACAAAATAGCAGAGTGGCTTCTCCCTTCATTCCACTGGCTGCCTGTCCTTCCACACCCAGCCCTGAGGAAGCATTTTCTACTCAGCCTCCAACTAAGGTCAAACTTGAAGCCACGTTGGTGATGTCTGTTGGCTCATTTCCTACAAAAGGGAAAATGGTAACTGAGGAGTTTTGTGGCTTGTACTTTCTGGTGTTATGAATAAAGCACTTATGTGCTCAGTTCCTTTTAGGCCAAGCCAATTGTCTTTCAGGCCCAAGGTACAATTTGCCTCACTGCATACATGTCCCAAAAGCAATAAAGTTCCTTGCCCTGTTTTCTAAATCAACTGACCACTCGAGAGCAATATCACCTGGAAAGCTTTCCTACTACATGAACCTCTTCAGATCCAGGTGGGCATGGTCATATGTACGGCTGCAAGTCTTAGACTGTGTCCATGAATGAGTGATGAATGTGACTGTCTCCATCAGAAGTGTGGCATCAGCCAAGCCCAGGATGAGACCAGAGGCCAAGGTGAACAAACAAGCCAGCTGACCCCTGCGGGCAAAGCAGCCATCACTCAGCGTGCTCCTCCTCTCCCCTTCTAATGTGTACAACCACTCTCTGTGTTGCCTTTGCTAAGGTGTCAGTCCTTAGATGTGTTCGCTACAGAGAGCTGTGGAGTCTAGAAATGAGAACTAGACAAAGATCTGGTCCAGATTCTGGTTCTGCACTTAACTAGACATGCCACCTTGGGAAAATCATACCTCCTCTCTTGGTCTCAGAGTCACGATCTGCAAGATGATGATAAGTGAGAATTTTTCCTAACAATTTTGTATGTGCTTCTAGCTATGGTGGACTAGCTTATAATAAACCAAACCTCCCATATAAAACAACTAAAAAAGGTACCATAGAATATTATAAATACCTGTTTGGAGGCAGCAGAGAGTTGAGGAGGCAGCAAGAATTTAAGGGCCATGATCCAAGACAGAAGAAAAACAGAGGAGTCTACATTTGGTCTAGCCTTTCTCCTTGAGAGATTTCTGGATTCCAAAGCAGCAGCCTAAGGGCCTGGAAACTGAGTGGCCAAAAAACAAAAAACAACCCAGCAGAGAGAGATAGCCAGAAGTCTGAGATATGCTAGGCAGAGTTTTAAGTGGTCTCACAAAGTTAGGGAGAGGGAATAAAAACTAGAACTCAGATCCTAGCAAAGAAGAGATGCTCAGGACAAATCCACAGGCTTTGGACAGAACAGGTGCAGGGACAGACCCCGGGAGTAATGGAAAACCAGAAACAGTCCAGCCCGGACAAAGGCTGGGCTCAGCCACCGACTGGACTAGGACAACTGCCCCTTCCTTAGCAAATGCACGAAGCACAAATAAAGTCTATGGAGAGGAAGATAAGACTGTCCAGAGCCTCAAATTATCTCTAACATACATCAAATATAAAGTCTGCATTTAATAAGAATTAGCCCACCAAACTACAAGACAACACGACAGTACACAAGGTTAAAAGAAGAGCCCACAGAGAACCCAGGCCACAGAGCAGCAGAAAGGGCTTCAAAACAACCGTGATAAATATATTCTCTAAAAGAGAAGAGCGAGAATTTCAGCAGATAATTAAAATCAATTTAAGAAAGAATTAAATGCAGATACTCTACTGCAAAATAAATAAACTAAAAAGAAATGCTAAATAAATGGGTTCAAAAGCAGGTAAGAATTGGTGAAGTGAAAGAAAGATGGGAAGAAATTAACTAAACTGAGACACAGAGAAGAAAAAGATGGAAAATACAGAGAGTAACGTAAGAGAAATATGGGACCCAGGGAAGAAGTGTAACATATCATATAATTGGAATCTCAGAAGTAGTGGAAAGAGAAAACATGGCAGAAGCATTACTTAAAGAAAAAATGACCAGAAACTTTCCAAAAGTGATGTAAGACATCAAATCTTAGATTTAGGAAGGGCTATGCCCCAAAGCAGAAAAACATACGAAGAAACCCACATGTAGGCCTATCACAGCACTGTTAAACAGAGCAAACGGGGAAAAGATCAGCAAAGAGACAGAACATTCAAATGAGATAATCCACAAACTTGACTTATTGGGCATATCCAGAACATTTTGGAATATACATTCTTTGTGAGCCCCTGCGGAAAATCAGAAATGCAAAAGTAAACGTGGGTCATAAAACTAGTCTCCACGAGCTTCACAGGTTTTAAACCAGAGAGTGCATGTTTTCTCATGAGAATAGAATTAAGCTAGAAATCAGTATAAAAAATATAATTAACAAAATCCCCTAATGTTTGCAAGTTAAGGAATACATTCCTAAATTCTCTATGGACCAAAGAAGAAATAACAACAGAAATTAGAAATTATATAGAACTAAATAGTAATAAAAATATAACATATCAAAAGTTGGGGAATCAGCTAAAGTCATACTTAGAGGAAAAGGTATGGCCTTAAATGAACATTTTAGAAAAAAAAGAAAGGTAAAATTAACGAGCACCTCTGTAAGTTAGGAAAAGAAGAGAAAATTAAACACAAAGAAAGCACAAAGATGGGAATAATAAAGATGATGCCAGAAACTGATGAAACAGAAAACCAACAAACCCACACGAAACTCCAGAAAGCCAAAAGTTGTTTCTAGACAGGAAGAAAGGAGGGGAGGAGGACATAGATTACCAATATCAGGAATGAAAAAGAGAACATCACTGCAGCTCTCAGAACATTTAAGAAAAAATGAGAAGATGTTATAAACAGCTAATTTTAAAACAATTTACTAATGTGATGCAAGAAGAAAATAAAAACCTGAAGAGTTTTATAACAATTAAAGAAAATATTACATAAATTGAGTATATAAGAACAAAATTCCCTTGGGGAACATACAGACTCAAATGGCTTCACAGGTGACATCCACCAAATACTGACTAAACAGATAATATGAATCTTACACAAAGTCTTCCAGTACACAGAAAAAGAGGAGCAGCTCCTAAATAATTTTATGATATCTGAAAAAGCTATTACAAAGAAGGAGATTTGCAGGCCAATGTCACTTGTAAATATTGGTGTAAAATTTTTAACAAAATATTAGAAAATCAAATCAAGTTATATATAAAGAGAGTAATATATCCTGACCAGCTTGAGTGTATTTCTGAAATGCAATGTTGATTAACATTTAAAAATTAATAAATATAATTCACAACATTGTTATAATAAAGAGAAATAATATGACTATATAATAGGTGCCGAAAAAGCATTTGCAAAACTTCAATACTCTTATGATAGAAAACAAAAATTGTTAGCAAATTAAAAATATAACGAAACTTGCTTAACATAATTTTAGAAAAGGTATATATGAAAATCTAGAACAAATATTATACATAATGGTGAAATACTGAACATTTTCACCTGAGACCAGATGCCCACTATTAAATATTATTCTAAAACACAATAAAGCAGACAAAGAAATGTAGAGAATAAAGACAGAAAAGGAAGAATAAAACATCATTATTCACAGACTACATGAATGCATACATATAAAATATACAAAAATCTACTTATAAACTGTTGAAATTATTAAGTGAATTTTAGCTAAATCAATGGATGCAAATTCAATATACAGCAGTAAACATCTATAAAATGAAATTTTAAACAGATACTACTGATACAATAGACACCACTAACAGCATCAAATTCTTAGAAATAAGCCTAACAAAAATGTGCAAGATTGCTACACATAAAACCACAGAACAGTACTGACAGAAATTTAGAAAACCTAAATAAATGGAGGGATATACCCTGTTTGGGGACTAGAAGACTAAACACTGTAATGACATCAATTATCAGCAATTCACTCTATGGATCCAACGCATTCCCAATCAACCTCCCAACAGGATTTTGTGTGTAAAAAATTTTGAATTTAAATGTAAATGGAGAGGAAAAACATAGCCAAGACAATCTTAAAGGAAACGTTGAAAGATTTACAACACCAGATAGCAAGAGTTTCTGGGCCTCCTTTTTCCAAAGATACTTCAAGAGAAATTATCCAATCTAAAGAGCAGAAAGAGAAAAGATTGAAGCAAAATGAACAGAGTATCGGAAACCTTTGGGACATCATCAAACAGTCTAACACACGTGTAACTGGAGCACAGGAGGAGAAGAGTGAGAATGAGGCAAAAAAATTTTTTGAAGAAATAATAGCCAAAATATTCCTAAATGTGATGAAAAATACGAATTCTTAGATCCAAGAAATTCATCAAGCCCCAAACTGAAGAAAATACAAGAAAGCACACCTACATACATTAGAGGTAAACTGCTAAAAGTTAAAGATAAAGAGAAAATCTTAAAAGCAGGAAGGGGAGAGGGGAAGACACATTACATGAAAGAAGAAAAATACAAATGACAGCTGACTTCATATCATAAACAATAGGGGTCGACGGACAATAGAACAACATATTTAAAGTGCTTGGGGGAGGGGGCACAGGGAGACTCTTAACCCGGCGTTCAATACCCTGTGAAAATGCCCTTCAAAAATGAGGGTAAACTAAAGATGTGTTCAGAAAAAACCGAAACTTAAAAAATGTATCTCCAGCAAACCAGCACTATAAGAGATATTAAAGAATGTTCCGCAAGCTGAAGGAAATTGATATCAGATAGAAACTTGAATCTACAGGAAAGAATGAAGAGCATGAGAAATAGTAAATGAATAGGCAAATACAAAATAATATGGAGGATTTTTCATCTCATAATTTCTGTAAAACACAACTGACTATACAAAGAAAAATAGAACACTGTAAGGTGAGGTTTATAATGTATGTGGAGGTAACACTATTATTATAATAATGGCACAAATGGAAGCAGGTTAAAGGAATTTCACTGTCATAAGGTTCTTACACTTGCAGAGTGGGAAGTGAGATGCGTCAGGCCAGATGTGAAGTACAAAGTGGGAACTGGTACAATGCTGTCTTTAAGCAAACTCTGTTCATGGAATGATGCATATTGTTAGCCATAGAGTAACCACTAAAAAATTAAATAAAGAGGGTGTATGTAGGAAACAGAGGAAATATAAACAATTCTTACAACTCAATAAGAAAACAAACAATCCAATTAAAATGAGACCAAAAAACTTGCACACACACTTTACAAAAGAAAATATACAAATATCCAACAAGAATATAAAAGGTATGTGACATCATTAGTCACCAGGAAAATACAAATCAAACCACAGTGAGATACCACTACACAACCACTAGAATAGATAAGAGGAAAATTACTTAGTGTAGGGTGAAGATACGAAGTAACTAGAATGATCACTCTTTGCTAGTGGAGATAGTATGTTGAAGCAACAATTTTGGAAAAGAGTTTGGTAGTTCCTTATAAATATACCCACACTCTATGATCCAGAAATCCCACTTCTATGTACTTATCAAATAGAAATGAAAAAATATCAATGAAAACACTTTAAAAATATTCACAATAACTTTATACATAACAGCCCCAAAGTAGAAAGTACTCAAATGTTCATCAGTATTGGAACAGATATATAGTGATATATTCAGACAATGGAATATTATACAGTAATTAAAATAAATACTGACTGAGAGAAGCCAGACACAAAACAATCCATAATGAATTATTCCATTAATATAAATCTCTGTATCAGGGAAAACTAATATTTGGTGTTGGAAATCATGAAAGGGCTTAGCATTGAGGAAATGTGGCATGTAGACTGAGAAGGAGCATAAGCAGGTTTCTGAGCACTGATAACATTCTACTTCTTGAGCTCAGGAGAAGCCACGTGAATGTGTTCAGTATGTGAAGATTCATTGAGCTGTAAAATTCTTTACCTACTTTTCTGTATATTTTTTACTTTGATAAAATAGTTTATTTAAAAAATACACATGGCACCCACCAGAATAATCACTGTTTCAGGCAAGAATCATCAGCGGATGCTAAACTGACTGGGGTGACAGCATAATGAGGAACAGCACATTTGTATAGTCTTAAAATGTCTCCTCACAAGATATTTATTAATTGCAAAGGGAAAAATAGTAACTTTGCAGTAGAGAAAACTGATAGACACCGCCGTACCAAGTGATCAAAGTTAACTTGTGTATGAGTTTGCTAGGGCTGCCGTAACAGAGTACCACAGACAGAGTGGCTTAAATACCAGAAATTTATCTTCTCTTAGTTCTTGAGGCTGGAAGTCCACGATCAAGGTGTCGAGAGTTGGTTCCTTCCGAGGGTCATGAAGGAAGGATCTGTTCTTCCACCCTCCCTCCTTGGCTTGTAGATGGCCATCCTCTCCCCATGTCTTCACATCGTCTTCCTCCCATATGTGCCTGTGTCCGAATTTCCTCTTCTTATAAGGCCAGTCATATTGAATTAGGGAGCACCCTAATGACTTCATTTTAACTGAATCATCTCTGTAAAGACTCTATATCCAAACACAGTCACATTCCGAGATACTGGGAATTAGGACTTTAAATTATGAATCTGGGGTGGAGGGGACACAATTCATCCCATAATAGCATGTACCAATAACAGGACAACTGGACGGCATGTGCCTTGTGATACAATAAATGTAAATGGACATAACATCACTTTTGTTACATTCTTGCCAAAAATCCACGACCTGAATCTCATCACGACAAGACATCAGACAAACTCAAATTGAAGGACGTTCTACAAAATAACTGACCTGTACTCAAAAGTCTCAAAGCTATGAAAGACAAAAGGAACTATTCTAGATTATAGGAAGCTAAACAGATAAACGAGTAAATACATCGTGTGATGCTAGATTGACTCCTGAGCCAGATAAAGGGAATAACTGGAAAAATTTAAATATGGTCCATCAGTTAAATAATAGTGTAATGTTAATTTCCTGATTTTAGTAATTGTACTGTGGTTACAGAAGAAAATGTCCTTGTTTTTAGGAAATACACACTGAAGTATTTGGACAAAACTCAGAGGAATCTCAGTGAAGAGTTCACAGAAATTCCTGGAATCATTTTAAAAATTGTTTTAGAAGTCTAGAATTCTTTCAAAATGAAAAAGTGAGCAAAAGAAAACGAGCAGAAGAATAAAAACTCTCAATTGGAAAATACAGAGATGTTTGTAAAAACCCCGACACCCAGCAAAGTGCCTGAGAAAACCTAAGGTGCTCATTCATGCATTTGCAAATGAACAGAAATGAATGACGCAATAAGTTGAAACCAAAGGGAAAATGGGCCTGAACTTGTACAACCTGGGAATCAGATTAACCCACACGGTGGCCCCTTAAAATGGGGAGTGGAGAACTTCCCCAGAGATCTTCATCTTGGGTTCCTCCACCGTTAGCACAGCTCGGGCTCAAATTCTGGTTAAAAGTAAACTTAAAGAGCATGAACACTTATTAAAATGTTGCTGGTGCCATGTAGATTTAACTTACATAAAACCAAAGTCTTAGTACAAAGATAAGCTTCCTATGATACAGCTATCCCTTCCTTCACCTCTGAAAACACTGTTACTGTCAAACAGGCCCCAAAATGTAGATAACTGACAAAAACGTCCCCTTCCAAGATGATTATTTCAGCACTGTGTAGATCCAAGTTATGGGTGTTGCCCAACTTGGACTCAACTCAGGAAACTTCCACCTGGATCATTTATTACTTATTCATGCAGCAATTATTGAGCACCAGTATGTACCAAGGACAGCGCTACAAGCTGCATGAATTTCAGAAACATGAATAAGGCATAGTACTTGTCTTTGAGGAGCTCACCTCTACTCACGATGTTGAGAATAAATGTTTTCCCTTCTCTTTTAAAATTATTATTAAAAATAGGAATTATTTGGGACTAAAATCTTGAGTACCGTATTAGTTTCCTAGGGCCGTTCTAAAAACTTACCATGAACCAGGTGGCTTAAAACAAGAGAAATTTATTCCCTCATAGTTCTGAAACCTACAAGTCCAAAATAAATGTGTGGGCAGGACCAGGTTCCCTCTGAGAGGCTAGGTATAACCCTTCCTTGCCTCTTCCTGGTTTCTGAGAGTGGCCATCAATCTGTGGTATTCCTTGGCTTGTCGCTGCATCACTCCAATCTCTATCTCTGTTGTCACATAGCAACCTCCTTGTGTGTGTCTGTCTCCACATGGCACTTTCCTCTTACAAGAACACCAGTCATATTGGATTGAGGCCCACCCTAATGATTTCATCTTGACGTGATAACCTCTGCAAAGACCCTATTTCCAAATTAGATCACATTCGCAAGTACCAAGGGTTAAGATTTCAATGTAGTATCTTTTTGAGTGACAAAATTCAGCCCATCACATGCAAGTTTCAGTAAACAAATTTGGTCATTTCCTCTGGGAACTTAAATCTTCCTGATAGAAAGACAACATTGGTGTGTTTTAGACTTGTTTTCCATGATATAAATGAGATGCTCCACAATTTGAAGAGTATCTTTCTGGAGCCGGGGAGAAAGTTTAAATATAGTAATTGCTCAGTTATACAGACTGAAAGGGACTGTTCAAAAGGGGTGCCAGGCAGAGTCTCAATGGCTCCCAGATCCGCTATCACGTAAGTCCTAATATCTATGGTTTAGGCTAGAAAAGGAGGATGCTGGAATGAGAGAAAACGAGAAAAGAGATTGAGTAGCTGCTAAGGTAGATGCTGCCCAGTCCCCACCACCACTCACCATTGCCTCATTACCTGCTACACACACTAGGCTCCCGCAGAAAGAGTTCCTTGGAAAAAGAAAGTTCTCCAACTTAAATCATTTGAAAATCATGCCTTAGAGTGCTTGGAAATTTTCAACACAGCTACATTTCACTCCTGCTTGTTACAATTTCTTCTCTCTGTCTTCTCAATAAAATTAAGGTTGTCAATTTATTTTCTACTTTAAATTATATTTTCCATTCCATTGGGGTTTTTCTGCTCCTGTCCTAATAAAATGCTATTGTCCTAGGTCCCAACTGATGGTAAAAATGTTGAAGAATACTAGAACATTTTGCCTCAATTTTTCTAACAAAAATTCTAAAATATTTTTCTTTAAAAAAATCAACAATTCCCTTTTAAAAATTCAAATTCCAATATTATTTAAAATGCTATTACTATTGATGTATGAAATTTTCTGGATTCATTTTTTTCTCCTTCTGCACGTTTTCTCAATAAACTTCAGACTTCTAAGATAATTTCCTGCTTCACAGAAGAAAAATTGTATTAATAAAGGAGTTATTTTTCTACATTCTTCTTGCCATACCACTCTATATATCTTTGTTCTTATCTCACCTTTTTTATATCCTCCCTACTTTACTCTTTTAGTATTCTTTTCGACTATATTTATGCTCTTGAGTTTTTAATTTCTTTTCTATTCTAAACTTTCTTTATTCCTAATGTCATAGTCCCATTTTTAAATATTTTATATTTAAGTGATTTGACTTGGGCATTTTTTTTTATTCTTCTTTAAAGAATACACCATCTTTAGTAGAAACAAAAAGTATACTTTGTCTTATTAAATGAACATGATCTTTATTAGAAAATTTTCAAAATACAGATAAAGAATTAAAAAAAAAAAACTATCACTTTGGACAGCATTTTCAATAGTTTGGTATGTACTTCCAGACCTTTGTTTAGCATACGTAAATAGCCATTTTATAAAAATGTAAGCCTACTATAAACTGATGTTTGTGGGGAAGCCTAGCAAAGCTGCAAGAAATCCAAGGGGGAGCTCTATAACTGGGATCAGCGAACATGGCCTTTGTTTGGTTCTAGGGTGCACCGTGGCGGGGACTCAGCGGCTCCCCAGCGCACGGATGGAAGCATCTGCGAGCACCCTTTGGGCCTGGACCTTGAGATTGCAGTCGGCCGCAACCACTGAACTCCAGACTTGCCCTTGAGAAGGAAGTTCAGGGAGACACTAGGGAGTCACAGCTATCCCTAAGCATCCTCACCTTGTAGATTCGCTGGTCTCGCCATCGGCATCCGATGGTGTGGAATGTGCTGGAACGCAGGACCCACCACGTAGCTCCTGGGAGTGCCGCAAGCGCATTCCACGCAGCCTCTAGGAGGTGCCCTTAGCTGCAGAAAACTTCGTGTCACCCTTTCCCAGCGTGGCCCACCTCAGGGAGGTAAAGCCCTACGCTCTCACCGAGGGTGGGGCAGCCCTGGAGCCCATTCCATCTTCCGAGGTCCCGCCAGGCGTCAGGGCCGGTTCTCCCGCAGCCGCTCCTGCTCCCCTCCGTCCCTTTCGCAGGGCGCATCCCAGAGCACTCCCTGACGGGCACCTCTCCCGCTGATCGCCATCTGAGTCGGCTTCCTGAGGACCCCACCGCCCACCTCGTAAGGTTGGACTCCAGAAACGCAGTGCCCATCTCTCCTCCCTCCGCCAGCCACCCGTGCCCTGCCCCGGACCCCTCCACGTTTTACAAGAATCTTGGTATATCCCATGAATAAAGGAAAACGGTCCCTGGTTCTGTTTTGCCTTCTTCCAGGATACTGAAGCACGGTTTTGTTTCGCTTGCTTCCCGCGGAGTTGCCCTTACCGTTTGTGGCTCTTCTGTAAATCCTGTTCTTTTCGGCGGCCCGCTTTCCAAGGCAGTGGTCACCTTTCCCCTCCTGACTGGTATTTTCCCACACGTGTCCTTTGTGTTCGAACTCGTACTTTTAAATAAGCTGACATTTTCGTTTGTATGTAGTCAAATCTCTCAGTCTTTTCCTTTGTGATTTGTGTTTTTAATAACAAATAGGAAAGCCCTTCCTCACCCCAGCATTATATAAATATTTACCAGAGGCAAAAAATATAACTGTCTCAACGAGTATAAAATTGTCTGTATAAATTAGGAAAACTCTGTTATAGTCTTATCCTGTCAGTGTTTAAAAAAAAATATTATTTTGTCAAGGTAGAAAGTAAAAGCCAAGCACTGTGACATCCAGAAAAGTCTGTGCCGCCCTCCCGCAGGCTCTGAGTCACAGTCATTTACAGAGGCCAGGGAAACGTCCTGGTCAGTCTCCCCTAGGACTGTCTCAGTCTTGACTGCCTTTTAAAATGTCTTTTGTGGGACTGTGATCGGCTCTATCATTTCAAGGCCGAGTACAAAAACAAAATGTGGGGTCCCTTGTTCAAAAGTCATTAGGAATTTCAAGAGGGCAACAATAAAGCATGAAACCAGGCCTGGGGGCTGTCTAATAAGCACAGGATCCTGTGTGGCATGTCCAAAGGCCAAGGAGGAGCCCTGCCCAGGGCGTGCAGACCAATCTTCCAGATGAACTCTCTGACCGGGCAGATCAGAAACCTTTCCCCTGCTTTCCACTTCATGAGTTGCTAAAGGGATGTGGCTGAGTTCTTTTTGACTGAATCAACTGCATATAATGGGACAGGGAAAAAATATGAGATCACCAGGCTGAAGGTTCTGCAAACAAACTGGGGGTAATATCTGAAGGGAAAACCTGGAGTCTCTTACCTCTGACGATCCCAAAGACATACCTCCAAAATTAATAATTGCCAATAATGATCATGCTTCAGGCCCTGGGCTAAGGGGCTTTACAGGAAGGTTTGTTGTAGCTCTCATGGCAACCCCACAGAGCAGGCCCTGTACAGATCCCTTTTACAGATGAGGAACCTGAGGTTTGGGGAGAGATGGAGTAAAGTCCTGAATCAATAGGACCTGTCAGCAGTGAACAGGGGCTCAAATTCACATCTGAATTCAGAGCCTTCCTCTTGGCCTCCATTGTGCTCTGGCATCGTGATCACAGGCCCTGCCTTCTACAGACACAAGTGAAGTCCGCATTTGGGGAGGTTCACCTGGTGATCCTGCACTTCACACGCCCTTAAAATGGACCTCGTGCTTGTGAAAGACCCGGGGCTCCTGCCTACATCTGAACTTGCATGATCACGGCTCAGGGCTGAGGGAGGTGAAGCTGCCCTGCTTTCAGCTAAAGACCAATTTTTTTTCCCCTCCTCTGTAGAAACAGCAGGTGGTTTTCCTAGTTCTTAGCTGAATGCCAAGCCTCAATTAAAAAAAAAAAAATTCTTGCATGGAACATTAAGGATTTGACAAATGAATCTCAAAAACTAAGCATTCAGGTTCCATGTACACGACCAGCATTTCAGGTGCTTACTTAAACCTTGCCTTCACTCAATAGTGTGTAAAAGCTGGCAGTTTGGGGATTTTGCATTAGATTAGCCCTCTGCTTTTGATCCACCAGAAATAAAGCTCAAATGACCTGTTCGCAGCACTGTGTATTACTTATCTGCTCTCGCAGCTGCCTCCAGACCCTGGGCAAAGTCTGAAAGCAAGAACTGAACTGTCGACATGATTGAAGCCAAAATCAGGAGTGTGTGTGTGTATAAATTACATATAATATACATATTATACTATATGTATTCATATAAAACCTCCTCAGTATTCCAGTTTACTTTCCACATATAGATATCAAAATAAAACATGAAACATCCATACCTTTTCATATTTCCCATTTTTCCTCCAGGATGCAGACAACTGAATAGAAGTTTTAAAAAGACATTTATTCATTCATCTCACTCATATCTATTTCTGTAACAATCCAGACATGCCCCCCCACTTCCATATCTAACATTAGTTTAACATGGTGATCATCAATGCTCTTAATGAGAACCCTGAAATAAGAGGCTGCAGTGACTTCCAAGTCATTAAAGATAGCATTGTAATATAATATTGTAAACACTATGTTTTGTTATGATTATTTAGAAGTTGATAATCCTTTTAATATCTATTGTGTATCTTTTTAATGGTGTCTACGGTGGTAGATTGCAAAACTTGACCATAAATTCCTCCCATCTAGGTATACATGCCCCTTTGTGATGTGACTTTGCTGTTCTCCCAGAACGAAGTGGAGACTATTTTATCATCTCTGGAATCTGGGTTGGCCCTGTGACTTGCTTCCACCAATAGAATGTTTTGAAAGTGATGTCATCCAATTTTCAAAACTAAACCTTAAGAGATCTTGCAGCTTCCACTTTCTCCCTCTTGGACTGCTGCCCTGGGACTGCTAGGTAAGGAAGTTGGTCTAACTTACTGGATGAGAAGAGGCCATGCAGAGCAGACCGAAGGAGCCCCAGTCAACAGTCAGCACCAACTGCCAGCCATGCGAGCAAGGTCACGTTGGACCTTCCAGCCCAGCCAACTTCCAGCTAAATGCAGCTGCATAAGTGAGCCCAGAGGCAACTAGCTAAGGAACCACCCAGCCAAGCCACAGGATCACGAGAAATAATAAATTGCTGTTGTTTTAATCCACTATATTTTGGAATGGTTCCTGACACAGCAATAGCTAGCTGATACATCTACAGTAATGCTGTAAATGTCATGTACAGATGATACCTTTGCATTGCTGTGGACTCAACCTCAAATGTAGGGACTCTCCAAAAGTTACGTTATACAGACGTCAGAAACAGGTAAGACATCGAGGGCAGAGACTCTCCACTTAGGGGCAGGGAGAGGAGAGGATGAAACCACTGAGGGGCTTATCAGAATCTCCTGGTTTCGCAGGGATTAAGCACAGGCTGTGAGGCCAAAGTGTATGGACTCAAGTTCTGGACCTGCCATTATGAGTCGGGTAACCTCAGGCAAATATGTTACCTCTCTGCTCCTCAACTTCTTCATCTGCTGATGGGATAAAAATAGGACCTCCCTTGGGGCTGGCCCCGTGGCCGAGTGGTTAAGTTTGCGCACTCCGCTGCAGGCGGCCCAGTGTTTCGTTGGTTCGAATCCTGGGCGCGGACATGGCACTGCTCATCAGACCACGCTGAGGCAGCGTCTCACATGCCACAACTAGAAGGACCCACAACGAAGAATATACAACTATGTACCGGGGGGCTTTGGGGAGAAAAAGGAAAAAATAAAAAAAATCTTTAAAAAAAAAATTAGGACCTCCCCTGAGGTCTGTGAGGATTGAACTAGAAAATATTCACGAAGTATTTTGAAACGTTACTAGCACCTGGTTAGAGCATAATGAATTTTAGGCTTTATTATTGAGGGTAGATGAAACCCATGAGCTTTGTAAGGGCAAATTTAATCATCTAACGGCCTGTGTTTGTGCAGCCTGTTTTCCTGCACACCGGCTTTAAAAACTGTGGCCTCTACATTAGGTGTCATCAATGGTGTCTTTCTATCTCTGCTAGGAAACCTTGGAACAAACAAGGGACTCTACCTTTCCACATATACCAGAGTGTCCCATAAAAACAAAATACGGCTCTTTCAAGCTTAGAACTTTTTCTCCTAATACAACCTCTTTTTTCTAAACCATAATACTTATTTTGAAATGAGAATACTTGACATGTATGAGGGAATGGGAATTTTATTTTTATCCAAAGAATCATGAGTTCAAAGATTCCATAGCGATAAAAACAGATGGAAATTAACTAGACCACTTATTATTTTCAGGTATATTAAACTCTCAAAAGAAATCTTTTACTGGACCAATACCTACCACTGTTACAGCAACTGATAACATCACAGCCAAAAGTGGAGCTTGCAAAAAAAAAAAGAAACACTATGCTAATTTGTTTTCATTTAACTAAATGGAATGAAATTCTTGCAGCCAAAATTTCTTCTGACGCTGAGCCTAGAACCAACGGAATAATTCTCTAAGGCTATGTTATCACAACAATTAAAAATAAAACATTGGCTACATTCTTGATTGAACTCTACATCTTTTTAATGATTCCGAGCACAACTCAGACATACACATCATTTTAAATTCTTGACAGATCCATTCCATGGGAGCACAGGGATCCGAACATTGCTCTCCCTGCACTTTTTTCCTCTCTCAGGCTCCTTCTGCTTCGGTGTAAATATTATCAGGAAGCCTCAGCTGTTTGATTTCACTATGGTGTTGTCCAAACTTAAAAGACAGTGATAGTGTGCTGAGCATAGCAACCTGGAGGTTTGTCCAGGAAGAAATGGGTCTGGCCATAAACTGTAGAATGTGCTTAAAAATAGAAATTCAAATTGCAAGTGCCACTTTGGAGCTTCTTTCAAAAAAGCCGTCTTTTGGGGCCGGCTCCGTGGCCAAAGGGTTAAGTTTGCGTGCTCCACTGCAGCGGCCCAGGGCTCGGATCCTGGGCTCAGACATGGCACCAATCGTCAGGCCACATTGAGGCGGTATCCCACATCCCACAACTAGAAGGACCTGCAATTAAGATATACAACTGTGTACAGAGGGGGTTTGGGGAGATAAAGCAGGAAAAAAAAAAAAAAAAGGAAGATTGGCAACAGTTGTTAGCCCAGGTGCCAAACTTTAAAAAAAAAAAGAAAAAGCCATCTTTTGGGGACAATATTAATCATTATCCCATGGTTCAAATGACATCATAGAATGGAGGAGTCTGCTCAGTTTTGAATATGTCAGGCACGTCTGATTATTTTTAAAGTCTAAATGAGAACTAAAAGCACATTGTAACCAGCACATTTTCTTTTAATTTTTAAATTCATGCATATTATAAGAGAAATGAAATCCATATGCTTATAAAAATTCATTTACACTTTGCACTTCACAATGTGTGACAGAGTCTTTTCATAAATCTTTTAATGTCTTCGTTCACTTTTGAAAGCATCCGGTTTGTGAGAATTAACTCCAAACAACTTTCAGTCAGAACCCAGCTGCCATATTCAGTTGATATGCCCCTTTCACCCACGACTGATAAGGCTGCGAACATTTGGAATAAACCCCTGGACACCCTCTGGAGCAAAGAAGCATTGTTAAGTAAAAAGATCTAGATGGATACGTATGAATGCTACTAAAACACTAAATTAATTCTACAGCTACCTTTTAAGTGTTATTTTGTCAGACAAATTTGATGTGTATTTTCTTAAGGCTTTGAGGATTTGTGAATTTCCTCTAATTAAAACTCCACAATACATGAAGATCTCACCTACATTTCAAACTCTGAAATGGACACTAAGGGGGACAGGTCATTTCCTCTCCTAATAGCCCTAAAAGTCTCAGGATCTTCCAAGGGGGAAGACTTTCAACGTGACTCTTCCTGAAGATACAGAGTTGAAGGCTTCTGTGCTATGGCTTTGTGTCCCCAGTGACCTGTCTTCATGGCAGCCAGCTAGCAGGATGGTGTTAGGAAGGGGATGGCCTTGTCTTAACAAAATTCGTTTACTCAGCGAAGAGCAGGAAGACACAGCCAAAGCCCATCATGGCTGTTTATACTCAGCGTACTAAAGCCAGCAGCAGATGCAACAGGCTTTTTAGCCCCCTTGAAGAGAACAGAGTAGGACAAGGTCTCTGTACACCAGTTTCCAGTCTGTTGACTTGACAGGAAACAGGGTCACATGACATTGATCTAAGTGGACTTGCCACACAAAATCCACTTCAGTGCAGTGACGATGGCTACTGGGCCAGTCATTCATTCTCACAGCTCTAGCCATACAATCATCAAGTACTCTTAAGGCCTTGGTGACTGTCCCAGGGCTATCAGATTTGATCTATAGCTGAGAGTGGTGGCTCCCTCTGATCCTGTTGAAAGTTTCAGTAAATTCAGAGACTAGCATTAGCAGTCTTCATGGTCTCTGTATCTTTCACAAATCTGATAAACAGCAAATATGGTCTGCAGGGCTGTGACACGATGGAATTCACCATAAAATGTTGATGGGGAATGCACAAAGAAAAGGAAGAAAATAATAATGATGGCAACACTAATAATGATGGATCATGACCCAAAGCAAGTCTCTACTCTTTACATATTATCAAACTTAATCCTCAAAATTGCCCAGGGAGGGAGATATTAGTCCCATTTAACAGACAAGGAAACCAAGGCTGATAAGTTTTGTCTAAACTTGCCCAAAGCAACACAGCTGCTAAGTGGCAAAACTGAGATTTGAACCCAGGCAGCTCTGCCAACTTTTAGCACCACATATCCCATCTCTTTCAGACCACTTCCCACAGGGGCTCTTCCACAGCTGGTAGCTGGAGTTTAATATCTATAAAAGTCCAGGTTAAAGATAGTAAAAGAAGCTCCCTTTCTTGTAAAGCTAAGGAAAAATTCTCTTTACCCCACCTGTAAGAGATCCTTCTTGGATTTTATCCTAAAATAAATAGAAAAGTGGGGAAATAGTCATTTTCTTTGCTGTTTGCTGCCTGTCTGTATTTGCCCTTACTTTAAATGTAAATTGTGCCTTTAAATGATTAAGAATTTCAAAAAGATCACTAATAAAGGACATGTTGCTTAAAATTGGGGAGACTCAAGCCCAAATTGATCAAAAATATCAAAGCTGCACAAATACAGATAAAATTTTCTTCATTTCCTAAAAACATCAGTTTCAATTAGGTTCCTATTTAAATCTCCTATTTACTTGTTCTATATTCAAAGAATTGGATACATGTATATATTAGAGTCAAAGTTAGCAGTGAAACTTATTTTTAAGGTGCTCTTGACTTCTGAGCTAACTTACTTGATAATTCCCATGTGGAAGACCCCAGAAAATCCATTTTTCACCATGTGCCCAGCCCATCCTCTTTGTTCCAGAATCAAAGCATCTGATTATCAATTACAATAATAATAACAACAACAACAAAAGCACTCCTCTTGTAAACAGATGTTGTTCAAAACTGGACAGGTTACCACTCTACCAGAATGATGAATTTTTTTGTATGTCAAGCGTTATCTTTGTTTTGCCTTTATCTTCATGGAGCAATGTGTGCTCCCCCTGGTGGCCAGAATGACACCTTTAGCTTCTTAGATCAAGCTAATCATACTACAACTCATTTGCCAAAGGGGCGTTTTATTTTTTTATGTTTCACAAGTTTTAGGTTCCAATTCAACGTTTTTCAAAAAATCAATTTCCCTCAAGTCATTCCAATAAATTTCTCATTTTTCATCCAAGAGACCTGTTGTTAAAACCATCCAGTTAAAGAATTTTTGTTTTGTTGTTTGTCGTTTTGGGTAGAATAAAATCTTATAAAGCTAAAACACATCCACCAGTGACTGGGATAACTCCCAAAAGTGAAAATTGTGTGAGCAATATAAGCCACTGGAGATAATCCATCGAGTGAAGATATCTCACCAGAGAAAAAGGAAGTAAAGTGCTACACGATGGAAATGTAATTTAGTAGCTGAGTATACACTTAATCAGCTTATTTCATCCTTAAGAAAAAAACAGAGAGAATGGAGGCGACCCAGGTGGTTAAATTTTAATGCAGTTGAAATTCCATCACCCATGAAAACTGTAATTGGGATTCCTCTTTCGGATTTGGCCAGCCCAGAAACAGATGTGTGTCCCAACGAGGATCACAGACCACTTCTCCCGGAGAAGAGCTCTTTAGAATGACACAGAGGTTTGAACCAGTTTCAACTCCAAAGAAGAGACTAGACTAAAGTGAATATAATTGTTCCAAGTGTTTAGAATCCCCAAGCTAGATTGTGACTAAATGTGTGGTTCTCGTTTTAATACCTTGAAAAAGAAGACAGTGCATTTCCTCCTTGCCCTGCCCTTTAAAAAAGAATCCAAAAACAGGAGAATTTTTTTTAAGTTGAAATCCAATAGTTTGGCCAGAAATATCTCAGCCACAGGACATTTATTCCGTGAGTGAGGCTATAATTCAGATAGCGAGGTCAAGGTGAAGACCAAATAGCATTTTGTGCATAATTCCCACCCATTAAAAGAAGAGAATCAAATGTTTCTCATTACATAGCCTGACCAGATGCACAATCCTTTCAACTGAGCTCCTCGGGCACATTTTGGCAAGATTCTAAATTCATATCATCCAGCATAACATGGAGCAGGTAGAGTTTCTTTTGAAAAGAAACCCAGGCCAATGAAATTCTAGCTAGGGAAGCCGACGCCAGGAAACCTACAGAGTGCTTTAACCCGGGACCACCGTTCAACTGAATAAACCCCATCCTCTTTAACAGGAGTCAAGAAACACACAAAGGGAAACACAGCTGTCAATGAGCAGGATTCATCCATCAGGAGGTTAATTCCATGTGGATTTCAAGTGAATCTGGGAGAGGGAAAAAGAATGCTTGTGCCAATACTAGACATTGACAATATTTCTTCAAACAGGGTTCTTGCCCACCCCTTTGCCTCCACGTCTCTTTCCTGACCTGCAGTGACTGACTCTCCTCATGCCCCAGGCCTCTTCCCGCTTTGAATGCCCTTCGGTGATCCGTAGAACAAGTAAGGATGTCTTCAGGAAAGACAAAGTTCTGTGTCTCTTGTCCCTCTGCCTCCTTCCCTTTGGTTTGCTTTCCTTTCTCCTTGCCAAATAGCAGCCACCTTTCCTGGAGAAGTTATTACAATACTTTATAAGCACTTCATCCAATAACAAATGCAACAAAATCCTGTCTTTATTCATTTAAAGCACAAAACTTGCCCTCTTTACAAATACTCTGTTTTTAATAAACCCTTGTTGATATGCATCCACTCAAGAGAAAAAAGTGAACATGGTGGAGCCGAAGCTGCTGGAATGCAAAGATCAGATCTCCAGACCACGTCTGTGGGTATCTAATACAACTCTTGGTAAGCACTTTTAAATAGCACATATACAGAAACTGAGATATTCTGCTGTCTGCATTTTCTTTCCTAGAAGGATTTCATAAAAGATAGTAATAGTGTTCACCTTTACAGATAAGAAGAAACTTTCACTTTCATTTCAATGTTTCTGTACGGCTAGAATTTTCTAATGATGTACATATATTACTCTCATTCTTTCAAAAAATCAAAGGGCTATTTCAATGATTATATGTCATTTTTGTTTATTTTCTTCTTAGAACTTCTTTATATTTTAAAAAAATTATTCTTAAATTTTAAAAAAATGATAAAAGGCAAGTGCTAGAGCAAAGACAAATATCCTTTAGAGAGTGATTCTTTCTCAAATTATTCTACCCCACTTGGTACTATGTAATTTTATCATGAGTCCCCAGTACCTCCACAGATCCACATGCACAGACGACGAAAATGCAATATTCCAATGGGATCATCTTTTAAAAAATGTTTAAAGTCAGGGTCCCCCATCAACCGCAGAAAGGACTCTTCTACCCTTGTTAACAGCAAAATCATCTCCAGGAAGGTGAAGCAACACCAGTGCCAGTCTTCCTGCAGGCCAGGTCACTGTGGGTGTCACCGCATTGAAGGGGGCATTTCACAGACAGGAACACGGAGTCTTGCAGAGGTCACAGGCCTCCAGTGGAGCAGGGATTTAAGCCAAGCTCCCTGGGACTTCCCATGGCCACAGCCTCGGGAGAGAAGGGATATCCCTGCACAGCTCACATGAAACATCAAAGCCTGTTGGCACTGTGACTGGATGGTGGCTGTCCTCCATGAATGCACACCCCAGAGCCAAAGACTCTGAATGACCCACCTCCAGCCACAGGATATGGGGAACCCCAGGGGACAGATTCGGAAAGTGACTCCTTTTGTAAGTGACATTTACAACACATGCATCCTTCCTGGGTAGCATTTTTCAGCTCTTCTCACCCTTAATCCCAGTCAGCCCAAACTCAGAGTGGGAAGTGGCAACTCAGACATAGAGTCTGGTTATACAGATTCTTCTCATTTCTTCAGGCAGGGGGAGATGCCTTCTTCCCGGCCCAGGCAAGCCAGTCCTCCTCCAGGCAGCAAGGATGGATGCTTGAAAATCCTGTCAATGATTGGGCATGCAAAGCTCATCTAAGCACATGAAGACAGGCTGAGAGGACGGGAGACTTGACAGCAGGCTTCCTTCTCACACTTTATCCCCATTATCATTATGACCAGCCTCTGCAGGAAATGCAGGCACAGAAGGCTGAGGACCCCAGGCTCAAAGTTCAAGCCCCAATCTTGGCTCTCTGATGAGATGGTATCACCCAGTTTCTGAGCCCAAGCCCAGTAATTCGTAGCTTGCTGTGTGGTCTACAGAAAATAAACCAAATAGCTAGCCCTCGATATTCTGATCTATAAAATGGAACATTCTTTAAAGGCAAGAGACTTTGAAAACCTGGGAAGAAAAGTTCCTATATGAAAAAAGCAGATATTCTTTTATAACTAATACCTTCAGCAGGTATGACTGCAACAAGATGCAATGAAAATAATTTCCCCACTGGTTCCCTCCATATGTCCAAGCAAGCAACTGCACTTACAAGCAAAACTTTCCATTCAAAGATCTCTTCTATCAGTTTGAGAAAGCCACACACAGGGAGGAAAAACAAAACAATTAGCCAGAGACCCGTTTGTCATGAGAAATCCCTAGATGATGTGGGAGCCTTCAACGATTTTCTTCAGCTTTCAGAATGTTAAAGTGTTCTGGAAAAGTCCTCCAGTGCTGCTCAGTGCCTTTTGCCCACTTTATTCCTCTAAGAATTAGCTTCATTTGGGGGTGATTTCTGCATATTGCTGCTCTGCCTCAGTTCCCCAGGGCTGAGCTGGAGCTTCCTGGGTCTGATCCCGAAGCTGTCCCTCCCATTTCACTTTCTCCTCCTCCTCCTGCCCAACCTGGGCTGCAAGTGCTCATGACTAAACCATTAAACTAATTCTCTCTTAGTCATGTTCATGCTGGAAACTCAGGGGCTAGAGTCGGTGAGGGGTACCTACCTACACAACACTCCAGACTGAACACTGGCTTGCTCACCCTTACAAAGCACACTTCAGATGCTTTCCTTTATTCAAAGGCAGCCACGTTTAACAGGTGAAGTCGGACGCTCACCAGTGACATCTTTATGACTATAAAAATTGTGGTTTTATGTCCAGGGTCCCACCACCGGTGCACCTGAACTGGGAAGCTGTTCATAGCTTTTGTGTCCTGCTCTAGAAGGCATTTTCTGGGGTTTTCTGACCCCCACCCCCTTGCAAACCAGAAGCCAGATTGCACCTTTGTACCCGGAAGCACTTTGTGGTTTGAATTAACAATGTGTTGGCCCCTGAATACCAAAAACAGGGCTGATAGGTTTACCATGTGTCAGATTCCCTTTGTTGGGTGTGGAGGGGTGGGAGGGGGCCACTCCAGGGCTCAGGATTGTCTAGCCACAGAGAACACCATGGTCCCAGTGCCCTTACTCCTACCCCAGTCTTCTCCAGGAGTGAGATCATCTCACAGGAGAAAAAGAGAAGCCCAGCCACTGGGCACTGAGAAAATACAAATTTCCAGACATTGTCCTTGGAGGGGAGGGAGGGGAAATGGGGAGACAACAGTTCACTGGGGTTTTGTTAGGGTTCATTATTATTAAAATAGAAAATAAAAGCTGTGGCCTCTCTGTCCACTTCCTAGTTCCAAGCTTCCTCCATTAGGCCTGGGGGGACCAGAGGGGTGAGGCTAAAGAGAGGAGGGACGATGGTGGAGATCACGCGGGGCTTCCCAGAGAAAGGAAGGGGTCAGGGAAGCAGTACAATGAAAAGAAACAGAGCCACGACTGTAAAGGGCGAGAAAGAGAGAAAGTGGTGGAAGGTACACGGGGCTGGACCACAGGAAAGGAAGCACAGTAGATAGGGGAGAAGGAGGGAGCAGAGCTGGCGAGACTGAGGCGAGAAAAATGAAGAGGGCAAAAGGAAGGAAGGGGAAAGTGGGGAGGGAAAGGAAAGTGGGGTAGGAAGGAGGGAGGAAGGAAAGGAAAAAGCGAAGCGAGGGACAGCAGGAAAGAGAGAGAAAAGACAAGGGAAGAAGGAGGGAAGGAGGGTGCCGAACAATCCCGGGAGAAGTCGGAAGAGAAGCTTGAGGCTGACAGAGCGAGGGAGGCCACGTCGGAGCCAAGATCGCGACAAGGGTGCGACAGCCTAAAGCCAAAGTTCAGAAAAGCCCAAAGTCCCTGGCCAACCAAGGAGGTGTGGCCGCCTGGCCGGAGAGCAGGGCGAGGCCTGGCGGCTGACGGGCGCGCCCCCGCGGGCCGGCTCCGGGCACCTCCTCGGCGTGTCCTCGGTCCTGCGCGCCCCGGTCGGCCCGCCAGTCCGCCGCTTCCTCGGGGCTCGGGCTCGGGGAAGCGCTGCCCTAGGAGGTCGAGGCCGGGATGGGCAGTCCGTGTAAGCTACTGAGGCCGTCCGGGGCCTTGCCACCAGGGCTGGGCGGCTTCCGGTCGGCCACTGCGGGAAGAAGCACAGGGGCGTCGGGTCACTGCCTGGCGCAGCGCAGGGCGAGCTTGACTCGGGACGCCCGAAACCGCGGGTGACAGCGTGCGGATCCGGGGGTGAACGCTGTGGCGCGCGCTCAATACTTCCAGTGTTCGGAAGAAGGAAACAAAGATCCGAGTTTTCCAAGGGCTCCACGTGCCCGTTGGCGCCCGCCCCTCTTCGTCCCCTTAAGGAAGTCAGTCGCGAATACAGCCTTGGCAAGCGACTCTCCTCGAAAGGCCATTTTGCAAACGCTCTCTGACCGCTGACCAGGTGCACTTCCCTCCGCCCCGCGCCCGCGCCCGCGCCCGCGCCCGCTCAATAAAGGAGGCACGGGCTCCGGGAGGCGCTGCGGACCCATTGGCCCCTGGCGGGGGACGTTCTCAGATTTGAGACTTCAGCGGAAGGGAGCTGAGAGCTGAGATCCGTGTGGCCCCCTCTTCCTGACCCGCGCGCACAGGCCCGAGGAGCTGCCAACGCGTCAGGTCAGCGGTCCCTCAAAGCGGCTCCGGGCGCTGGCGGTGGGCAGGGGGAAATCGAGTGGGGACCGAGTCACCCAAGACGGCCCTTGCAGAGGGCCTGGGGCGGAGGAATTCCTCCGACATAGGGGGCCGTCGGGCTTTAAGTGGGCGGCATACTCCGCTATGCCCCCGCGGCCCGGGGGTCCAGATGCGCTCACCACTGTGGGCACAGCACGCTCTGGGGCTTGCGGGCCTCCGGATTAAGTGACAGTGGACTTGCCAGATCAGGCGGCATTCTGCGCTTTGCTCTGTTATTTAGGGGTTTGGGAAGGGGCCCGTGTTTTGCTACTGGAAGCCAGAAAAGTGACGCCACGATTGTGCAACGTCTGTTTTTCCTTTCCTAACGCCGGCCGCTCAGCTTCTCCTGCAGTAGGAGGCACAAGCTTGTTTATACCTAAAGGCGCCTATTTTCAACTTTCTTTTTTTCCCCCTACAAGTCCAACTCTGGATTTTTTCTTTTTCTTGCTGTGGCTGTAGAGCTGGGCGATACACACCCCTCTGTGCAGGGGACACACACGCTCACACGCACGCACACACATCTGGCTTCACAAAGATTTCAGAGGGTCCAGGACAGTGACCGCTCCGCTCTCCCCCGCCTCTCAGCTCTCTTTCCTAAACACAGTTGCGGCCGCCCAGCCAACAATGTTTTCAGACCTTTTCTTTCCACTCTAGACACACACTTCAAGGTGAGGACCTATTTAGAAAACATCTGAGGAGGAGGAGGTTTCCCAGCCAAGGCCGGTTGCCCTAGACACAGGCGAGAAAATGAACTTGTGAAAAACAAACACCCAGGAGCCCAGAGAGAGATTCCACCCCACTCTGCAGGGCCGAATCCCGCCTGCTGCGGCGTTTTGAGCTCCACGCGAGCCACTCCCTCCGCCTTAGAACCCTCCTCTCTCCCTTCCCACCCTCAGCCCCCCGGGGCAACGTGAGCGGGTGTGTCGTGGGGGCCTTGGAGGCTTGGGCCAGCGTTAGGCACTCTGCAGGCTCATTTCATCTTTAGGGGGCAGGAATGGGGACAAGCGTTTTTAAAATAGTAAGACTGCGATTGCAGGGCTAAAGAGACCATAGGAGGGGGGCCGGAGGCGGGGGGCCTGGCAAGGGTCTCTCAGGGCGAGGTCAAATGAGACCAGGGTGGGCGGCGGCAGCGGCAGCTCTCCCGAGAACGCCTGCGCCGTTGTGACCCCTGGCCAAGTTCGCTTTTAGGTTCCTTCAAGAATCATTTCGGAGCAGAGATTACTAGAACGAAGCTGCGAGTTACCTTTAACAAATATAAACAGCACCTCTTCTTTGAGTGTATGCAGTATCGTATAGATTTGATTTCCGAATCTTTAGTCTTTCCAAAGCCCCCCTGGGTGGCAGTGTAGAACCTTGAGGTTCTGACGATTACTGGAAACACACTGGAAATACCAGCTGTCTTGAGGGGACATCTGGTGGGTCCTGTCACCTGTGGGGGGTGGGGGGAGGTGGTCCCGCCCTGACTGAAAAGACACTGGGATGGATGTGGACATTCCTACAGTATCAGCGCCCCTCCACTGTCTATGAAGTGGAACTTGTCTATTCTCCCAGTTCCCAAGAATTAAAGTTTCCTTTCAGGGAGGGGAAACGTAAATCCAGACTTTCTTGCCTACATAACAGGGAACCCAGAGTCTCTACCCTTTACCAAGATAAAATTAAGAAATCATAATGCATAATTTGACGTTTGATTAAGCTTCTCAGGATAACCATTCATGTTCATTCGCACCCGATTTGAAGAACATACTGAAATATGCATTACAATATATATTATTCTGTGTGTATGTTGTGCTTGTATGGACTAGATGATCAAAATATTTGTTTTTTACTGAGCATTCA
The DNA here is from genome assembly GCF_021613505.1 of Equus quagga. NCBI lineage: Eukaryota > Metazoa > Chordata > Mammalia > Perissodactyla > Equidae > Equus > Equus quagga. The sequence continues at coordinate 65,954,061 of NC_060278.1, forward strand.
GGATATTCACTTGCTTTCAGTAAACAATTTTTTTCTTACTGAAAAAAATTGAGTAAATGATATTCTTACTATTCTTACGAATGGAACAACAAGTAATGATAGCAAGTTGTCTTGTGGGATAAGTTTCTTGGAACATAATTTCTTAAGCAATGATTAGAAAATTGAAGGCAGTGATTCATATTACTTTGCTTTGTAATTTTTCAAAGACTAGTTTTTTGGGGGCAAGGGTCTTTGAAGTCAGCTTTTCTGCCAATGAGAAGAAGAGTAAAAATCCACAACCCAAGTAGGTATGTAATTCTCATTATTTTTATGTTCTTGTTCAAACATAAACAAACACTTGTATGCCAGCTTGAGAAATCATTTTTAATGATGGACCTGATTTATTCAATGATCCTTTACCTGGATTTCTAAAGAACTGTAAGGAACAGGAAATTAAATTATTAACTTAATAACGAATGTAGTTAATTATTGCTAACTAATGTAGTTAATGTAGCTAATTACTGCTAATAACTATTAGCAGATTTTGAAAGTGAGTGGGATGTTTCATAATAGGAAGAGAATATAATGGTAAAAGGGACACGAATGCCAGTGCCATTCAAACGTCTTTGTATTTCTGAAAGGAACGTACCTTCTAACGAAATCAACCAACAATGATTCCCCACCCTAAATTAACCAGAGTTAGCCTGGAAATCAGAACTGCATGTTTTACCTTTGGGTTGCTACCCAGCCCTTATAATTTGTTTCTAATGTAGCACTTGAAACGCCCCAGGACAAAGTGGCTCAATTAGTAAAAGAGGGCCTCGCTCTGAAGATAGCAAGTCTTTTTTCTAAGTCTTCCTTCCTGGGATCAGCCCAGAGGAAATCATTTAAATTTGTGGATATACTCTTCCAGTTCAAATGAACCTGCTTAGTTAAAAGATTTGTGTAAAGCTGTAATGAGGTAAATTCCATTTCAATTTCTAATTCAACAGATGACCTCAGTAATCAAGAAAACAGGCAGATTCCAGGCCAAGGACAAGACCCTGGGCAAAGCACCCACCCTGAGACCCCCTCACCCCATCCTTGAAGGGAAAGCTTAAAGGAGTTCTAAGTCTCAATTTTTAAAATTTCTTTTGCTTGGATTTTCTTATAAATGAACATGGTATTATCCTTTATTTAAATTAAATTTAAAGCCTAAAGCAATTTTAATTCTCAACTTTTGTAAATTTATATCCCAGGATGTTTGTGCTCTGGGAGAGGTGAAAACAGAAAAATACTTTTGTTCCTCTACTTGGCTGATACTGATAACATCTTAATCTTCTCTCTTTTTCTCTCTCGCTTCTTCCTTTCTCCCTCTCCCTGTCTCCTGGATTATGCTATTGTGTCTCACTGAGATTACCTGGAAATAAAGTTTTTTGCCTGGGCATCACCAAAGAGCAAGTGCCCTCCCATCCCCTGTGGCCTGCCCAACTCCACCTGCCCCCTACTTCTGTCTTGGGAAGTGTGAGGTGGATCCGCGGTGAGTAAGGACCCTGTTGTGATCTGGAACATCCCTCTGCCCCACAAGGCCCCCCGCCCCAGGCTTGTGCCCTGTCTCCTTCGCTGCTGGGGTGGGAGTCCCTAAGGTGACTCTTCCCTTCCCCATGGTAGTTGAAGTTGCAAATTTCTAGTGCTCAGAACCTAAATGCAGGCAGGTTCAAAATGAGCAAATCCAGACATTTTTTTCACCAATGGGGAAAATGAGGACTCAAGGGCAGGTAAGCTTTTCTGAAGTTATGGGAAAAATCAGATCCCAAGGTTACTGTAAGAAGATGCCTCTCACATTGTTGACCTCAAATCTGTTAGTTGGCTTATGGGGCGGGGGTAGATTTATGGAGGAGGGGGGAGAAGAGGAGGAGGAGAGAGAAGCCTCTCAGCCACATTTCCCACAGGAACAAGGACCCCAAACTACACAGAGTTCCAAAGAGTCTAGGCTTAAGGACACATGGTTGAAATGCTCTCTCCTCTCCCAAAAGATGTGTTTAAGAAAATGAATCCAAGGGGACATCAAGGCCTGGCAAAAAAAAAAGGAACCTGGAAGAAAAAGATGGGCAGTGCCTGGAAGGATCTAGGACAGGTGCAACCCCACCTGTGGGTTTCAGGTGTCACAGCAGGTCCACCATAAAAGGCAAAGCTCCACAGGCCACAGAAAAGTGAGGTGCCTTCACCTGGAGGGTGCCTTCTAGACCATTCTATGGATAGAAAACTGAGACCCAGAGAGGCGCATAACCTTGACCAAGGGCACAAGAACCCGATCCAAGGCTAGGAGTCCTGTTCGCCAGTCTGACCCTCTGTCTTTTCTCTTTGTACAAGGCCAGGGCTCAGTCCTGGGGTGTCTCTCAACCTCTGCCTGCCTTTCTAGGGTAAGGCATACACCTGTTAGAAATCAATCCGCTCCAAGAAGCCGCAGGCTTAACGTTTAACCCAGAGGAAGGATTTATGCCGGGACCCACTCTAGCCTGTCTCTCTGTCTCTCTCTCTCTCACCACCTTTTCCCAGGCTCACATCCCCTCCCCGCCCCTGCACCCTTCCTAACCCTCACGGCATTCGTCCGACCCCCTCCCCGCCAGCGCCCCTCACCTTCTCTGCCGGGATGCTTGAAGGTCATCGCCGCCGCGAGCTCCCCGCCGTGCACGGTGACGCCGGCCCCGTGGGGCGCCAGCGGGGAGGCCTGCGCCGGAGGCCAGGGCGCGCCCGGGGCGAGGTAGCCGCCGGCCGGCGCACTGTACACGCCGTGCTGGTTGGAGGCCGGGTAGGCGCAGGCCGGGAGGAAGCCGCCCACTGCGGAGAGGCCGGAGGCCGACTGTGCGGATAGAGAGGGACAGACCCTCAGCAGCAGGCAATTCCGCCGCCTTCTCCAGCACACGCAGTTACTGAGGTGGGGATCCTCATTTGCCCCTGCTGTTCCCTCAATTATCCCCGCGCGAGGCCTGACCTCTAATTTTTCTAGTAAGAACTCTGGCAGAGTGATTTCCACTCAAATTATTATAAATAGTAATAAAAGGTGATGATAGCATTCACCATCCAGGATTTAGAGAAACGGAGTCCTCAACCATCTGTGATCTGGGTTCCAGCCTTTTTAGCAAAAGTATCTCAGCAAAAGGCAAGTCAATCCCCTCGAAAGCCAGCCTCCCCCAAACCAGTGCGCTTGAGCAAAAGGGAGAAACACGCGGCACGGAAGCTCCGGCGGCCGCTGGGCGCGGGGGCGCGTTCTCTTCTCTGCCTCTCTCTTCCCCCCACACTCCCCCAGCCCTTCTGCTCCCCTGGTTAAGGACATCTTCCCCTGCCGCTTGGTTACCTGAGTGTATTTAATGTCGGCCTCCAAGGCAGGTTTCTCGAGCCCATTCACTGCTGAGGTGGCGGGGAAGGCCGTGCGGTTCACGCCGGCCCAGTCTTCCATCTTGGGGGAGTAGGCGGCGCCTTCGCTCCCGGCCAGAGCCCCTGCGGGGGACACAGGACGGATTAGGGGGGCATCCAGATCTGCGCTGGGCACGCCAACGGCCCCGCAGCCGGGACGTTTACACGCGAGGCTACAGGCGCTCAGCTCGCATCCGAGGGCGCGGCCGAGGGTCTTCCGAACACCGGAGGCGGCCAAACGCGCGGAGAGCGAGCGGCGGGGGCGGAGGGCTGGAGGCCACGGAGGTTCGCTTCCCCTCCTAGCGGGCAGAGGGAAGGAAGGCAGCAGGGCCTGCTCCTCGCTCCTCCCGGCCCTCGACCCTCTTCCCGCGAAACCGCAGTTCTCCGGCGGGGAGGCGGCGCGTGGGGCAGGGGCTCGGTACACTTGGCCAAGGCGGCCTTTCTGCTGTCCAGAGACGGCGCCCGGAAAGGTCCAAGTTCAAATCCACAGCAGGCTCATGAGAATTATATGGGTTTCTCAAAGTTTCCCCGTCTGCAGGGCTGGGAGAGGGTTCTACTCAGAACTGCCTCCGGAGACTTCCTGGGTCTCCCAAAAGAGCGTCAACTCAGCGACCCGCGCGCGTCCCGGGCACGGCTGCTTCTCGCGCACGTGTGTGCCCGGGGAACCGAGAGAAAGCTCCAGATTTGAGCGCAGGCCTGGTGAGGTCACCTCCCAGCCAGGTGCCCACCGGTCGCTCCATGGGAAGCTTTGGCTCCAGCCGGCAGCCCAGGCCGGGTTTGAGCGAAGAGAAGAACAAAGCGTGTTCGCGGCCTCGGAGGCGCGCCTCTCTGCAGCTGGAGCTAAGCATTCAGTTTCTTTCTGGCCGCCCCTCCTTTCTCTGGGGCTACGGTGAATTTTGTTTCTTGCCCTCCTCCTGAGTATGCTCACCTAAGAGCGCGCCATCCCCTGGCCGCCTGCTGAGGGCAGGGGACAGTGCGAAGAGACTCGGGACTCAGTCCCAGCCCACACGCGTTCTTGCCCGAGCCGAGCCCCGCACCAAGGCCGCCCTACACCTCTCTCCATCTCCCCGCCGCCTCCCTTCCCACTGAGGCAAAGACCGACAGTTTGCTGAATTATAATTGCAGGCAAAGAGCGAAGCTTTGTGAGCTTGCACCCAGAGGACTGCTGCAGTCCAGGGGCGCCGTCACCCGAGACCCCAGCTCTAGGACCTGCAAGGCTGCCCGGCCTGCTGGAGGTCTAGGCCACTCCACAGGACCCACCAGAGGCCCGTTTGCCTTTTACTCAAAAGAGCCTCTGGGCCTGGGAGGGACAGAACCCTTTGGGGAACGTGAGGGATGCCGAAAGATCCAGATCTTAAGAAAGGGTCGCAGAAATGACTGCGGTTTGTTTGGCTTAGATCTGGCGATAGGAGTTTGCATACTTTTTGCAAGAATGAAAAAGCGCAATTTCAGGCCTCCGAATTTGTGGTTGGCGATTGCTCGTCTATTTGGGAAATATTTTCCATATTTGTCATAAAAAGTTCAAGATGTCCGAGGACTCCCACAGAAGGCCCAGGACCCTCAGCCTTCCTGGCCAGCCCGGAGCCCTCCCCTGAGCCAAAACCGGTGGGAGGAGGACGGCGAGTGTGACCCCGCACCCACATGCCTGCCCTCCCCACCCCCTGCCCCCAGTCTCAAATTCTGCCCCTCTCTGAAGGCAACAGAGGGCCGCCACGACTGACCTGTTTGCTCCATAAACGTCCGGATGCCCAAGATGTTGCTGACCGAGTGCGCTGAGGGCCATGAACGGGGGATGCTGACGTGACCTGCTGTGCCCGGGACCCCGTGGTGGCTGCCCATCTTGGCACCCGTGGGCGACACGGGGCTGGGGTAGGGGTACTGGTAAATATGGTTGTAGGGCAGCGTTGGCTGCGGCGGCGGCTGCTTGCTCGGCTCGTAGGGCCCGGGCTGCGCCAGGCTGCCAATCTTATTGCGCAGGATGCGGCTGATGGAGCTCACAGAGGGCACATTGTACTTGTCGCAGACGCCGTCGGCCAGCAGCCGGTCGCGGATCTCCCAGGCAAAAATGCCAGGGTCGCCCTGCTTGTAGTCCCGGATGTGTTTGACCACGTTGGGGGTGGTGACGCGGGGTTTGCTGCCCCCAATGGCCCCGGGCAGGATGGAGCCTGTCTCGTTGTAGCGCGCCAGGATCTTGCTCACGCAGCCGTGGGATACGCGAAGCTGCCGGCTGATGTCACAGGGTCGGATGCCCAGCTGCGCCAGCTCCACGATGCGCAAACGGATGGCATTGGGCAGGGGGCGGCCGTTGACGAACACACCGCCCAGCTGGTTCACCTCGCCGTACGTCTGCTCTGCGGACGCGCCGGACGAGAGTGAGCGGGAGGGGGAGAAACACCGGCGGGTTAGCCACGGGTGGCTGCGCGGGGCTAGGGCACGCACCCAGGAGCGCCTCCGAAGATGACCCGTGGGTACCCAGAATATGAGAGCAAACGGACTGGGTCCGGCTCCCGGAGTGAGTGCGGGCGTAGGGACCGCAAGGCGGGTACCGGGCGCTTCAGCCCTCCGTGGCCTTTCGCGACTTTTGATGCGTCTACTTGAGACATGCCCTCCCGCGACACATCGAACTTCCCCCCACTCCACCCCACCGAGGGCTGGGGGCGTGCGGAGAATGCGGCTCATCTGGGACCCAGGACCAGGTCCCCCAGGGAAAGCGGGCGAGAGAGAAGGGAGGCGCCAGGACACAGCCGAGCTCGTCAGCCCTCCCGCGCCCTGCTTGCCTCCCGCCCCTTACCCATGGCGCGCGGGCCAGCCAGCTGCCTGGCGCCGGGGCGGCCGGGGCTGGGCCCGGCGCAGTCCGGGAGAGCTCGGGCGCCGCCGCCGCGGGAGAGGCATAGAGCGAGGGCGCGCGCGAGCCGAGAGCCGCGGCGGCCTGGCCGCGGGCTAGAAACGCGCTGTGCGCCGCCGCCGAGCGCGCCGCCGCCCGCCCCCGGGCCCGCCGCCGCCGCCGCCTCCCGCTCCCAGGACACTCTCCAGGCCCGCGACCCCAGGCCCAGCGTGAACTTCATCCGATTAGGAGAAATTCGTCTGACCGGGAGGCTGCAGCGTGCGGGGATCAATTTGACGTGTCCTCCACGTCAATCTCGGCAGTCACGGCGGAGACGCCCGAGTTGGCAGCTCATTGGTTCCCGTCACTGCACCCCGGCGTCCCCCTCCCCGCCCTGAAACTCTACCCCCTCCTCCCGTCCTCCTCCCCCCTCGGCCTTCCTCTGGAACCCATCCCCCTACACACACACACACACACACACACACACAAGTCTAACCCCGGCTGGGCCTGAGGCCTTTCTCCGCTCCCCTCGAAGCCTTACCCCTCTGGTTTTGAGAATGATGGGGTAGTCATTTCAAATAGATGAGTAGTACTTAGTTTCAAATAGATGAGTAGTACTTAGTACTAGTTTACTACTAGTACTAGTCTGGGTTTTAGTTTTATTCTTAACTCCACCGCCATTACTACTAAGATATCAGAGGATTAAAGCTGATCCTGGCGAGGCGTTTAGAGTGTGGCTGCCTCTACCGCCCCTCTCTCTGGGCCACGGGAAGAATGGTTTCAGCGCCCCAGCTCCCGGCGGGCGGGCGTGCATCGCGGCGAGCGCCCAGGGTGGCGTAGGGCGCCTTGCGGGGAGGGCCCAAAGCGGTTTGCTGCGGAGCCCACTCCCGCGTGTTCCGTTTCTGGCTGACACCCCAGTCCTTGGGAAATCTTTATAATGTTTAGTGGCCGCCCACTCCCTTGTGGTAATGGTGTGATTTTAGTGAGTGATGTGAGGGGGGCACATTCTAGATCCTGACTCCCTGCGGACAGCACCTTCCCCCCAACTCATTCTAAGAAGTGACACAGGACGCAGGTCGGAAAGGGACTCGGACCTGCTGCCGCCAGAGGCAGGGATGCGGCCCTCCCTGGACCCAGGCGGTCCCAGCGGCCTTTGCACGCTCTAGGCCTGAAGGGCAGTTCCCTTCTCCTAGGCCAGAAACCCGCATCCTTCCACGTGGGGGCGGCCGGGTCTCACCTTTCACCCAGAACCTGCGGCTTCCAGGGGGTCTTCGTTAAACCGCTGAATGGCCCTGTCCCCTTCATTTAAGCGGGGGTTTGCGCAACCCTTAACTCTTTGGCCTTAGCCTTAAATGTCAAGTCTTCTTTATTTCTATCCTGCATCAACGCCCAGTTCTGGACTTCCCAGCCTGTGTCCCTAACCGTGGCCGCCACAGAGAAAGCCACGCGGTGGGGTACAGGAGAGAACAGGTGGAGGGACAAAGCTCCTGGTTTTGCACTGGCCAGGACCCGGGAGTTCCAAGCGTGAGGCCAGTAAGCGCCAATGGCATTGGGCTGAACTGTAAGAGCAGGAAGGGGGACCTAGGGGGGAGCCTAGGAAATGCCATGGTTCTCGGACTCCCGTATGCTCCCAGCTCTCCTCAGGAGGCGGGAAGAATCCCCCGCCCCCTTCCCCCCAAGAGTCTAGCGTTTGGCAGCCACCGGGGAGCTGCGTACCGCCACGGTGCAGTGATGCTGCCGGAGGCGCGATGAACCAGATCAGCGCAGCCTGAGGAGCAGTGGCGACCTAGTCCCTGACCCCTTTCCCTCCGCTGCGGACCGGAGAGCGTCCCTGGCTCCTAATCAGCCTCTGGGAATCAGTCTATGAGGAGGGCCTGAGCCATAAATCTGGTTCTTTGGAGGGAGCGCGCGGGCCTGGCAGGGCTGGGCCCCGGTCCACAGGCAAGAATTATCCTTGGAAAAAGAAAACCCAGGTTCAGAAGAGGTGAGGACTCTCCCCTCCCGCAGCACGGAGAACACAGTACAGCCTCGGGCTCCGGGGGCTTCGGGGAGGCCTGGGGACTGGGAAGAGGAGAGTCAGGGCACTGGTGAGGGGAGGGGGCACTACCTGGAAGCCTAAGCTAGGCCTGTCCGCGAGGCGCAGGGTCGGGTTACAGAAGGGGAAAGGAGGTGGCTTGGATTAAAGTGGGCAAACCCGAACCAGGAGCCCTGCGAAGGCGCGGAGCAGAGGACTGAGCACGCGCTAGATTTGGGGGCTCCGAGGCCATAGGGAGTGGTCTGTGCCCCGCTCAGTTCTCTCCAGATGGTTTCGATACTGTTAGCCCCTGATCTAGACTTTGGTTGCCTAATTTTCAAGACTGGCTCAGAGACCAAAAAGATTGATTCCTAGACCTGGGAAACGCAACATCCATAACTCAGTGCATCCTCAACATAAGGTAAAGCAGTTAAAGCCATTTTTTCCCCTGCAGGCGAGGAGTCAGCAGGCAGGCTCAGAGAAGAGCAAATAAAGCCAGTCGTGCCGCGGTGAGAGCCCAACTGCCCTGTCAGAGAATGGTCACCCCATCTCTGCTGGTAGAGTGCGGGGCGCTGGCAGGTGCAGTCCAGGACTGCATCTTCTCCCCACTGCCCTCGGCTAAGGCCCTCCGGGGCTGGGAAAGATGGTTGGAGGATTGCCCCTGGGTCTTTCTGAGGTGTCAGACCCACGGGGCCCTCACTAGACATCCCACATCCCTCCACCCTCCACCCCTTCAGCAGCTAGCTGCTGCCTGCTGGGACCACACAGCGCTCGCTGCAGCCTGCTCACAGCCCGCCTCCGAAAAAGCTTAGTTTGTCGCCCCCTGTCGGCCCGCGGCTCGGCTCTGCCAGTTCCTGCGCCACGGCCGGCCTGGGGGCGAGGTGGCCCAAAGGTGGAGCGCAGAAAGAAAGGAAACGTCTCTTCCATCTACCCAGGATGCAGCTTGGTCCCCTCCACGACCAGGGGGCGGCAACGGGGTCGGCGCTGAGTGCACAGAGGTAAAAAGCTCGCGGGTTCCACTTCTATGCTTGGCTGGGTTTGGCTCGGTTGTTTTGAGCGCCCTGGACGCAGCGTGCAGCAAAATGAAGAGCGTCTCCCAGGGGCGCGGGAGCCGCCGAGCTAAGGGTGCGCGTCGGACCCGGGACATGACGCGTCCAGCTGGGCTAAATGCCCGGAGGGGAGGAGGACGGATTCGAGGGTCCCCAGTGGCCTCGGGAACTGACCTAGGTTTGCCAAGGCGGAGAAAGAAGGAAAGGCAAGCTCCGTGCCAAAAGCGTGGGGCAAAGAGGAGGCGGGAAGAGGGTGCGTGCCTTTCTGGGGACTGGCGGCTGGTGGCGGCAGGAAGGGTGGTGGGTGTATATTCCTTGGCGGTGCGCCACCTGAGTCCAGCACCCTAAAGTTAAGGCTGCGAGACAGTCAGAATTTCGGTGACAAGGTCGTCCTTGGAACGACAGTCCCCCCTACCCCACCCCACCCCACCTCACCTCATCTCACGTCTCCAGTGTCGCTTTGATTTTTGGTGGGATTGGGGGAGATATTTGGGTGTAAACGAAACGTGCAATAGGCCAGCTTGTTCCCGGGGCCCGTGCATTCAAAAGTCTTCAGGAGAAACCAAAACTAACAGATGAAAGTCCCACTTGGGTCCGCAGGGCTGAAGGAGCAACCGCGGGGCTGGGCGCGACAGGACGCGCGCGTTTCGGTTCTGCCTGGAAGGACCAGAGGGCAGAAAACACAGGCAGCATCCTGCGGAGGGCCCTGGGCCTGGGCCTGACTAACACCGAACGCCAGTTCCCCCTCTCAGCCTCCCGCCGGAGGAGCCGCGAGACCAGTGCGGACTCCTAGCGAGCAGGGTCGGGGTCCTTGGGTCCTCCTTCGGACCCCCGCGCCTCAGGCCTACGGAGCCCGCAGCCGTTCCCGCAAGTGTCCTGGCTAAACGCAGGCCCCGCGCTTTTGCTATGATTTAAAGAGCTCTGTGCCGTGAGCCGTGTGGTTAGAAATCAAACAAACCGAGTCTCTTAATTTTCCTTTTAAGTTTACTTTTTTAAAAAGTAGCGCAGACTACAAACTATTGTGCCCCTACACACACAGTTTAGCAAAGGAGACCCTGCGTGCCACACTCGAGAACAGTGAACCAGGTCGCCGGAAGCGGGAATGTGGCAGAAGCAAGGAAACCCCAGCCAGCGTGACCGCGGCGTTGGAAGGAGGGAGGGAGAGAAGGGAGGAAGAAGGATACGCGGTCGAATTGGCACCTTTGCGGGCGGCTGGCCTAGGGAGACCGGGCTGGTGTGTCCTCCCCACCAAGTGAACTCACAGGAAAGGGGTGGGGGTGGGGGGCCTTGTGAGCAGCCCTGCTTCTCCAGATTGGGATACAAGTGCTCCCCAGACCCCAAAAGGAAGGTGTTGAAGATGGTGCCAATTAGCATTAAAATTGAGCCCAGATCCAGAAATACCGTCTTCGGTGGGTGCACAGACCCATTCCCGCCGCTTGTTTCCCCTTGGCCAGCTTGTGACCACGGTGGGCTTGAAGTCCTTGGCCCAGCCTCGCATTTCATTTGCTATCCTGGAAATGTTTATTATCGCAAGCGGGTCAGGTCCACAGTGGTGGGTTGGAGGGCCGTTTCCGCTTACACTAGCTGCTGACAGCGGGGGAATGTCCATGGAAATGCAAGGGAGAGACGCAAAGAAATTTTTTTTCCTTTTCCTAAAATGAAATGAACAAACAAGAAGAGATGAAGATTTCCGCGTAACAAAACGGTTCCCCATTCCGTTCAGAGGCTTAGGAAAAAAACAAATCAGAAAACGAAGACTTGCAGTGAAACCTCCCACTAGAAATAAACAAGGGGAAATGGAGTGTGGCAAAGGAAGGTCCAAGATACTTTCTACCCTGCGATACCCATTTATAACCTTCTTGGGGTAGGAACATTTTAAATGCGGCATTTGGGTGATAAAAATAAATGAGAGGAAGCTAATGACGTTTGTAGGAAGAAAGTTTCTTTGAACCTTCTGAAGGAGCAGTGTCCGTGTCGTTCTTGCGTGTATATTCTCATGCGTGCATAGTCCAGAGTTCCCGTTATCGCTCTGTCTCCCTGCCTTCCCCGGCAACGGGCATGTCAGATAAGCTTAAATTTCCCCTTGTATAAAATGACTATGGTGTATAATTACATCTATATCATTTCATTCCATCAATATAAAGCCAGCAAAATTCCACCTTTGCAGTGAGCTCTCAAAAATGTTTATGTGTCAGTGCTAAGAGTCCAAACAGCAATATTAAAATGGAAATATTTGGGAAACTTAGACTGTCCATGGGGCATATCTCCTGTACAGGATCTGGGTACTTGAAAAGGAGAGCTCTAGGAGAAGCCAGAGGGATACGAAGGATAGAAGTGGCATTTTCGAAGGGAACCGAGAGGGTGATGGCGTGCCTGCCTACAAGACGGCTCACAGAGGCGGCGGTGTGTCAGGGTCTCCCACTGCCTAGAGGGTGCCCCTGCTGATCACATTGTCCTGCTGCAAATTTGACACGTGTGAGACACCCACACCAGCCAGCCTAATTGGAACCAGCTTGAAGTGCGCTGCCCTTGAATGCTTTGCAAATTTCTGATCCTCCATGGACATAGAACCTGGAGAATGGGCCAAGGACAGGAGAACTGAAGGACAGGTATGGAACCCGTTTTCTTAGATTAAAGAAAATGCCCAGCCAGTCCTGATTTACCTGGATTTGTCTGATTTCTTATTAAAGATCAGTCCTCTCTATGTTCAACACACACACAGACACACAAACATAACTCACGCACTGGAAACGGGGTAGTTGGGAGGTTTGCAGAATTATTCCTGTAACGTCCGGCACAGAAGAACACTGAAACCTGCTGGTGGACAGTTTCAGCTTCCCCTCAGGCTGAGGGACAGTGAAGCAGGAGCGCTGCCCCCATCTTCAGTCACCCATTTCTTGAGTGCTTAAAATTATCATTCGTAATTAGATGTTAATGACTTTATTTTTTGTATCCAGTATACTATTTAGAAACGTCGCTATTTTGGAATAAAGACTTTGTTCCAGGGTTGGGTTTGTTTGTTTAGTGTAAGCTCAGAATCTTGAAGGCCTCTGGAATTGCATATTCTCCTCAAAGTAGGATCTCCTTCATGTTCATTTAATTTATCATATTCATATCCCTATGTTATTTCTCCCTGCAATGCCACTTAAATCATTTTCCTTGTCAGAAATCAAGTGTCTTTTTGATGAGCTTTCTTTCAGGCAAAGATGGGATTTTTACTTGTAACTTTTTACTGCTTGGTTAGTTGGTCACTTTTAACTAATTATTGCTTGATATCTATTTCTCTCTAATTGCTGCACTATCCCAACGTCTGGCTACATACACGCATATATATATATATATGTAATATGTCCACAGCTCGGTGATGGTTTTAATTATCTCCCCCTTCCCCCTTGTGTATGGGCTATGGAGTTTTATTGAAGATCGTAATGCCTCCGGTTTTGATTTAGTGTTTTGGAGTTTGTGATCTCATTGCCCGGTATGGAAAATATTAGACAGGGTCTGCAGATTGTATGCAGGAAAAGACCCGCATCACCACCGTGGGCTGAGTCCTCGTCCCCAGGGCTGCAATATGCCGACTGCGCAGCCATCTAGAATCAATGCTCGGTTTTTATGCCTTTGGATAGAGACCGCTTCAGCCAGTCCTGCTATGCAAAGTGCTCTTGAAGACACTGATTCTCTGCGTGGCTGCACATTGGAAGCACCAGGGGAGCCTTAGAACATCCTGATGCCTGGGTCCCACTCCCAGAAATTCTGGTTGAATTCGTTGAGATGCAGCCTGGATGTTGAGGTTTTTAATAACTGCCCAGGTGATTCTAATGTGCTTAGGTGTGCCCAGGTGATTGAATTCAAATTAAAATTTGAGAATCTCTGCTTTAGGAAAGGGACAATGCAATGCAATGCTTCTTGCTTTGCGACTGTTCTCCTGGATGCAAGACCCACGACTGCCGACTGACTGTTCTCACTCACCTTAACGAGACACACGAAAACATGTTTAAATCCATGTCTAAAACATTCTTCCTGTGCCCTTTTACACCGAGTCTCTTTGGCCCCTCTTGGAAACAGCTGAAAAGGGAGAACGCTGCCTCCTCATTCTGTTTGCTGCCCTAGGTTTGCTGTCTTTTAAAACAAGAACCCTCTGTCTCCCTGCCCTCACACAGGTGATTGCAGCCTCATGTTAAGTGTAACCATCTGCACAGTGAGCTCCGGGCAGGAGGCATCGTGGAGACGGCGGCTGACTTAGCCTCTCGCGCTGACAAAGATCGACTTCAGGAGAGGTGGTGATGAATCATAAATGCTGCCCAGCAGGGGAGTCAGAAGAATTGCATTGTCCAAGGAGGTGGGAGTTGAACTGGGCTCTTAACCTGCTTAAATAACACGACTCTCTGGCGCATAAGGTAGCAGGGCAGGCATAACCCTCAAGCTTCCGGTAGCATCTAAGAAGTACTGAATCTTCTTAAGGAATAAACGTAGTTTAGTATTTTTATGAATTATTGCTGTTGCTGTTAACATTATTTAATTGCCATGGACCTGGGAGGGGGAAAACTTTTTCACACGGGCTGGGCTGCGGCAGCGTTGCAATTCAGATCTCAGAGTTGCTTCTCCCCGATGTCTGGCTCCTGATGAGGACGGAAATGTCAAGTATCAAGCGGGGATGGGAGGGTAAGAGAAAGGGAGAAAAAGGCTTCACCTATTTTCTTGAAAGTCTCAGAAATCAATTAAGAGAAAACTCCTCCTTTTCATTTTTATTAACCTCACCCTGGTAATTAAGATTTAGACCGCTTTCTTTGATTTGATTTTTATTGTTTTATAAGCATATGCATATTCCAAAATCTGAACCACATTTCATTTTTAAACAAGTTCCAAGAAAATCTGAGGGTAAGTCGGTCACTGCAGGATCTTTATGTCCTTGACTTTTAAATTGCAGTTTTTTAAGACCCCTTTTAGCTATAAAATTTTGCTCCTAAGTCACAACTAAGACTAATAGAACAACTACACTAATTCTTGTGAGGCTTTTAGGTCTTGTTTATTTTTTAAAATCTTACATGGGCACCTCTGGAGAAGATCTTAAAATGTATATTTTAGAAACCCCATCCATCTTGTAAAAAATCCTTTATATTCATCTACTTTAATAAGATTATACTGTTTATACTGTGTTCTAAGATAATATTAAAATAATTTAAAGGTACATGAAAATTAATAAAAATAGTAACAACAATAAAAACTAAAATGCCCCTAAAATGATTCAAGATTTCTCAGCAACAACCAGAAGCTTAAGGGTTATAGGATTGTAACAAGGCAATAACAGATGCTGAACGTGGCTACAGGACTGTAGACTTTACAAACGGATATGCTGAGAAAATGAGTTTTGACAGGGTTTCTAAGCATTGAGACATTGGCAAAGTGGATAACTGAATTAATATCCGTCCGACTGGGAAATACTCAGCATTTGGAATATTGCCTCTTGACAGGCCAACAGGCAAGAGGTTTGCTCCCCGGTAATGGGGCAGCACCAGAGGTGCCGTCCATTTCAGTTTTTGTAATAACACCTCTGGCTGAGCCAAGACTTTGCTTGGTTTCATCTCTCTTCTGTAATTACGTTTCACAAAATACAACCCAGGTCGTTTTGCACAGGGCTGGTCTTTGCATGTGCGAGACATGTGTTCATGTTTGCAATGTCAGCCAACTAATTTGGGCAGAACGAATCTGGCACTTTCATCTCAGCCTCTCTTTAAACTGGGGCATAGGTAACTCTGGAAGAGGGGCGGTGGAATTGGCCGGGCTCAGCTCACAGCAGAACTGTAATTTGGACGAATAGCCTTAGGTGAGGTTTGATGGCCATTAATACCACTCTAGGCTTGAGGTCCTTATGTGCTTTGCGCTCTGCTCACACTGCCCTTCACCACAGAGGGAATGGAGATTTATTTTTTTTCCCTCTTTTATTTTATTTTATTTTTTTGAGGAAGATTAGCCCTGAGCTAACTACTGCCAATCCTTCTCTTTTTGCTGAGGAAGACCTGCCCTGAGCTAACATCCATGCCCACCTTCCTCTACTTTATATGTGGGACGCCTACCACAGCATGGCTTTTGCCAAGCGGTGCCATGTCCGCACCCCAGATCCCAACCAGCGAACCCCGGGCTGCTGAGAAGCGGAACGTGCGAACTCAACCGCTGCACCACCGGGCCGGCCCCGGGAATGGGGATTTAATTTGATGCTCTCTGTTCTCATTGTGCCTTTAGAGCCTTTCTTTGTGTCTCTAATATTTAAGCCAATGGCTTTAAGAGAAATTTATGATCAGCCATGATTGGAGCTACTACCCATGGTGAGAATGTGTGTGCATATTTCATTGTGGAGTTAGCACACCGAGGGTCTATGCATCCTCTTTAGGGCTCAGTATCTGTAGATCCAAAAATGCATATGCACCTCAAACTCAGAAAATGACCTGGCTACAGAAAAGCACAATAATGACGAGTCTAGGCTTTTTACTAGCTCTCAACTCTTGGCTTGGAATCCAGGCGCTAGCACTTCCTGGGACCTGAGCCTCAGTGGGCTCACCAACAAAGTAGAGGCATAGTCGGGATTAAATGCCCAGCAGTGGAAAGTGCCGAACACGGTGGTGGTGGTTTGTGCGTGGCCGTTATTCTCTACATTATTTTTCTATATTTTTAAGAAACTAATACATTTTAATTTTTGTCTCTTTTACAGGACATCTGTTAGACAGGCAGTAGATGGTTTGCTAATAGAAATATTTATAAATTGAGCTATATTAAATTGTGTCTTGAGAAGGAAGCAGCTTTAAAGTTTTTTCCTGATTTTCTTGGCCGCGTTCTTTCACGGTTCTGAGGCACTGCAATGGGGCTGGATTCAAGACTCTTCAGTGACACTCATGGGGAGTGACAGAGGTGCTGAGTGGCAGCTGTAATCTCTCCAGTTTGAGAAATTTGAGGAAGAAGGAAATCGATAGTTGGCCCAGAGTTTTCCAGTAACGTGAGAGAACTATGGTCCTTCCTGGGGCCGATTCTTCTTGAAATGCTGGCCCTGCACGAACAGGATTTGAGGGCCTGTCCTGGCTTTACCTGCTGGAACATCGTGCTCTTCCTTTGTCAGAGATAAGGAGCTCTTTTAGCTCTGTGTTTACTTTCTTGATTTTTGACCTGAGTAGAGGTTTTTCCCTTCCTTGTTTGCCTTTTGAACATGTCCTTTCTCCTTGAGGAAGCACCAGGGGCTCCTCAGGCATGGGCCCAGTCCCTTGTGAACCAAGGGCTTGGTGCTAAGGGGCTATCTCCCCGCGCGGGCCCCTGCTGTAATGGAGTGACCCTGGCTGAGTGGGAGTGAGGTTTGACTCTCCTACCTGCCACAAATTACCATTTCCCTGAAAATTCACACCTCTCTTGGGTTGCCCCACATTTTTAACTTTTCTCCATTCCCTCCAATGCCTCAAACCCAAGATTTTGGGGAAGTGGCATCTTTTATTCTTAAAAACTTCACCCCTTGTGATAGCCAGGCTATTTGTTATTGGTACCTTATTAATTTAGACAGACAGCTTTAGTAATCTAATGGCCTCTATTTACTGTGGGGCCAGGCACTTTATGTACTGTAGTGCGCACTGTTGGGTGCTGCCCAGATCCCCTCCTACCCCTCCATCCAGGTCTGAGTCGCTTGTCCCCCACTGCTGGGATGTGGATGCTGGCAGCTCTCAGCTGAGCCCCTTCCCATTGCCCTTGGCTGATACAGCCATCACACCCAAGGAGATACCCCCTTCCTGAGGGCAGCCCACGTCTAATGACTGCTCATGTGGAGGTACAAAAGCCTCCACAGAAGACAACTGTGAAGGGCCATCCCAGTGCCAAAGCTCACATGGGATCAGTGAAGGCCTTTGTGGCGACTGCATCCCAGAGCAGTCCCTTCTTCCCCTGCTCAGTCCTGGCCCCTCATCTCTCACAGGTGTTGATCCCAAGAACACTTCACAGTAAATCGCCTGTCACAGATTCTGACTCAGTCTGCTCCCCGGGGCACCCAGCCAATGACATACATCACCTCCTTTGCCAACCGTGTGAGTTTGTTACAGCAGTTTCCTCGCTCCACAGATGAAGGGTGGTGGTATGGAGGTACAATCATTGCCACCAAGTCACACAGGATGGAAACCAGGGTGGCTGGCTTCCAGCTGCTCCTCCATCCTCCTGCCTCGCTGAGGGAGCTGCTCTAAGCAGGTGGGAGTTCTCACCAAAGAGAAGTGATTAGCTTGCAGTGCCCCCAGGCTGAGGAGGGGGCTGGAAAAGCTGCAGCAGGGCCATCTCAGATTAGCATCAAGGCTCTTAGAATCTGAGAATCAAGAGAAAGGCCACAAGTATGAAGGTGGGAGGGCTCCGGGACAAACGCAGCCATTTTAAAATGTGGTCTGGCTCTGTTTCCAACATATGTAAATTTCTGAAATGGAAATACAACAGAACCTCCTAGGGACTCCACAAATTAGAACTTGGGAACATGAACTGTGTTGGTGGGCTTGTACCAGTTCTAAAAAATGCCTTCATTGAGCAAATTAATCAAATAACTTCAATTACCAGGGAAACATATCTACTGAGAAGTAAATAACTTTCAGACTCTTTAGGAGGGTGTGTTAACATGTAATTCGTTTGAGCAAATATAAAGAAAGCTCTTCCGACAGTCACACAGGGTGATGGTGCCGCGAGTGCGAGTGGGATGCAGTTGAGACCTTTATGGACTTTATGTTCTGGTCGCCTGTTTCTTAAACTTGGGTGTGCATCTCCAGCTGGCACTTGGCAGTGGGCAAGAAGGAGCTCCCAGCCGTGGGAAAGCATGTCCTCCTGAGATCTCAATCTCACCTAATGATTTTGGAAAATAACATTGTTTTGATATCCAGACAAGCACAGAGTCTTCATGGCATAAGATACAAATTTTCTGCCCATTTGAAGGACAAAACAGGAGATGTCCAAAAATGCCACCCTGCCTCCCAGGAGCCCGTGGACAGGCAGGGAGTGCACCTGGGGTGTCAGCAGAGGTGCTGTGGTGGAAACCTTTGAGCCCCACTGTTGGCAGAGAGAATCAGAGGTAAAAACACAGTTCTGCAAAGAAAGAGGTCACGAATGGCCAGGGGCCACTGGGCGTTTCAGGATGGAGTTAGCCTCTCAGATGGACCTTGAAGAGGGAGTGGATTTTGACAGATGGATGCCCAGAGGGCAAAGGAGAGGCAGAAGGGGCCTTTCCAGGAAAGAAAAGAGGTGAACAAAGGAAGGTCACGGGAAAACCGCGGAGGACAGTTGATAGCTTGGCATAGGCAGGGAGCAGGGCCCGATGGGGAAAGTGGTGGCAGAGACAGCAG
Organism: Equus quagga; assembly: GCF_021613505.1. NCBI lineage: Eukaryota > Metazoa > Chordata > Mammalia > Perissodactyla > Equidae > Equus > Equus quagga. Next base: position 65,972,664 of record NC_060278.1, read on the forward strand.
GAAAGAGCCTACAAGGCAAGGTAAAGGGCAGCTACTGAATGAGGGGTGGTGTGGGAGGACTGAGGAGCTCAGGCCCACATCCTCGGGGGTAGAACACTGACTTCAGGACACAGACTGAAGACGACTCCTGGCTGGACTGCTTTCATCCTGTGGGCAAGTCACTGAACTTCAGTTTTCCCATCTGGAAAATGGGGTCACAACAGAACCCGTTTCTTGAGGACATCAGGAGGATTAAATAAGATCAGGAAGATAAGGTGCTTAGCACAGAGTCAGCTGCATAGCAAGTGCTCAATAAATGATTGTTGTTATGATAAAATCATATGATTATAATAATATATAGCAATTTTAATGTGTTATAATATATAATTGTTATTATGGCTCTCAAGACAAATTAATGAAGCAGTGAGAAGGCAAGAGGAAGCCAGGTGAGCGTGATCTGGGAATACCAAAGAGGGGAAAGATGCCCAGACAGGCGTTTTGCTCTGCTGATTGTAAGATGATCTTAGTTATTCACTAAGGCAGAACTTCTGCAAGCCACAGCCTGCTGGCCTCCAATACATTTATCCCTGGAGAACAAAAGAACCTCAATTTTAAAAGCTCGTCCGAATTGAGTTCTGTTTTCACAATGTCCTCCCCGCCCTCCATTCCCACCCCAAAACACTTAGTACTGGGAGCAACCATTGGAAAACAAAGTGGTGCTTTGAGGATAACCTTGAGGGGCCAGAGGCCAAGAGGGAAACAAAGGCAGGAGGCCATCACATCCAGAACCTCCCTAGGGACTGATGGATGAGGTCTATGGGTGGGATCACCTCTGTTTGGTTTATTTAGCCTGGACTTTCATGGGCACCACCTACTCCCCCATTGCCTGCCTTCAGGGGCTCTGCCCAGCTGCTAGAATGGGAGTTGCCCAAAGCCAAGGCCAGGTCCAGCATTCCAGCTGCCTCTGTGGCTGTGGGGTCAGCCCTGCAGTGTGGTGAGGCCCATCTGCAGTACCGCTGAGATCTTGACCCTGCTTCCTGCAGACATCCTCACCTTCCCTCTCCCTGTTGAGTCTCCTCCCATTTCTGAGCTTCCTAGAAGAGGGCAGTGCTCTCTTTCCCTCTCGACTCCCTCACCTTCATCTGCAACCGGCCTCTTGCTGGGGTCCCAGTTGCCGCTAGCTAGATCAGAGTCTGTTGGAGGTTTCTCTTGGCCTTGGTCTCTGGTCAAAGACAGCCTGTCCTCTAGTCTCCCCTTCCTTCCTTGCCCTCTGGGAGTTGATGTCCTCTGGCTCTCCTGAGTCTTGCAATTATTTTTTCTTCCATCACTCTTGCCTCTTTTGGCCCCTGTACCCTAAAATGTAATTGTTCTTAAAGTCTTACTTTTCACCTTTTTTCTCCTTTTGTGACCTCTGCCATACCTGCTGCTTCAAGCCATCTCACTAAGGTCCCAACTTCTCATCCGCCACCACCACCTCTTTCCAGAGCCCTGAGTCCACATTTCTAGCTGCCAGCTGTCCCAACCTCCCACCCCTCACCCCTGTGCTGCACTGTCCCTGGGTCCTAGGAAGACGACTTGCTCTTTTTCCAGCTCTGCCAATCTCATGACTGTCACTCTACTTTCCTCCTCAATTCCTCCCGTGCTTTCCTCCTTCACCACCAGCATCCCTAATGCTGTCTCTTCTGTTGTGACTGATACTTTTCCTTCCTGCTGGAAACACTATCACTCCAGCTTATAGCAGCCTTTTCTAGATGCTTTGACTCACCTGCTACCTGGACCTCAGCCTCCAGCATCCTCTCCCCTCGCACTCACCCCAAATCTCTACAGTACTAACCATTTGCATTCCCACCTTGCACTGAAGCATCTTGACTTCTCTGGAGGCTCTCTCATGCCCCTGCCTCCCCCTAAAATGGATGAATTGAACCTGTTTCCTATTACCTTGTTCAGAATTCTAGCACTGCCCTCAGCACGTGGCCCCTAATTATTTGTTTGTAAATCTCTTTCCTTGGGAGAATGCCAGCTGCTGGGTAGAGGGTACTGAGTTGCATTCATATCAGCACCCTCAGCACCTGACTCAGTGTCCATATGTCTTAGGCATACAGGAAATGCTTGAATGGATAAATAGAACTACAGCTCTGATGGGTTCTATTATTGACTCAGAACCCTTTGGTGGCATCTGACAGCCTTCAGAGTAAGTTGAGGCCCCCATCCCAGCAGCTGGGGTCTTCCCCGTGCTGACATCAAACAGCCATCTCTGTCCTCCAGTGCCCTCTGATCCAGGCCACCATGCTTTCAGCTACTGCCCAGACTCATCACATTCGCTTCCTGTTACACCTACCAGTACACAGGTCTTCTCTTCCCTGAGGTGACCATGGACCTTTGAGACCATGGACCATCCACTTTTTAAAATTTTATTTTTTGTCAATAAGGAATACATTCACATGACTCAAGTACCCAAAAGATATACAAAGGTCCCCTTTGAGAAATCTTGTTCTGACCCACATCCTGCCCTGTTGCCTCCCTGAAATATCAGGGACCCACTTTCATCAGTTGCTTTTGTGTTCTTTTATGCAAATACATGTAAATAAGAACACATAGTCTTTTCCCCCCAGTTTCTTACACTAAAGGCAGCCTGCCAGGCTCACTGTTCTGCACTCTGCTGTTTTCACTCATCCTGGAGATCTTTCCTTATCAGCACACAGTGAGCCTCGTGCTCTTTTTTTAATAGCTGCATAGTGTTCCGCTGTCTGAGTACCAGAGTTCATTCAGCCTTTGAATTGTGTCCAATGTTTTGCTGTTTTGTGGGAACACAGGTATGCATCTGTGGGATAAATCCCAAAATTGGAATTCCTGAGCCAAAGGATATATGATTGTAATTTTGATAAATATAGCCAAATGGTCCTCTACTGGAGCTGCACCATTTTGCATTCCCAACAGCAGCTTTTTCAGCCAGTCTGCTAGGGGATAAATGGTATATTATTGCAATTATAGTTTGCATTTCTCTTTGTATGAATGAAATTGAACATCTTTTCACATGTTTAAGGCCCTTTGTGGTTCTTTTTCTGTGAAATATCTTTGCTCATTTGTTTGAGTTGTTGGCCCTTTTCTCCGTTTTTGGGAAATCTTCATAAATTTGAGAGATTTGCACATCTGTAATAGAAGATGCAAATACTCTTTTCCCAGTTTCCCACTTGACCTCCAGCTTTGTTTGTGGTGGGTTTTTTTTTTCCATGCAGAAAACTTGACTCTAAGGGGTCAGATTACTTTGTTCTTTTATTTTATGGGTTCTGGATTTTGTGTCACTGTTAGAAAAGCTTTCCTCCCTCTATGATGTAAAGAATTCTCTCAGGCTTCCATCGGTGCTTTCATGGTTCATGTTTTACATTTAAGCTGTGATCCATTGGAGTTAACCAGAGTGTGTGGTGTGGGGTATGGATCTACCTTTCTCCAGAGGACCTCCTGGTGGAGGAGCCACTCACAGAAGTGTCACTTGGAGCTGAAACCCTGGCAATTCCTATTTGACGATTACCGAAACTTACTAAGCAGCCCTTCCGCCTCCAGTCCTTCATCCTGCACCGTCCCTTGTGTGTGAGTGATCGCCCAGGGACCGATTCTAAAATGCGTCTTTGACCTCGCTGCTCTCCAGTCTAAAACTTCCAGTGCCCCTCCATCACCACCCTGCAGCACCGACGGTAAACCCATTGATCCACTTCCACAAATGGCCCAGCTCAATGCCGCCAAAGAAAAAGAGAAGTCCCATTTCAGCATCCTGACCAACCAGGTCATTCTGTCCAGGGGGCAGTCCTCAGGGCGAGGGGGGTGCTCCCTTTTCCTGGATCACCAGGCTGCCTTAGAGAGCTAGCAGGGTAAAGGGGTTCAAACTAACAACAGCAATAATATCATTTATTATTTAATCTTGTTATGCCCTAGACACTGCTCTAGGCACTTTGCATGTATACAAAGCATTTAGCACAGGGCCGGGGTTACATGGGTTCAGGAACATTTTATCTGCACTTCTAGCTTCATCTCACCTTGCGTCACTATATGAGGTCTCTAATTTTGATACTAGTCTGTTAGCTATACCTGGAACATGTTAGAGTTCACAAAGTGTCATCAAGCCTCTCATGGCTCTAATGAAAAACTGTCTGTTAATAAGCCTGACAATGTCTGAAAGCAGTGATTAATCTTAACATCACGAAAAGAGGAGCAACCTGACCTTATATGCCTCCCATTGATGGAGTAGGAAGCCCCGGGCCCAAGGAGTGAACCCGAATCTGATCAAAACTCTAGATCTAATCACCAGCTTACAGGACGTAGAAGATAAAGGTTGTTACTAAATGGCTTCATGGGGATGCAATTAGCCAAATCTAAAATGTCAGAAATTCTACAAAACAGACTCAAGTTATTCAAGGAATAAATAACAATGGAAAAAAAAAAGAGAGGGCACGTAATAGATAGAAATAAAATTAAAATAAGTAAAAGAGACCTAAGAGAAATATCAACCAATGAAAAGAGCTGAACTTGTCTGAATCCTGATTCAAACAAATCAACTGCAAAAACTCATTTATTGATCAATCATGGAGATGTGAACACTGAAAAAATATTAGAATATATTAAGAAATTATTCCTAGTTGTTTAAGTGTATAATGGTATTGTGTTTTTGTTTTTTTAAAAAATCCTCCTCTCTTTGTGATACATACTAAAATATTTACTGATAAAATGGCATCAGGGATTGGCTTTAACATAATCCAGGAAATGTATACAATGTATTCCAGCACATCTCTCACCCATACTTTCTAAGTCAGAAGCTGTTCAAGGTGAGGAAGCAGGTCCTACATCCTTCCACTCAGCCTTGAGTAGGATTTTCAGGAGGCATTTGTTGAATTTCCTCAGCACAGTCACATGAGCACATGAGCACAGCTTGGTTTCCAAATGTCCTTCAGTTTGACAGTTGCCTCTGGGTAAGCTGGGTCATCATATGAGCTGATAAGACAGTAGTTTGGTCAGGGTTGGCATTCTTAGTTTTTTTTTGCAGACATTGTCAAAGCTATTTTCAATGCCCAGTCGCCTTCCCCCAACAGGAGCCTGGAAAATGATGGTAGCAAGAGCCATCAAGCCCCCTGACGTATCTGGGGCACAGGAAAATAAAAAGCACTTGTGGTCAACTTCAAATGATTCATAGGACTTTTATTGTTTTATTCCCAAATATGGTTGATCTCAAATGGCTCTCAAAGAATGGCCAGAGTGGATTGTTCTGTTCTCTTCCTAAATGCCACCTTTCTGCTCACCTGTAGCTCCTGCTCAGGTACAATCTATAGATCTAAATTTGGAGTCTAAGCCTATGCATGTAATATAAAGCTTTTCTAGTCATGGCTTCATCACCAAGTCACCACTGGGACACTGACAAACTTGTCCCTCGGTATTTTCCATGTGATATCCCCGGGGAGAATTTTTCCTAGACCCCCTCCCCATTTGTTTGTCTGAAAGAACTACCCTGCTTTCTCTTAAGATATAGAACTGTATAATGCATCATGTTTTCCCCAAATGTTAATGTTCTACTGTGATAATTATATTGGATATTATTGCTGGAGTATTCATTTCATCATCCTTTTGTAACCTTGTGATTTTATTGGTCTTATTGATATAGAACCTCTTTGACACACTGATATAAAATAAAACAAAGATTTCAGGTTTTCAAGGAGGCCTAACATGTGTAAGCAGTTAGACACTACTGGGTATGATGGTGACAAAATCAAGTTTTGATGTAACAGGAAATGAAGACAAATGATGGCCTGGTTTTAGGGGGAAGTCTTCCCACTATTGATAATGGTCTTGCATAAAACAACTCTTTCTATGGGTATTTTTTTCCTCTAAAATGGGACATAGCCCATCCTATTTCATTTGTTTCCCTCATCTCTAGGCTCGCAAGTTTTTTGTGGGTCATTGTGGACAGCAAAGAGAGCATCACATTATTCCTGATAACAAGCAGATCCTGAATACCACTCCACAGGGAAGGCAGAAACCACACCGTGTTGTGGAGCTCAGATACAGCAATGCCACCATGCACGAGACCTTCAGGGTCATCAGCCCTAGGATCCCTTCTTGATCCCTTCTTCCCCTGCACATGCGCCCACAGAGGCGTCTGCCAGTGTGCCTCTTCCCGAGCCCTGTGGAGCAGCTGGCTTTTGGAGGTGTGAGGATGTCTGAGTCCTCCCACCACCAGTGGGACAAGCTTGCACGGGAACTGTCTCTTGAGTCATCTCCACGCTCACTCCAGAGCTGTCCTAGACCAGAGCACCCAGTGAGAAACGGCCGCTCAAGCCCAAGTGTCAGTCTTGCCCAATGAGTAAAGAGTGCTCCCCAAGCATGCCTTTCTGCAGCAATCCCCAGAGCACAGAAAAAAAATGTTCTTTAATATTTCCAATTAGGAATAACCTGCATTGCACTATGCTGGCAATTCAGGTCATGAGAGTAGAATTGGACTCTGAATTTCAGAAGAGTTGAAAGGCTTCCTGTGTTAAAAATAATAATAAATCAAAACTGAAGATGAGGTGCTTTTAAGTTTAAAAACTGCTTAGAGGGAACATTCCTTTTCACCATAGAAATAGAAGCTGTTTTGGGTGCTAAAGTTCTGAGGCGGGTATAGTTTAATGACCAAGTGCCAAACCCCTGAACAAGAGGAGTAGCATGGGAATACTGGGAGACGGTAGCAGCCGCAGACGCAGAGCGAATAAACCACTGGAGGGGGCGAAGGAGACGCCACAGCGCTGCCAACGAAAGCAGGCATTCCATTGATAAAACATTCTCTACCCAAGGAGACTCTGCGTGATATAGACCAACTGAAATGGGAGAAAATGCCAGCCTGGATGTCTCGCCCCTACAAGGACCACAAACGCAGTTGATGAGCGAACCTCAATCAAGTCAGCCCTCGCCTGGGTGCTGAAGCAATCATGGCAGCTGCCTCACTGAGTCAAACACCCCGTCTGGTGCCATACTGCCCCAAGCTGACACGCTGCTCCCGGCCTTGATAATCAGAGCTGAAGCTGCCTGTGTGCCTTCCTTGTGCCAGGCATTGTTTGAAGCATTTGTACATATTACCTTGCATGAGTCTCACAATAGCCCTTGGAGGCTAAACTAACATCAAAGGACCCCCATTGTACAGATGAGGAAAGTGAGGCTCATAGAGGATAACTTGTTCCTGGCCACGCAAACCAGAAAGTAGGTGAGCCAGGATTTGACCCTGACGCCTGGCTTCGGAGAGCACGTTTGTTCCCTACACTGTGCAGGAGGTGGAAGCACTGGGGCACAGATACTCTGTTCTCAGTTCAGGAGCCCTCAGCTCTCCTCTGAGATTTAATAGGCAGCCTACTCATAATTTCCCAGAACTGATTCCTGGCCAGTGGGCTATCTAGATCCTGAATGTCTCCTGCACACCCCACTGGCTGCCCACTTGGGGATGTATTGACTGCTCACCAACGCCCCCACCAGGAGGGGGCTGGTAGGAGACGAGGTGATGACAGGCAACTGGAAATTTACCTAAGCCTGGTTTCAAAAGTATGTGGTAGAGGAGACTCTTGACGGCAATTTATAAAGTGAAGACCTATGATAATTTGAAGATTTCAATTAGCCATCGATTATGTTTTAACTGAAGGTCCTATGGGCTACAGGTCCACAAACCCCAAAAATTGACTGTGAAACTGTCTCTGTATATTTCCTCAGGAGAGTATCCTTTGTTTTCTTCCTATTTTCAAAGAGTTTAACTAATAAAGATCTAAAATCATTACTGTCTTTGTTATTCAAACTTGTGGCTAAATAAAATTTATTGTGAAATAGGCAACTTGGTAGTAAATAAAAATCATTTCGGGTAGCACAATAAGTTTCACTCCGTTTACTACCAAGAGACAATTTAGCACTTAAGAAAATCCATTGAACTTGGAATCAGAAGACCTCGGTTCTCATGCCAGCTAAGCCATCAAGCTGCTATGTGTCCCAAGGAAAGTCTTGTATTTCTCAAAGTCCCGGCCGGCTCATCTGTAGAAGGAGTGGAACAAGATTTGCCATGCCTGCTAAGTGCAGTGGTTTGGTTGTGGGTCTAAAAAATATAAAATTGCCTTGGGAAAGTACATCAACCCTAGAAAGTGTCCATGGAGTTTATACGCAATATTTTCCTAAGCTTTGGAGAGTGAGCTGAGGGACAAGCGGTCACCGTACCTGGCCGAATACTCCACAGATCTTCCACTTCCCTGAAAGGTGGGCACGGGAATGAAAGGAAAGGCGTGCACTTGTCCTTTCTTCGGTTGGAAGTTGGGAACTACTGCTGCTTTCTCAGGGTGCAAGGACCCTGGACTCCTGAGTGGCCTTGAGCGCCATGATGTATGGCTGCAGCGAAGGGGGCCTCGGTGCTCAATGAAGGCATGACAGGGAACGTGAAGAGCTGCAGTCTCTTTCGTCTTCTATGGAGTCCGTTTGCTTGGCCACAGCTCCATCTCAGGTTATGATTCACACCAACCTTGTAGGAGTAGGGTGGGGTCGCAATACCGGGGCTGGGCCTAACCCTGTCCAGACATTTTTGACCAAATACAGCTACTTCTAACAAACACAGGCTTCCCTGGTGGGGCCTTAACCCCCGGTTTCTCTGTCTGCATTCGTTACTTTCTATGGCCCTAAACTCCAGTGATCACTCACGCCCCTGTTGAAGCACGCCCTCTCGGACCCCACAGTGCTCTTCGGGGGCCTCTATTGGAAATAATTGATGTTCTTTGGTCTGGTGGCTTTGTATCGCTGAGCCTAATGACTGTTTCTACTTAATTTTAAGATGCTTAATTACAGTGGAACACTTCAACACCATTAAATTAAAACAAGCTACTAGCTCGTTCTTGATTGTGAGCTGGCAACCTTCCAGATGACGTTTACAGCAATATCAGATATTTAATTCATACCACACATTTTGCTAAATTCGGAACAAAATGGGAAAATGCCTTCCACAAGTGCGCCTGTGCGCTCGGAAGGCTTCCACCAGGGAGAGAGTTTGGGCCGCATGTCTCATCTGCTAATGAGTTTTTAGTGTCTGGAGGAGACCAGAGTCCCTTTTCTTGGGGTATAATGATTTTCCAATTTGGTTTTCATAAGTACTACTTACATTACATTTTGTGAAAACTAATGAAATTACATGTTTCTTGTAATCATGGTCTTAGTTACATGGCCATGTGACCAAGCCTGTTATTCGGACTTGGTAAATGAGCAGACATGCCATTAATCCCCAGCCTTGTGGTGTGGAAAGCAAGCTCTTTGGGTGCCATGAAATCCTGCCACACAGGTACGTATGTTTGAAGGGAGTTAAAGGCAACACAAGGCCTCTGTAAGATAATATTCCTTGGGAATGGATGTTAAGAGTTAGTTTATGTCTTTACAGCATCACTCATATGGGTATTGTTTGCATCTGACAGTTTTTCTTTTAAGATTAATGTGCTTATGAAAACCTTGTGCATTACTCTACGAGGCCAGCTTGAAATCCATCAGCATTACCATCGGAATGACACAATGCTGGGAGAGCAAACCAAATGACAAACAGAATCTGGTTTTCAGAGGCCAGTGTGTGTTGAAGAGAAATGATCTGAAGCCAAATTTGGCCTCCTTCCAGAAATTCCTCCTGCTACACTGTTGGCACAGCCCACAGAAGGGTGGGGGCTGGGAGGAGAGAGGGCAGACGAATGTGGAAGGGGAAAGAGTACCGCAGCGAGAGGGGAGTCAGGAAGGAAGCTTGATTGATTGAAAAACTTGGTCTTTATGGCAAACAATAGTCATATGTAAAACCAAGTCGTGGAGAAAAACTTTGTGAAAAATGGGACTTTTTCTGGATAATTAGGGAAAGCCATTTCTAACATCACCATTTGACATGCAGTTGGTGATGTGCAGTTGAAATACAGGATGGGGAAAGTTCAACATCTGGTTGGATTTGAGAAGAACAGAAGGGGGAGATGGTGGATTAAGGAGAGGAGAGTTGCAAAAGACCTCAATTGTGGACAGAGCCTTTACAGTCTGCAAAGGGTCCTGGAGCCCATGAGAAGAGGAGGAGAAACATGGCTTGGTCTCTAGGAGGAGAAGAAATCAAATTGATGTCTAGCTTGAGAAATCAAGGTGATGTCTGTGGAAGCAGGAGACGTGTCAGGCCCTTGCAAGACTCAGGAGGAACAATCATAGAGACATGGAAAATGCACGCCAGGCCAAGCAGACAGAACAGTAGGAGGGGTTGGCTAGGGCCCACCCAGGCATCCAAATTGATAGCCCACTAAGCTGAGAAGGATGAAGAGAGCTCTCACCCACCCATCTACCCCCATCATGTTGGCTACCATCTTTCTTGACTTCAGACAGTTTCCCTTCGCCTCAGCTTGGCCAGATCCCACTTTCTTGGTTCAGAAAGTGGGTGGCCAGAAATAGAAGAGAAAAATGCTTCAGAGTTTCCTCGACCTGCAGGCTTTTTGAGTCTCAAATCACTTCCAAATGGGGCAGCCCAGCAGAGTGCCAAGAGATCACACTGCCTGCAGCAACTCCACATTGCAGACGTGATGAATTGGTAGGACCCCAAAGCAGCTGTTGCTAGTAGAGCAGGCCAAGAGGCTGTCACTGCCTGGGAGAGTTAGGATACTGTGGGGAGAGGCCGGGTTTTCACACCATTGCAGCCCAGGCCGGCACTCCTCAGCAGGGACTTCAATGCTTCAAATGGGTGTTGCCTGGAGTCTGACTTGGGAGAAGTTTCGGAAGACCAAGTGTCTGAAACAGACAGTAGATCCAAGAGTGAGGAGTAACTAGAGAGCAAATTCCGTCAGCTGTCTGGGATCTGTTCCTAGACATCCGCATCTGGAGAGGCCCTCCTCAGCTCCAGGTCTTAGAAAGTGTGTATGAATGGGGATCACACTGGCTGCCCAGGAAGGGATTTCTCAACAGGCTGCACACACATCTCTGCAGCTTTCGAGGAAAGGAGAGAGGCCTCGTGGCTGAGGCTGCAGCCGCTGGTGCCCCTGGGCTGCAACCCTCCCTCTCCACCTCCCAGTCGGCTCATCTGCGGGACAGATGAGGGTCATCCTGTGTGCATTTGGTGGGTGGGCTACTTAGCGTGTCCAGGGGGTTTTGAAAGCAGAAATTATTATAATGCAAAAATGTCTTCACCTTGGCTTCTCACAAAGCTGAGGCGGATTCCTCTGATGTCCCTGATGATTTCTTTCCCCTGGAGGTGGCCCTCTTCAAAGCTGGTGCTGCCGGGAGAAGCAATGGTCCGGAACTGGGTGAAACCTCTGTCAGGCTCATTTTGCTTTAATGTACATGTTCTGGGGGAGGGAGGTGGCTGGGTGAGGGGATAGAGTGCTCCGGTCTTACTCCTGTCGCTCACTCTCAAGCTGTCCCTGAGCAGATCATTAACAACCTAGCACCACCACCCTCATCTGCAAAATGGGAGCTAGGGACCTGATTTTGACCGTGGATGTGGAAGGCACTGGCAGTGAGGAATTTACAGGTCACTGGGTTTTTAAGTCATCGTCACAGACCTATTGACAGAACACAGGATTTTTTAAGAGTGAAGCTCAAACTCTTGAACAATAAATAAATCGAATGCATTTAAATGGAGCATCTTTCTCGTGATGGGGATATGGATATATCTATTCCATTTCATTGACCTAAGGCTCTTGGGAATTCACTATTTCTCTCATCCTCAATAAATAAATCTTGCTTCCTTTCTCCTCTCCCTAAGCATGCCCCGTAACCAGCCCACTCTTCATTTGTGCCATAGGAAGGTCCAGAGGGGACATCATCCTACACAGGTTCTAAGAGTGCACCACATCACTTCACTTTTCCTGTTCAATGGTGCATTTGGTAAATGCTGCAATCGGTGGAAATGGACTGCCCACCCATCCTTGCAGCATCCTCAGCCTTGGCGAATCACTTAACGTAAGCACTCACTGCCCAGCTGGGATGGAGCCAAGGCACAAAGCCTGCTGTGACAGAGGACAAGGGAGATACTCAAAACATTGCTGGTGGAAGGGCAGGTTGGTGCAGCATTTGGGAGAGCAACTAGACAATGTGTCAGAAGGTTTTGAAAATGGGCGTCCTTTTTGACCCAGGAAGTTCTTTCACAACAACTTCCTCCCAAGTGACATTCCCCTAGATTGAGTGCAGGTGACCACTAGGTTAGCTACGAGGATGTTCACATAGCATGGCTCCAGCAGTGAACGAATGGCAACAACATAAGCGTCTAGTCTAACTATGGGAAATTGCTTAAACTGTGGTACATCCACTCAGTGGAATAATATGCAACCAGTAAAAATGACATCAGAAAACTAATATGTGGGGAAAAAATCAGAATAGTTCTGGCTTAGAGGTGGGGGGTGGGGGATTAAAGAGGCACGAGAGAACTTTGTAGTTGGTGATAATGCCCTACACCTTGATAGGGGTTTGAATTACACAGGCATATGTGTTTGTCAAAACTCTTTGAATGGTTCACTTAAGATGTCTGCATTTAGGGGGCCAGCCCTGTGGCCAAGTGGTTAAGTTCATGCACTCCTTTTCAGTGGCCCAGGGTTCATGGATTCGGATCCTGGACATGGACCTACACACTGCTCATCAAGCCATGCTGTGGCTGCATCCCACATAGAAGAACTAAAATGACCTACAACTAGGATACACAACTATGTACCGGGGCTTTGGGGAGAAAAAAAAGAAGAAGACTGGCAAGAAATGTTAGTTCAGGGCCAATCTTCCTCACCAAAAAGAAAAAAATTTGTGCATTTCACTGTAGGTAAATTTTCCTTAAATGAAGAACCACAAACAAATATTGAGCTCTAGTTCATTATATTCATGCTGAAGTATTTAGAGGTGAAGTGTCCTATTGTCTGCAACTTACTTGCAATCTGTAAAAAAAGAAAAATTGATCGCTGGATAGAGTGATGGAGAGACAGATAGTCAATCCTATACAAATAGGAAAAGGTTAATTGTAGAAAATAGATATAGATGGTACACATAGAGGTGTTCATTGTAAATTCTTTCAATTTTTCTGTATGTTTGAAAATTTTTCTTAAAAAAATAGGGAAAAAAGATGACAATATTTAATGATAGTCATAGCAAATTATTAAAATATGTTTAATTTCATTTCTATTAAAATGTTAAAGGAGTTGTTTTAAGTATAAGACTAGAAATGATTTGCTTATCTTCACACTTTTGGACAACGTATTGATGTCAGTTTGTGATTAGATGTTGCTTCTTATCATCCCATTTTTCTTACTACTCAAAGTAAAAACTGAGGCCCGTGTTCCCAGCAAGTGGCATGGACAGATTCTGCACCACGTGTCCTGTGAGGGCCGCTCAGAACCTTCACTGATAAAGGTCACGTCAACGAATTTTATCATCACAGCCGCAAGTAAATGCATCTTGCTTCTGTGCAGTTTCTAAAGCCTCAGAGAAATGTTGCTCAACAGTAAATGTTTTCTTTGAGGACAAACTACAAGTGACGTGAAGATAATCATCTGAGGTGATGTGATAACCCTCTGCACGCTTGAAGTCCGAACAGCTCCATGCACTTATCAATCAAATCGAATTCTGTTTCTTCTGGATTTCTCCTGTGGGAATGACAGGGGACATTCACTGTGGGGGGCGGGGCGGGGACCACAGCTACTAGATTAAATGAGCTCAGTGAGCCTCACTCCGCAGCTATGACGAGGGGTACATCCTCAGAGGATCTCACAGGACACCAAACAGTTCACGCACGCTGTCACTTTCTATGAACAACTGAAGAGGACATCCATATTATTTTCTACTCTGACACTTCTAGGACGACTCTGAACATTCCTTTTCTCCTTTTGAACTATTGGAGCATATAATTATCCCCTCTCGTTTTAATTTTTAAAATTTTCTAATTTACATATTGTACAATTCAATTTTCTTGGCACATGATTGTATGAGTTTTGACAAATGCGTAGTCATGTAGCCACCACCCTAATCAGATGTACCTCCTCTTCTTTCAGGAAGCACACATATAAATATTAGAAGTTTCTGGCTGTATCAATTCTTCAGAAAATTCTCTTTGTACCTGGAGAAATAGAGGCCACATGAAAGTCACAGAACTTCTTTGCTGAAAAGCAGAATTTGACTTGTGTCTTGTTAATGTTTATCCTCTTCTTGAAACAAAGATTTCAGGAAAAGAAGTTAATTAAGGTGTGAGGTAGGGGAAAGCTTCTGTGAGCAAATGAAACGATCTTTTTACAAGAAGAGTTCAAAATCAAAATGTTGAGCACAGCTGCTGGTGTTATCAGGCAACACTGAGGTTTGAGAGAGCCTGGGCTCTAGAACCAAGCTCCCTGAGCTCAAATCTTTTTTTTCAGCCTTATTGAGGTATAATTGATATACTAAAAAAATGCATGTATTTAACGTATACAATTTGAGGAGTTTGTCTGGGTTCAAATCTTGCTCTGCCACCTTTCTAGCTGTATGACCTTGGGCAAAATGCACTCTGAGCCTCAGTTTTCTCATCTATAAAATGGGTTATAATCACATCTACCTTATAAGGGCATTGTAGGATTAAATGAGGATTTAGGCACATGGCAGGTAGTCAATAAACATTAGCTATTATTATCTTCATTATTACTGTCAGAAAATCTTATTTTCATGCGTCTGATTCTGTTTCAGACCCGTATGCCTGGATCCAATCGCGTTGAAAAGATCAGGCTAGAAGAGTTTCCGTCTGACTTCAGGCAGCTTTTTAATGGACAAGTCTACCAAGTGCGAGGCTGATGGAGAGAATTCCAAAAGCTCTTGCTCCAGGGCAGACAGAACGCCACTGGGCAGAGAGTGCCATTAAAAAGGTTCACCAGCCACACGTGCCCACTCCCCTGGCATGAAGACAGGATTGGCAAGGCCAGGCCTCAAGAATGTCATGGCCCTGAGTCCCCGCCAGGGACAGCTTTCCTCCCACGCCAGCGGCTGGAATCCCGGCGCTGAGAGGGGCGCCCCTCGGGCTGGTGTGCTCTGTGCTGCCTGAAAACGCTGGCTCTGAAGTACAGGCAGGGCCCTGTAAACAGACACTTTACACCCCTCTCCAGGATCGCAGTCTTGCTGACCAGCACGCCGCAGCTCAGCAGACGAGGGAGGAGGTGTGCGCGCTGATATCACGTTTCTCTGGACGCTGGAATCTCAGATCTCACGGGGGTTTCAGAAACAGTTCCAGGACATTGTTCTCACCACCTGTTTGTGGAGTTGCTGGCTGGGTTGGCTTGGGCCTGTCATCGCCCCCAGCCTGGGCCCCTTTGCTCTCTTCCTATCACCCCTGTGAAGCCCGGTCCTCGTGTCCCCATCCCGCCTGCCAGCCGTGCTTCCCACGGGCCCGTCACGGCACTAGGAGCCTCACATCCACCCTGCTCACCGTGGCTGTGCTCAGCGGTGGCCCAGGACTCCCAGTCCTGCCTCCTGGACTCAGTGTCCCTTCTCTCCCTCCCTAGCGCCCCCCACGTCTCGTTCCTCCCGTAATCCAATCGCATTATCTAACTGGCCACCCAGATCTCCCCAGGCCCCATGTCCACTGAATCCCTCCAAACTGAGGGACGGTGGGGGGAAGGGAAGTGAGGATTGCAGCCAAGGGCCTGGAACTGGAGGCGGGGCGGGGTGGGCCAGACTTTGGACGCACCAAGGTAAAGGGGCAGCATCAGGCAGAGGTTCAGTGCCGTCTTTCTTTCTCCTACATTTCTGGCATTGGAAGACTTTCTCACTTTGGAATTCTGACTATTTCTCATGTAACTGTAGTCACACCAGATAAAAACATCCCATCATGCTAGAGATCGAGAGAGCACATGACCTTGGATGCGTGTGTGTGAGTCTTTGTGTGGTATTTGCTGTGAGTTTCTGTTTGTCAAAGCCTGTAATTTTTTTAAATAAGGAAAGAAATTGATCTCTCCACAATGTGGCATTGTGTCATTTTTACTCTATTTGATAAATGCATTCAAACTGAGGGCAATGTCTCAGCAGTAATGGACCCCCATTGGGTAGAGGAGCTCAGGTTTTGAAATGTTCTGATGAAAGCAGATTGGCTCAAATTCCGGTTACCCATGGGGCATCTTGTCTCAGGCATCTTGTGAGGTTGAGAGCACCGTGGAGAGGACGACTCCATCCCTGCTGTTCTATTAGCTATCGCTGCATAACAACCATCCCACATCCTAGAGGTGTGAAACAATGTCCATTTACTCTGCTCAGGTATTCTGTGGGTCAGGAATTTGGACAAAGCAAAGGGAAGGTGGCTTGAGTCTGCCTTCCCATGTCTGAGGCCTCAGCTGGGAAGACTTGAATGACTGGGGGTGACTCCACCACAGGAGGCTGGAATCCTCTGGAGGTGTCTCCATTCCCGTGGGTGGTGCCTGGGCTGGGATGACTCCAAGAATGAGACAGCTCACGGGAACACCCACACAAGGCCTCTTCATGTGGCTTGGTGGGCAACGGACCAAGTGTTGGTAATGGACTTCCCAGGATGTCTAGACTTCCTACATGTGACTCAAGACTCAGGTGTTCTGGTGTACGAGTTAGAAGCTGTGTGGCCTTTCGTGGCCTCACCTTAGAAGTCCCAGGGCATCACTTCTGCCACATTCTGCAGATTACAGGTGAGATCTGTAGATCACAAGCCATCTAGGTTCCAGGGGAGAAGACATAGACCCTACCCCACGATGGGAGGAGTGTTAGAAATCTGCAGCCATGTTTTGAAACCTCCACACCTGCCCTTATGAAGTTTACAGTACACCACAGAGATAGCAGTAAATTATCTTAAAATGAATATGAAGTTAAAAATCATAAAAAGCGCTATGTGGGAAAAGAACATACGTGGAAGTCTCCTTTGCTGGTGTGCCAGGGTTCCATATTCACTCCACTAAGATGTAAAAGAAAAATGTAGCTTCTTCATATCCCATAACTGATCCCATCTGTCTCAGGAGCTCTGCCCCGACCCCAGCAGGGAGACCTAGGTTGCCAATGTATGATCCTTCAGCCTCCTTTGGTTTAGCTAATCACTTTCTATTTCAAAGTGTCTCTATCAGTGAAATATTCATTAGCGTCCAAACCTGGTCTGCCTGTCTGCTTTCCCCACCTCCTTCCTGGGGCGTGGGGGGGTGGGGCGGCACAGTGAGGGCAGGGGCAGCTGACTTTGTCGGGCAGGTCTCCCTCAGCTCCTGCCTCTCCTTATGCGGTGTGGCTGAGGGGCAGTGAGTCTGGTCCTCAAGTGTGGGCCGGCTGGTTTGGCTGAGTCCCTCTGCATTGTGGGAGCCATCCCTGGAAGCCTTGCAGGGGTCCTTGGCCAGCCTCTGCACCTGGAGAATTCATGGTTTTCCCCTGGCTTTCTAAGGGTCAGGTGAACTCCCTTTATTGGCTCACACCACCCTGTCTCTTACTGGCACTGCAGAGTCCCCTGGCTCCTGATGGCTCCTCAGCCTGATTGCTTGCCCCGTAGTGCTCAGTTACTAAGGCATTTTCCTGTTGCCTTGCTGTAGTTCCCAGCCATATTCTTAGTTGCGTTATTGTGACAGCTGCGAATTCTTCGACACTCTTTCCATGGAGAATTGGCGCCTCTATCCTTCTCCCATGAATCTGGACAGACTTGTGACTACTTTAATCAATAGATTATGGCTGAACCAAGGTTGTGTGACTTCTGAGGAGAGGTCATAAAAGACCATGAAAGATTCTGCCGTGTTTCACTGGAATACCCACTGTTAAAACCACGAGCTGCCATGTTAGAAGTCAACTAGCCCAAGGCAGCCCTGTTGTGAGGAAACCCACACCACGTGGAGAGGTCACACGTAGGAGCTCCAGGTGACAGTTCCCATCCTTCAGCATTCCAGCCCAGACATGAGAGTGGAGATGCCTTGAGATGATTCCAGGCCCCAGAAATTTGAATCTTCTTAGCTGAGACCTTAGACATCGTAGAAAAGAGACAAGTCATCCCTCAGTGCCTTTTCTGAATTCCTGGCCCACCGACTCCTTGAGCATAATAAAGTAGTCATTGTTTTATACCACTAAGTTTTGAGGTGGTTTATAGGGTAGTAAGAGGTGACTAAAACAATCGTCTTCCCTCCCTGGGCATGTGAGGACTTGTTGCTCCTTCCATGCCACATGGGGACTGTGAGGGGACCAGGAATGCTATGTTAAGGTCATCTGTTTGGCCACTTCTGCCTTCTACTGCTGCGCCATTTGTTCCTGCACACATGTAGCCACCAAGGCACCCTGCAAGGTGGCCTTCACCCAGCACTCAGAGCAGGAAAAGGGAGCAAGTCCCTGCCTTCAGCACTAACACTCCAAAATAGCCAATACATCCTTTGCAGGATTTTGGCTCAGAAGTGGAAAAGCAGAATACATGCACATCTGACGACCCGCCTCTCCCCATTGTCCCCAGGCTGTTTTGTGCATCGGCCCTTTATCTTCTGTCTACGTGGCGTAGACTTCGTGTCCACGTCTTGAGATTCCCTCTGCTCCTGACTTAAAACTTCATGATGTTGCACATGAAGTTGGGGTCTTGATAAACTAGTGGAGCTAAAGAAATTTAGAAAATACTTTTGTCCCTCCCCAAAGTCTGGCTCTCAATATTAGAGCCGAGAACTAAAAGATTTTCCTTTTTACGTCAAAAGTTGGACATCAAGGGGCTGGCCCCGTGGCCAAGTGGTTAAGTTCACACAGTCCACCTCAGTGGCCCAGGGTTTCACCGGCTGGGTTCCTGGACATGGACCTAGGGCCACTCATCAAGCAATGCTGAGGTGGTGTCCCTCATAGCAGAACTAGAAGGACCTACAACTAGAATATACAACTCTGTACTGGAGGGCTTTGGGGAGAAGAAAAAGAAAACAAAGAGGAAGACCAGCAGCAGATGTTAGCTCAGGGCCAATCTTTAAAAAAAAATTAGGACATCGACTCTTTGTCCTGGCATTCTTGTTGTAATGATTCTAATCCTCTCTGAGGCACATGGACCCTTGCAGAGCTGGGGGGAAAACACAAATAGCAAAGCTGCTGATGTATTCACAAATATCATCCCTATTACTCGAGTTACGTTTTCAACATAGGCATTCAGACTGAGACTATCTCCAATAATAATAATACCTTACGGTGTGAATTGTACAATCTGAAACGTGATTTCTCCTTCAATGACTCATTTCTTTTTCATAGCCATCCTATCATGTACTAGGGGGTGATCCTCAGCAGTCACGAAGAAACCAAGGCTCAGAGAGGTTCAAAGGCTTGCCATGGGCCACACAGTGGGCAAGGGGAGCAAGGGAAAGTCAAGTCTTTTGCCCTTTATAACATATGATAAAGGTGTCATTGAAATGTTGCAATGTTTAGTGGCCTTTCTCATTCAGAGTTGCTGAGGGTACCAGAGTTTAAAAAGGGTGTACAGGAAGATGGCAGCAATGGTAGCACGATCTTTTAATCCCTCCAGTCACCTTACTCATGGTCACATACACTTCTCAGAAACTGTCTTTTGGGAAGCTAGTTGCCCTTCCGCAGTTTCAAGAGAAACTCCACAGTCTTAGCAATTATTCACCTTTAATTTATCCTTTGTGTGGGCTTTTAAGATACATTTGTTATCATTGGAATATCATCATAAATTATTGTAAAATTCTGTTTGCACTGATGTAAAAAGTAAATCATAAAGACGTTTTGGAGTGTAAGTTTGCTGTTGGTGTGCACCCTCCCCTCTTTGACTTCTTCTCTTTTTTCTTGCAATAATTTTATCCTCAGGCCCCTCCTACTTCAGGCCACACTCAGAAACAGGAACTAAGGCTCATCATGCCAGGACCAACCCAATCAAAGGGAGAGGCGTGTGTGTGTGTGTGTGTGTGTCTGTGTGTGTGTGCGTGTAGGAAGGAGATTGGAAACCCAGTCGACTGATACGTGGCTGTTCTTATCAACAACACTCTTCTGAAAGCTGAAACAAAGCTGATTCCCCAGATTAAAGCTGCCTCTGGTGAATGGCGGTACTTTGGACAGCAAGAGTGAAATTGGACAGGGTGCTAGTTTGGAGACAAATGGGAACAGTTGGAATGTGGGCCTATTGGATTTTTGAGGCGACAGCGGCAGGCAGAACTGTCCACCAGGCACTCAGCCATCTGAGACTGGAACTGACGTGAGTTGGCGGAGCTAGAAGCAGTCAGAGGAACTCCTGCTTGCAGTTTATTGCTCTGCGTTTGCTGTCTTGAAACGCTTCAAATTACTTTTGAATTTGTGGTTTGTAAGTGAAGTGCTGTGGGAAATAGGGCATGCGCCAGGGGCTTGGAGCCTCATCCCACACGTGGCCCCCCAGCCCACAGCTCCCTGCCTCCCTGGGACGGGTTCTTGGCCACCAGCTCCCTGCCCCCTGGCTCCCATGACCACTGCCACCCTCTGCGTGGGGCAGTGACCTGGTCTTGGCAGGAGAGGGTAACTGGGACTGAGCAAGGAGAGCTCAGGGCCAGAGGTACCCCCGAGCTGTCTCAGGGCAGGGCAAAGTGACAGCCATCCTGCCCCAGGCTGACAGCACCACATGCATTGGACGGGGGGTTTAGCCGGGCCTCTTGCCCGCCGCTGATCCAGAGCGTCCCAGCCTCGCGAGGTTGTAATCGCTCAGCGGGCTTCACCCATTGGCTGTGGGTTGGGATAGTGGACCCCTGGGAAGGGGGCATTAACTTCTCCCACCCTAGATGGGGACCCCCATTTTCATCTTGCACTGGGTACCACAAATCATGCTGCTGGCCCTGCACACACTCTTTGGTCTTTATCAGTTTGCAGGTTTGTCACAAATTAAGAAGGTTCTAATAAGAGACTTCTTTTAACAAACTAGAGCAGATTTGAGCTTGTTCAACTTGCTTGCTTGCTTTCTTCAAAGGAGGGCAAGGCGTGGAGTCACAGCCTTCCTGTTGACCCTGGAGAGAACCTGGAGGCAGAAAAGCTGGGAAATGCAGACAACCCTGGAGATGGGAGGCTGTGAAGTGTGAGGGATGGTTGACTCCAGCTGCAGCTGAAGTCAGAGGTAGGCGGGGGGATGTGGGTATGGTTGCTGTACTTTTGGTGATTTGGGGAAATATTTTCAGTAGAGTAAAAGGAAAAACCAGGTGGGAAGGGGTTGAGATGATGTCAAAGTGAAGACATATTCAAAGCAGAAAGGAGGAAAGAGCGCAGAGGTCAAGCAGAGATGTCTTTGAAATGGAGAACAGCTACAGGAACAAGACCTAGGGGGGAAGGAGAAGCAGAAAGAAAGGAGAGGGTGTGGTGGACACTGTGACTTGGCTCTGGGTCAGAGAGCAGCCCGGCCCATGCCCACACCCCTTCCCAGGCTGGCCCATGTCCAGTGACATGGTCATCTTGACCAACTCAGGACAACAAGCAAGAGCCATTTTGCTGCAGAGCTCCCTGTGGGGCTAGCAGATGCTGTCCTTGCACCTAAGTCACAGCTCCACTTCTCCCTCTGCCCACTCCTGCTTTCTTCTCCACCCTGCTACAGGTGGTGATCCCAGGGGTGCTCCTTAATAACATCCTCCATCTCAGAGTCCGTTTCCTGAGGAACCCTCCTGTGACAGGTGGGAGCAAGGGACCTAAGGGCTCTCCAGGCACAGGTGGGGGGCCAGCCTTCTCTGAAAAGCCTGAGGTTCAAGCATCGAGCCATTGGTCCCACTCAGCCCACCTCACCTAAGCTCTGCATTCCCAGAACCCTATCGCTAGTGTGTGACCAGCCCTCATGAGCTACTGGACCAGCCGGTCTCTTGACCCACCCAGGGTTGATCATGCTGGCAGACCTAGGCCACTTAGAAATGAAAGCTGTATTAATTGATTGTATGATACTGAACTGTTCAAGTTTAGTTCCACTGAAATTTCACCTTAGAACTGTGGCATTATCAAGGATAACGCCAACATCATAGAAAAGGGAAAATAAGTATAAATAAATGCAAGAATACTCCACATTTGAGTCATGTCCAGAACTCACACACTTGGCCTGGACCCTTTTGACTTACCAAAAGTTGGCCTGGAGGCTGCTCAGGCCGGATTCCTGATCACACGGCCCACTACTGAGTGGGCTTTGGCACTCTGCTCTGACATCTCCCCTGTCTCTGAGACGGAAGAGCAAGAAGAGACGGTGGGGACTTCTTCTGGAGAAGGGGAATGCTTCCAAGTGACTTTTAGTTAAAATGGATATGTTTACATCCTCTAGGCACATGAATAATTTCTTATAGTTTATTATCAGTGTTGAAGAAAAACAAGATGTAAGATGTCATGCGGAACGTAGAGTAAGTCTCCTTTTTTCTTTCTATTAGATTTACTTACTAAATGTATTAATTTCCAAAACCTAAGACATACATAAAGAGCTCTACAATCTATAAGAAAAGACAAACTCCAGAGGTCAAAGGGTGTTAGCAGGAAACAAACCTGAGAGATATAGCAGATGCGCAATGGGATGTTATAACTCGCAGATTAAAACAATAAGACAGCATTATTTTCCTATAATATCAACAATAGTTAGGAAATGGCTGAGACCCAGTGTTGAGGCTGGAGAGCAGAAGGAACTTTTTTACAAGGCGATGGGGGTGTACCACCTTTCTGAAGAACAGTTTGGTACTGCGTGTCAAGGCCATAGAAATGGACACAGCGGGGCTGGCCCTGTGGCCGAGTGGTTAAGTTCGCGCGCTCCGCTGCTGGCGGCCCAGTGTTTCATTGGTTCGAATCCTGGGCGTGGACATGGCACTGTTCATCAAACCACGCTGAGGCAACGTCCCACATGCCACAACTAGAAGGACCCACAACGAAGAATACACAACTATGTACCGGGGGGCTTTGGGGAGAAAAAGGAAAAAATAAAAGCTTAAAAAAAAAAAAAAAAGAAATGGACACAGGGAAGGCAGATTATCAGTCTGTCCTAAGGAAAGGATCACCCGCAACCTGTAAAGATTTGACCACGAGGACGTTCATTGCAACACAGTTTGTAGTAGTGAAAACTGCAACCAACCAAAGTGTGCAACATCACGCTGTTGGTGAAACAAATTGTGGTGCATCTACAACAGAATATGATACAATTGCACGGAAAGGATGTAGCATATTTAGGGGGTAAAATAATACTGATTAGAAATGCAGGCTCCAAAATCATACTGCCTGCCTTCAAATTACACCTCTTCCACTCACAAGCTGTGTGACCTTAGTGAGTTCATTAATTTCTCTCTGCCTCGGTTTCCTCATCCATAAGATGAAGACAATCATGACATCTTCATAGGGTTTGGGCAGGAAGTCAATAAGACAGTGCTGAAAATGGTTGGCAGAGGAATTGACATAAAGCGTGTACTCAATAAATGTCATGTTATAGTGCTAGCACCGGTGTTTATCAACGTGGAAGGATGCTCACTATAGTTAAGTGAGTGAAAAGATACACGGTTTACTAACTAGATTCAACAGACTGGGAGCTTATAACAGAGAGAAATGAAAGAGAAAAGAGATGAAAATACACTAGAGTCTTGCGCTACGAGGAACCTGTATGGAGAATATTGGAGACCATGTGGAACATTCTGGTGCAAATAAATCCTCTTCTGCCTGAGTGATCTACATTGAGGCTTTCTCAATTTTTCTGGAAAAAGTATTCACTTTCCTATGCTTTGCCTGTGTTGGGGTTTCCTTGTGGCCAGGAGTAGTTTGCAGATTCTTAGAAGAACTTGATGGTGACTCAGATGAGATTTTTCTGGACGAGGTGGTATCTGAAACAAGCCCTTTGTAAGCAAACATCTTTGAGGAGCCTGTGACTTCTGGCTGTTGACCTGTGAACGGGTTTGAATCTGGGCTGTGCGAGCAGTTTCCTGCCCTGTAGGCGTCCCCACCGCACAGAGGCCACACCCTGGAGAAGGGGGCAGAGCTTTGATGAGCAGGACAGCAGAGGAAGCTCCGGCTCTTCCAGGCTGCTGGCCTGGCTCACAGAGTAAACAGCAGGATCTGACTCAACGGAGATTAAATAGGATCAATAAGCAAATGCTAGGGAGGGTCCCAAGCGAACATGTCATTTTAAATAAATCTACTGTTTGTGGAGGCCACATGACACTCTCTTGTATAAAAGTAGAGCTAGACCCTAACTCTATCCTTTCTGGAGGCTCCTCCTCTCGGAACATGGCACCACCACTCCCCCAGTGGCTCGGGCACAGAGCGTAGGGGGCAGTCTTGATTCCTCTCTTCCCCTCACTGCCATGTCCAATCCATCAACCAGTCCAAGCGATTCTGCCTTCGGAACATGTCCTGACTCTGACCACTGCTCCTCGCCTCCACGGCTGCCACTCTGGTCCAGGCCAGTATCGTCTCTCACACGTGGACCACAGCAACACTCCTAACTGGCCCAAGACCACACCTGGAGCCGGCTTTTTAAACTGTAAATGACATTGTGTTGCCATGCTCAGAACCTGCCAGGGCCTTCCCACTGCACTTAGAGTCAGTCAGACCCAGAGGAAGGCCCAAACCTTGGGATCTGCTCCACGCTGCCTCTCCAACCCTGCTTCTCCCCACTCTCACTCTCACCATGCCAGTCTTGCCCCTTACCTCCCTGTGCCCCAGCCACACTGGTCTTCCTTCTTGCTATCCTGGACAAACCAGCTCTGTCCTTGATGTTCCATCTGCTGAGAATGTTCTTCCCCCATATTTTCACATGGCTTACTTCTCATCATCCAAGTGTCACACGCTCAGAGACCCCTGCCCTAACACTCTATCTAAAATAACTTCTTGTATTAGTTGGCTTACATTCAGCTGCAAGTAACAGCTTAAACAGTACAGACACTTAATAACTCAATTAATAAGAGGGCTGGACGTGCATAGTTCCCAGTCTGATTTGGTAGTTCAGCAATACCCTCAGAAACCAGGCTCTTTCCAACTCTCTGCCCTGCCGTCCCAATAGGCTGCCTTTTTATTCTCCTAAATCTTGATACATGATCACCAGATGGCTGCCATAGCTCCAGCCTCCACATCCTTTTACAAGCATGTTCAAGGCAGGAGGTACAGGTCATTCAAGGCAGAGACTGCTCCTCAGACCCTTTTCTTTAATCAGTGAAGGAGGGAGGAGAAGCTTCCATAGAAGCCAACACACCAGACTTCCCCATCACATCTCTTTGGCTAGATCTTAGTCAAATAGCTACTCCTAAACCAATCACTAGAAAGGAGATTGGAATTCTCAGGCTAGCCTTAAACAGATCATACTTCTTTCTCTGGGGGAAGGAGGATTCACCTCCACTGATCTGTTTTGCCACCTTAACAAAATTCAGTTGTATAAATGGAGAAAGAGGGGGAATGGATGCTGGTTAGGCAACCATTGCTATCTGAACCTACCCCCAATCCCCATGATTCTCTCCCCTTCCTCACGGCATGAATCACTGCCTGAAACACAGTATGGATTGATCTGCTTGCTCAGTGTGTCCCCCAACTACAGTGGGACTTTCCTGACTTGTTTGCTGCCGTATCTCCAGAACCCCAGACAGTGCGTGGGAATCAATAACTACTCACCGAATGAAAGAATGAGTGTTGGCTGAATAAATGGGTGAAACTTCTGTCTTTATTTAACCTGTCCAAGCCTCATTTTCCTCATTTGTAAAATGAAGACCATTTACCTACCTCTCCTGTGAGAACACAATGGGATGACGCAGGTACAGCTCTTAATACAGTGCCTCGCACAGAGACGAGTGCTCAGTACATTTAGCTCTCCGTAGCAGCAACATCAGGCCAGTACAGAAAAAAACATAAACAATAAATCTTAATTTCATATACGTTTTCTGATTAGGAAATAATGCATTAAGAAATCAAACATTTGAAAAATGTATGACTTAGAAAGTGAAAGATAACCACTCTTGGGTATATATTTTTTTCTAGATATTTTTTCCAAGAATACGCTAGCATAATTTTTACATAAATGCAGTAGTTTTTTTATGCATGCTGTTTTGTGACTTAGTTTTTGCATTGAATATCTATTGGACATTTTCCCACAATTATTAGTAGAAATATATCCCTTTATTACTCAGTTTTATTTGATGTAAGCTGGAGATCTATTGTTCCTGGAGACTCTGATGGCCTGCCCCGAGCTCACCTTCTCTTAGGTCCATTACATCTTGGAAATCGTGAGCTGTGCTGGCGCTGTAGCCTTCCCTGGCACGCTGGATCAGACAGCCATCCTTCATTGCTGCATCAGCATTTTTTGCTCTAAGATGCTGCTGTTGAGAATGTTTATTATTTCACAATCTTCGCTTCATGCAGACCCATGGGAGAAATAAGAAGAAAATTTACATCTTCTGTGATCGCATGCTGTAAATATTTTTAGAATTTCTCTTCCAGCCTTTTTCCTATGCAAATATAATTTATTTTAAATCTATTTGGGACCATCCTGGGAATACAGTTTTATATCCTTGGCTTTCTCTTAACATTAAATTATAAATGTTTTTCCAAGTCTTATGCAAACAAAATCATGAACGCTCTAGCTGTGAGAAACCTTAGAAATTATTTAGTTCTGGCCCATCATGCAAATGTTATAAGATGAGGTACCTGAGGGCTGAGTTGTCTGAGTTCCTCTGAAACGTTTTAACACCTTAGTGACTTGCCGTC
This sequence comes from Equus quagga, assembly GCF_021613505.1. NCBI lineage: Eukaryota > Metazoa > Chordata > Mammalia > Perissodactyla > Equidae > Equus > Equus quagga. Next base: position 65,999,226 of record NC_060278.1, read on the forward strand.
TGATTAAGCTGTTGCAGAGCCGGAAAGGCTGGGCCTGTGGGTTGCTTTGTGTGCACATGGACCAAATGCTGCATCTCTTTACCCCACAGAAACTGGGCTGCCAGCAGAGCCCTGGATGACTTCGCTGACAAGCATGTTATCCTTCCACACTTTTCTGTCAACAGCCCTCCCTCAGGAGAGGTTCAAGACCTAGATAGGATCTGGGCACCAAAGCAAACCTGACAGACCAGCGTGCATGGCGAGAAAAGCTGCCTGTTCTTTGCCCTTCTTGGGGATCTGGGTGTTTTGTTGAGCTGGCATATTCATACTTTGGAGGTGGGAGGGCCATTAGTGTAAATGCACGCCCGGGGGAGGGAGCAAGGTCAAGTCTGGGACATAATCCACAGCAAGATCAGTCACGGGGTGAGGCATCTGTGTCCCATCCGGAATGCCATCACAGGGTACTGCTTGGGAAACAGGACTGCATGGTGCAATCTGAAAGACTGCCTGGGTTAAAGACAAAGTCCGCTGCTCTGTAGCTATGGGACCTGGAGCAAGGCCCTCTCTGGCCTTTGGTTACCTCCCTTGTAAAAAGGGATCCGTGGCGCCCACTTGGTGGAGTTGTAACACCCCCAGCATGCATGTAAGCACTCAATAAATAGGAGCTGTTATTAATAAACTTCTCTTTTTCCCTCTGTGAGCAGTCCAAATCACAGAGTCCAAGTCAATCAATATTTATGGCATGAATATGAGACCCAGTCAACTAAGGTCACACATTATGAGGCTAAACAATTGAGCCTACAGCAACAGTAGTAATGACCGTTGCCCACCGGTGAATCTAGAAAAGCTAGAAGCCAGGTCTCTTGAAATAGAAAATTTCAGATTCTCTTATTCTATCAGGATTTCCATTTTTTCCCCAAATGTTTTCAACTTAATTATGAAAAAGATTGCTTTGATTTTATTCTCCACAAGGGGGTAAAGATAAATACTACCGTTTCAGATACTCTCCTTCTAAGTCATTTTTTAATTGTATAATACTACGGTTTAAGTTTTTTTCTTCATTACAAAAGTAACAGAGTTCATTACAGACTATTTAGGAAGTAAAAGAGAAAAGAGAAAAAATAGCCGAAGTGTCTCCACCAACAGCCAACAGCCGTGAACATTTTGGTGTGTTTCTATGCACGTTTTGTAGTTCATTGTGACCCTGTGCAGTATCTAACTTTATTTCTAGCTTTTTTCTTGAACACGGTGAACTGTAGTTTTCCAAAATATTCCCCCATTATTCAACCTGTTGCCAATTTTTCACAATTTTAAGTAGTGCTGAAATGAATATAATTGTTCCTAAAACATTTTCTGCAGTTAGGAAAATATTTCTTAAGCTACATTCCTAGAAGTGAAATTACCCTTTCAAAGAGTGTGAACGTTTTTTTGGACCTACTGGTCGAAAGACATTCAAAAATTGTTGGAGAGGGGCCGGCCCCGTGGCTGAGTGGTTAAGTTCGCGCGCTCCACTGCAGGCGGCCCAGGGTTTCGTCCGTTCGAATCCTGGGCGCGGACATGGTGCTGCTCATCGGAGCCGCGCTGAGGCGGCATCCCGCATACCACAACTAGAAGGACCCACAACTAAGAATACACAACTATGTACCTGGGGACTTTGGGGAGAAAAAGGAAAAACAAATAAAATCTTAAAAAAAATTGTTGGAGAAATTTGCAATCTTTCACCAGTCCTGGATAGTCTCATGATAATTGGTAGGCAATCTTATTTCATTTTTTATTTCTTAAAATGTTTATTTTGTTTACCAAGGAGGTGGAATAGTATAAAATGTTTATCAAACACCTGTGGTTTCTCTTTAGTGAGTTTAGCCTATTTTTATCCCTATGAATTCTGGGGGGTGTAGTGTGATTTTTATTAAATTATATGGTATAGTTTATAGTATAGTATATATATAGTATAAGGATTAATCCTTTGCCAAATAGTTATAGAATTTTCAATGTCTTCTCATCAGCATTTTCATTTTGTTTATATGTGGTTTTGGAGAATAAAGAGGTTTAAACTTATTCTTAGACAACCTAATGTTCTTTTTCCTTATCAGCCTCTTATTGCAGTTATCCTTTCAATGACCTGTCCCATTCAGAGATCAGACAAATATTCGCCTCTATATTTTTCTAGATTTTTAATCACTTATTTTTTGTGTGTAGAGGGGGATGTTTTTTATGTTTTTTTGCTACTTTTTAATTGTGATAAATATATGTAAAATTAAAATTTTCCATTTTAACCGTTTTCTCAGTGTACAATTTGGTGACATTAATTATAGTTACAATGTACTCAACCATCACCACTATCCATTCCAAAACTTTTTCATCATCTCAAAGAAACTCTGTACCCAGTAAACAATAATTCCTCATTCCCTGCGCCCCCTCATCCTCTGATAACCTCTAATCTACTTTCTGTCTCTAAGAATTTGCTTATTTTAGGTACATGATATAAGTGGAATCATACAATATTTGTCCTTCTATTGTCTGGCTTATTTCACTTACATAACATTTTCAAGGTTCAAACATCTTGTAGCAAGTGTCAGAACTTCATTTGTTTTTATGACTCAATAATATTCCTTTATATGAATATACAACATTTTGTTTATCCATTCATTTGTCAGTGGACACTTGGACAAATGAGTTGTTTCCATCTTTTGGATATTGTGAACAATTCTGCTATGAACATTGTTTACAAGTATCTGTTCAAGTCCCTGTTTTCAATTTTCTTGAGTATATTTCTAGGAGTGAAATTGCTAGATCAAATGGAAATTCCATATTTAGCTTTTTGAGGAACCACCAAACGGTTTTCCACGTCAGCTGCATCATTTTACAGCCCTACCAGCAATGTGGAAGGGTTCCAATTTCTCTACATCTGTGTCGACATTTGTTATTTTCCTTTTTTTGTATTACCGTCTTCCTAGTTGACTGTGAAGTTGTAGCTCATTGTGGTTTTAATTTGCATTTCCCTGATAACTAGTGATGTTGAGCCTATTTCCATCTGCTTATTGGCCATCTATACATCTTATTTTGGGAAATATCTATTCAAGTCTTTTCCCCGTTTTTGAATTGCATTGTGTGTTGTTGTTGAGTTTTTGGAGTTCTCTATTCTGGATATCTCTCCCTTATCGGATAGGAGATTTGCAAATATTTTCTCTCATTCTGGGGGTTGCCTTTTTACTCTGTTGATACTGTCCTTTGATGTACAAAAGTTTTTAAATTTGATGAAGTCCAGTTTGTCTATTTTTTCTTTTGTTGCCTATGCCTTTGGTGTCATATATGAGAAAATCATTGTCAAATCCAATGTCAATGAAGCTTTTCCTCTATAGTTTCCTCATATGTTTAGGTCTTTGATCCATTTTGAGTTAATTTTTTGTGTGGTGTTATTTAAAGGTCCAACTTCATTCTTTTACATGTGGATATCCAGTTTTCCCAGCACCGTTTGTTGAGAAGACTGTTCTTTCCCATCAAGTAGTCTTGTCAACGTTATTGAAAATCATTTGACCATCTATATGAGAGTTATTTCTGGTCTCTTTATGTCTAACCTATGCCAGTACCACACCATTTTGATTACTGTGGCTTTGTAGTAAATTTGGAAATCAGGACGTGTGAGACCTCCGTTTTTGTTCTTTTTCAAGATTATTTTGGCTATTCAGGGTCTCTTGAGATTCCATATGAATTTTAGGATGGATTTTTCTATTTCTGCGAAAATATGTTTGAGATTTTGATAGGAATTGCATTTTATCTGTAGATGGCATTGGGTAGTATTAACACCTTAATAATATTAAGTTTTCTGATTCATGCACACAGAAATGGATGTTTTCCCATTTATTTATGTCTTCTTTAATTTCTTTCGGCAATGTTTTATAGTTTACAATGTACAAGTCTTTCACTTTCTTGGTTAATTAATTCCTAAATATTTTATTCATTTTGATGCTATTGTAAATGGAATTGTTTTATTTATTTTACTTTTGGATTTTTCACTGTTAGTGCATAGAAACACCACTGCTTTTTGTGTATTTTTATATCCTACTAGTCTGCTGAATTTGTTTGCTAGTTCTAACAGTCTTTTGTAGAATCCTTAGGATTTTATACGTGTAAGATCATGTCATCTGTGAACAGGAATAATTTTACTTCTTCCTTTCCAATGTGGATGTCTTTTAATACTTTTTCTTGCCTATTTGCTCCATCTAGAACTTTCAATACTATGTTGAGTACAAGTGGTGGAAGCAGGCATCTTTGTCTCGTTCTTGATTTGAGAAGAAAAACTTTCAGTCTTTTACCGTTAAGTATGATGTTAGCTATGAGTTTTTCATATATGCCTTTATTATGCTGAGGTGGTTTCCTTGATTCCTCGTTTATTGACTGTTTTTTATCAAAAAAGGGTATTGAATTTTGTGAAACGATTTTTCGGCATCAATTGAGATGATCATGTGGAGTTTTTTCCCTTTATTCTGTTAATAGTATATTATTGGTGCTGTATTGCAGCGATCAATTTTGTATGTTAAACTATATTTGCATTCTAGCAACAAATCTCACTTGGTCACTTTTAACACGCTGATGAATTCAGTTTGCTGGTATTTTGTTGAGAATTTTTGTACTAATGTTCATAAGGGATATTTATCTGTAGTTTTCTTTTCTTGTAGTGTCTTTGTCTGGCTTTGGTCTCAGGGTAATGCAGGCCTCATAGAATGAGTTGGGAAGTATTCCCTCCTTCAATTTTTGCAAAGGATTGGTATTAGTTCTTTAAATATTTGGTAGAATTCACCAGTGAGGTCATCAAGACCAGGGATTTTCTCTCTCAGGAGTTTCTGATTTAACCTCCTTACTAGCTATGTATGTATTAGGATTTTCTTTTTCTTCGTGAGTCACTCTCAGCAGTTTTTGTAGTTCTAAAAACTTGTCCATTTCATCGAGCTTGTCCAATTTGTTGGCATGCATTTGTTCATATTACTCTCTTATAATCCATTTTATTCTGTAGAATCAGTAGTAACATTCCACTTTCATTTCTGATTTTAGTAATTTGAGTCTTTTCTCCTTTTTTCTTAGCCAATCTAAGATTTATCAGTTTTGTTAATCATTTCAAAGAATCAACTTTGTGTTTTGTTCATTTTCTCTATTGCTTTTCCCTTCTCTATTTATCTCTCTATAATCTTTATTATTTCCTTCCTTCTGCTAGTTTTAGATTTAGTTTATTTTCCTTTTTCTAGTTCCTAGAGTTAAGTTGTTGATTTCAGATCTTTCTTCTTCTTCTTCTTCTTTTTTTTGGTGAGAAATATTGTCCCTGAGCTCAAATCTGTGCTAATCTTCCTCTATTTTGTATGTGAGACACCGCCACAGCATGGCTTCATGAGTGGTGTATAGACCGGCGCCCAGGATCCAAACTGCAAACCCCAGGCCCATCAAAGTGGAGCGTGTGAACCCAACCATTACACCACCAGGCTGACCCTCTTTCTTCTTTCTGAATGTGAGTGTTTATAGCTATAAATTTCCCTCCCAGCATTGCTTTCACTGCATCCCATAGGTTTTGACATGTTGTATTTTCTTTGTCATTTGTCTCTATTTTCTAATTTCCTTTGTGATTTCTTCTTTGATCTAACAGTTGTTTATGAGTGTGCTGCTTAATTTACACAAATTTGTGAATTTTCCAGTTTTCCTTCTGTTATTAATGTCTAACTTCACCCCATTGCAGTCATAGAATATACTTTGTGCATCTATCTCTTAAAATCTATTGAGACTTGATTTGCAGACTGACATATGGTCTAGTCTGGAGAATGTCCTGTGTGCACATGAGAAGAATGTGTAGTCTGTTGTTTTTGGGTAGAGTATTCTATAGGACTGTTAAATCCGTTGGTTTACTGTGTTTGTCAATCTTCTATTTCCTTGTCTTCTATCTGGTATTTTTTAATTATTAAGAGTGGGGTATTGAAGACTTCAGTTATTACTGTAGAACTGTTTCTCTCTTCAGTTCTGTCAACTTTGTTTCTTATGATTAGATACATACTTTTTATTAGATATGTAAAGTTTATCATTGTTTTATCTTATTTCTCTATTGAGCCTTTTATTAATATATAATGTCCTTTTTTGTCTCTTGTAAAGTTTTTTGATTTAAAGTCTACTTTGTCTTATATAGTATGGCCACCCACTCTCTTTTCTGGTCACCATTTGCATGGAGTCTTTTTCCACCCTTTCACTTCCAAACTGTTTGTGTCTTTGGATTTAAAGTGAGTCTCTTATAGACAGCGTATAGTTGGATCTTGTTGGGGTTTTTTCTACTTAGCTAAATCTACGTCTTTTGCTTGGGGAGTTCAATCTATTCACATTTAAAGTAATTACTGATAAGGCGGGACTTACTTCTGCCATTTTGATATCTGTTTTCTGTATACCTTATAGCTTTTTTCCCGTCATTTCCTGCACTGCTATCTTCTTTTGTGTTTAGTTGATTTTTGTAGTGAGACATTTCAGCTCCCTTCTCATTTCCTTTTCTGTATATTCTATAGTTATTTTCTTCATGGCTACCATGGAGATTACATCTAACATTCTAAAGTTTTAATACTCTAATTTGAATTTATACCAGCTTAACTTCAATAGCTTACAAGAACTCTGCTCCTATACAGCTCTCTCCTCACCTCCTTGCGATTATTGATTCACTAAATTACACCTTTATGCATTGTGTGTCCAAAAAACATAGATTAATAATTATATTTTTTGTATTAGTCTCTTAAATCACATTGAAAACAAAAAGCAGAGTTACAAACCAAAAGTATAATAATGCTAACTTTTATGCTTTCCCATGTTTTTTCCTTTACTGAATATCTTTGTTTCTTCAAGAGCTTTGAGTTACTGTCTCACGTCCTTTCATTTCAACCCGAAGGACTCCCTTTAAGCATTTCCTGTAGGGCAAGTCTAGTGGTAATGAACTCCCTCAACTTTTGTGTATCTGAGAATATCTTAGTTTCTCCCTCATTTTTGAAGGACAGTTTTGCTGGATATAGGATTCTCAGTTGACTATTTTTTTCTTTCAGCACTTTGAATATATCAGCTCACTGCCTTCTGGCTCCCAAGGTTTCTGATGAGATATCTGCTGATAACATTATTGAGGATCCTTTCTGTATGATGTCACTTCTCTTGCACCTTTTAAGATTCTTTCTTTGTCTTTCGCTTTTGTTATATCATTGTCCTTGGCTTTTGTTATATTATATACAGTTTTATTATAATGTATCTTGGTGTGGATCTCTGAGTTTATCACACTTGGAGTTTGTTGAGCTTTTTGGGTGTTTACATTCATGTCTTTCATCAAATTTGGGAAATTTCCAGCCATGAATATTCAAATAATCTCTCTGCCCCTTTCTCCTTTTCTTCTCATTCTAGAACCCTCACAATGTGTATGTTCATCTGCTTGATGATGTCCCACAGGTCTCTTAGGCTCTGTTCACTTTTCTTCAGTTTTTTTTCTTTCTGTTTCTCCAACCCAAGAATTTCAATTTATCTATCTTCAAGTTCACTGATTCTTTCCTCTCCTTGGTGAAATATACTTTTGAATCCCTCTAGTAACTTTTTTGTTTTCATTATTGTAGTTTTTACCTCAAGAATTTCCTTTTTATATTTTCTGTCTCTTCACTGATATTTCCATTTTGCTCATACATCATTTTCTTGGCTTTATCTGTGACCACCCCCATCTCTTTGAGCATCTTTAAGACACTTGCTTTAAAGGCCTTGTCTAATAAGTCCACTGTCTGGTCTTCCTCAGGGACATCTTCTGAAAAGGGTATACTTTCCCATTTCTTTGTGCGCCATGTGATTTTTTGTTTAAAAATGGACATTTGGATCTTATAATGGGATAACTATGAAATCAGATTCCCCTCTTTCCCAGAGTTTGCTGAGGTTTATAAATTTTTGCTTTTGGTTTGGTTTGGTTTTATTTTGTTTCTTTGAATGTTGTGAGTTGGCTCTGTGATGAGAACCAACCTGAAGTGTACACTGAAGGTCTTCTTAGGTCTTTTCTGAGTCTGTGCCTTTCCCTGGGCACGTGTAGTGATTTTCTAAATCCCCCCATATATAAGGCTGCTTTCAATTGTCCAAATCCTTAAATATCTGGGTGCAAAGGGGAGGAAAAAAGAGAACATAAGCACTGACCCTTTCAATTACCTGGAAGCCACTTCAGCTAAAGGAGACTGCAACAATGGAGGTGGGGTTGCAACATTGGTGGCCTGCCTCTGTGTCTACACTTCCACAATCACAAGTAGGTAGCAATCAGTGACCAGAACAGAGATTCCTGATATTTGGAGGACCAGGTCCTTATTTCCAAGCCTAGCTCCTGCAAGCCACAAGCAAGCTGTTCTAGGAACAAGTGCATGGCTGCCTGTCGTGGGGCTGAGTGGTAGCTACTAGCTAAGAACTGAAATTGACTGAAGTTAACCAACATTTACCATTCAAGCCTTCCCCTGGAACCCACAAGCCTTCAAATAGACTCCAGAATTCCAAAATAGATACCGGACAGTTTCTGCCACTGCAGTAGTTGCCTTGGTGGAGAGACAGATTCCTAGTGTCATCTTCCCTGGTGTCACTTGATAGTGTCTTAAGTTGCATAAAAGTTTTTCATTTTGATGAAGTCCCATTTTTCTGTTTTTTCATTTGCTATCTGTGCTTTTGATGTCATTTTTAAGAAACCCTTGCCAAATCCAAGGCCATATAATTTTCTCCTATGTTTTCTTCTAAGAATCTTATAATTTGGGCTCTTAAATTCAGGTCTTTGATCTATTTTGAGTTAACTTTTGCATATAATGTTGCGTAGGGTCCAACCTCATTCTTTTGCATGTAGATATCCAGTTTTCTCAGCACCATTTGTTGAAAAGATTTTTCTTTCCCAATTGAATGGTCTTGGCACCTTTGTTGATATGAGGGTTCGTTGCTGGACTCTCTTCTATTCCATTGGTCAATATGTCTGTCCTTATGCCAGTACTGCACTGTAATGCTTTGTGATGTTTGAAATTAGGAGGTGTGAGTCCTCCAGTTTTGTCATTCTCTTTCAAGATTGTTATGACTATTCCGGATCCCTTGAAATGCCATATGAATTTTAGGATGAGTTCTTCCATTTCTGCAAAAATGTCATTGGGGCTGTAACAAGAATTGCATTGAAACTGTAGATTGCTTTGGATAGTATTGATACCTAAACAATGTTAAATTTTCCAATCCACAAACACAAGATGACTTTCTCCTTATTTACATCTTCTTTAATTTCTTTCAGCAATGTTTTGTAATTGTGATTGTCATCAGCCTGGGAGAGAATGGGGTGAGAGAAGGACAAATGGACTCTGAAAATTCATTTGCCAAAAGTATAGCTCTACAAAAGTAATGCAGCTGGTTCACTCATTCTTTCATTCACTCATTCGTTCACTCAGTGAATATTTATGGAGTGCCTACTCTATGCCAGGCATTGTTGGGTTACAATAATGAGCAAAAGATGATATTCTGTACTGAAACATTTACTGAGGACTCATATGCTGGGCTTCATCTGAGCACCAGGGAATCAGAAACACATCAGGGCCTGCCCTGAAGGATTTCAGTCAGTTAGCAGGTCAAAAAAACAAACTAATAAGATAATTATGTTTCCTTAAGTGCCTGTATAAGAGAGATGGAGGCCCCAACTCTACCACGTGGATGTTGGGCCTGGAGTGAGCAGGGATCAGAGAAGTGTCAACATAAGTGATATTTGTGCTAGGTATAAGTAAGATTTTGTCACAGGACAAAATGGAATGGAGTGTGGGACTGGTTGCCAGGTACATTCCCTGGAGGAGAAGTAACATATATGGAAGAACGGAAACATGGCCTTATGAAGAACAGGCGTGTATGTTGTAGCAAGGGAAGTGAGGCTGGGAACAGCGGGCAGGGGTTGGCAGGCAGCAAAGGCCTCACACGCCCTACTAGGGAGTTGGAACATTATCCCCATGGTGATGGCTGCCCACTGAGGGATAATGAGCTTATAACAGCGACATGTTCAGAGTTTCTTTTTAGGACAATATTATGATTCCAGGAGGGAGTACGAGTTGGAGAGGTGACATAGGAAATAGAGGCATCAAAGACAAGACAACTGCAAGTAAACAACAGTGTGGGCCTGGACTCAGCATGAAAATGAGGCAGGGGGACAGGTTTGCAAGATGCTCAGGAAGTAACTGATCACCTCTAGCAGATGTGAGAGAGAGGGAGGAAACATGATGCCTCGAAGCTCCCGGACCCAGCGCCTACCACCCTAGCAGTCTGGATATCACCATAGTGAACCACAGAAAAAGAATCCCAGTAGGCTTAAGCAGAGCATCACACAAGAGGCAAGTTATTCCTGTACTCCCAGATAACCCAAGTGGAGGCCCTACACTGGGCGCCTGTGGGATCCGCACATGCTGTGATTGCCTGGGTCCCAGGGGTCTTGGAAAGGAACACTGCATTCTTGGGGCCCTGTTAGGCCAGAAGAGTCTCCTTTCTGGCTTTCTTTCTCGCATCCTCCCCCTCAGCCCCACCTCTCATTGTGTTTTCAGGAGATGAGAACTCTTTCCTTCCCCCACCTCTTCCCCTGTTCCCAGCTGACCTGGGCTGACTGACAGGGAGCCTTCAACAGTCACGCACATGAAGCTGAAATTTAAGTCCCTGCACAGCGCTTGCCCAAGCTCCTCCAAAAGTCTTGTCCTTGCACGCTCAAAGTAGACAAAAGGCTGTTGGTTTTAGCTAACTCACATGAAAAAATGCTGATGGAACAAAACACGACAACATCATATGACAGGTTTAGTGCTGGCAGTTTTAAGGATAGTACAAAACTGGCCCAGAGAGGATGAGGAGAAAGAAAAAACTGGTGTTCTTGCAATTTTAGGGAAGACGGGAGTATTTGGGTATTTTTACGTCAGACTTTCACATGGTCACAACGTGGCAGTATTTCAGAGAGAAAATGCCACATCTGGAGATAGAAAATGTGTCAGTATGTTTGATAATGTTGCTTGACATAAACATCTCAGAGTAACTTTTTCCATGTGATGTTATCTGGGTAAAAACTACATTGATCTTTTTTATGTGTGCTATTTTTTTTCTTGTCTAGTCTATTCTTCTGTAGTTCAAGAAAACGATCACTATTAAGTAATAATTTAGAATCTTCCTGACGCTGTAACCTGACCAATATTTTTTTCGAAAGGATCATATAGTGACCTAGTAACTAAACTTAGTGACCTGCATTGATTGCACTTCTCTATCCATTTAACTAACTCTGGATTAGCTTCGCACGAGTTGAGTTATTAACAAGCAGAATTTTTTTAAAATAGCATATGTAATAAGAACCAAAAAACCAGTCTATTGGGGGAAAAGCCTGTCAGATTTGTAAAAAGCTTAGATTTATACGTTCTTTTAATAAAGAAATATGTTTTTATTAGCACTTCTGGACTATTGCTGGGAGCAGGCTAATAAAAAGATATTGTCAAGCAGGGAGCTCAGGAGCCCTGTGCGGTACTGACAGGTGACACCTGGCCCCAGCATTGTGCTCAATGTGTTGCATTATCTCACCAATCTTCTCAATAACACTGTAGGGTAGTACTGTTATTATTACCCATGCACAGGTGAGGAAACCGAGGCACAGAAAACTTAATATATACAAGGTCGCACAGCTAAGTGAGGAGCTGAGATCCAACCTCAGTGTTGGAAAGCTGGAGGTCCAGCTTTTGAATCGTTTTGCTGGAAGACACCCAGAGGGATCACAGGACCTGTGAGCCACGAGTCCCTCGGTAAGTGTTCACGGTACCTACACCACAAGCCTGCTGTCCACCACACTGCCTGCTCCTTGACCTGACTCTAAAATGCAGTTGTGAGATGAGGGCAAGACCTGCTCAAAGGAAGCAAACAAAGCAATTAATCCTAAACGAGTAATCAATCAACAACATGTGAGCAAGTCGAATCAACGCGTCTAAGTTCTCTGTCACTCGCTTTGTCTTAGTATTCACTGTGTTCTTTCAATCTGCTTAGCACTGCTCTTTCTTATAGAGGTTGCAAAGCTAAACTTTGTCCAGCCCCTAGTTAAATCATCACAACAAGCAGTTTAATGAGGGTCTCCGAAGCGGTGAGAGCTTCTGATTTTGGAAGGCAACCCGCAGGTGTCTTGGCTGGAGAGAAGGACACACATCGTGAGAAGGAAAACTCAGTTCCAGTGCCATCAGTGTTTGTCAGATTGCTGGGTTCATCAAATCAGTGCTGCGCCACTACCAGAATTTTTTTTAACAAAATAAGAGATAATACAATGAAAATTATTTCATGACTCTTTTATTTCAATTATGAATATAATGTGTATACTGGATCACATTGTAAAATGTATTTCTAATGTGAATTGTGGTCAAAAATATTTGAAAGACATTGTTCCTAAAAAGAAATCCTTTCCCCCAGATGAGGACCTTTCTGGCCCCTCAGTCCAGGTGACGTTCTGTGTAAATCACACCAAACAAATGCTTACAGAACACCTGCTGCGAAGGCAGCAAGCTGGGGGAGCTCCTCCAGAGACTATGACGCAGTCTTTGTGGTACCACCTTTACTGATAAAGACCTTAGTCTAGAAAGTTCCGGAGGGCCAGGGGCCAGCCTGGTGGTGCAGTGGTTGAGTTCGCACGTTCCACTTCGGCAGCCCAGGGTTCACTGGTTCAGATCCTGGGTGCGGACATGACACCATTTGTCAAGCCATGCTGTGGCAGGTGTCTCACATATAAAAAAGTAGGGGAAGATGGGCACGGATGTTAGCTCAGGGCTAATCTTCCTCAAAAAGAAAGAAAAAGGAAAGTTCTGGAGGGCCAAAAAGTGTTTATTCAGGAACAAGAATGTGGGATGGAACATGTCAGGCAAGTCAAGCCCGGTGAGTGCCTCTGAATCTGGTTTCCTGGTGATGTTCAGATTCTCACCGCTGAAATGGCTGCCTCTCCTGATACCCCATCATATAATGCACCAGAAACACACCAAGTGGGTGTTTCTCCCATCAGCTCCCCATCACTATCCCCCATCAACTAGCCCCTTTGGCCTGAAATCTCTCATCTTCCGCCGAATCAAATCAAAGTCCGTCATGCTGGCACTCCTGTCTTCCTCCCACCTCACAGCTCCTCCTCCCACCAAATCAGGTTCCTTCTTCTGAATTCTCCCCAGACTCCAAACCTTGCCTGAGCAGCCCAGCCTCTTGCCAAATCCCTGCCTCATCCAGTTTCCCTCAAATATCCTTGCAGGTATCCTTGCACTGCTTACGGGATTGCTTGTGTCTGTGATTATACCATTTGGCTCTTTGAGTATTTGCGCCTCCACCCCTCCACCCTCTGAGCTTGGACCATAAGCTCAGGAAGAGCTAGCCCCTGCCAAGGCAAGGACCACCAACCCCTGAAGGTTGCACGCCATGCGGTAGGTGCTCAGATGCAGCCTGACTTCGATGAATGTGTGCCCATGTGGGAGATAGATAGGTATTCTAGGTAAAGGGGATTCTTGGAAAATGAAATCTGTGCTAAGCAGGCTGTTTGGAGAAGCTAGTGTCTGTACCACATCCATGCGGACTTAAAGTGCTCTCTAAATGGAGTCTTTGCCTTAAATCGCGTAGCCACTTCTGTTATATGCAAAACCAGATCGAACCACTGGTGTCAGCACATGCCTCTCTGCCTGCCTGTTACCACCACCTATCGGCTCCTTGAGGAAATGAGAATGAGCGTACGTCTGAGGCTCTGTGCTTCCACCCCAGTCTCCAAGAGGCTTTCGGGGGCCGGGAAATGATCATAAGAAAATCCAACATGTAAATAATCTGATGCCTGGGAAATGCTTTTGCCAACTACTCCTGGTTCAGTTCTCCTGCCCCAAAATAAAAGTTGGTTTAGGGAACTCAAACATGGCACCTATATATGTGCAAAAAACATAAAGATAGAAGGAAGTCTCAAAAGAGAAAAGGAACAGAAAGGTGAGCTACCCACATTCTGAGAAAACCCATGTTCCATTCTCACGTTTCCAAACATCTTTCTTCAGCAGGATTTTTATCCACAAGGCATCTGTTAAGTTGCTTGCCTTTGCCAGGGCCTAAAATACAGCCCCTTAACAAAGCAAAACCACATCTAGATCTTTCTATGATGTTTCCAGCCAATTCTTTCTCTTCACACTGCATCAGCATAAGGACAGCCACTGAAGCAAAATCTCACATGATAAACCAAGCTCTTCTCAGAAAACACAAGTGTGTCTCAAAATAGAATGTAGGCTGTGTCCCAATCCATCAAAAGTGGAAGAATTTGCATTGAGAATTCCTGGCTCTGAGCTCAGTCTGCTGTTAACCCCAATAAAATCCAGCTAGCATGGGGAGTTGAGCTCATGATGGTTCTCTCAGAAAACAAGGGTCTAAAATCGGGCCTTTCCTGTTTCCAATTCTGATGACTGTCATTGCTCCAGGAAGAACATAACCCAGTTGTTCCTAACTTTGAGAACCTTTGTGGATGACCATTTGCCACAAAAAGTTAATTTTCAATGAAAAAAGACAGAAACTCCGTTGCTGTCTAACAAACCACTCCAGAATGCAGTCGCTTAAAACAGCAATTTATTATTAAATTAAAGCAAATTATTAACTTTAAACAACAATCTCACCTTTCTGAGGGTTGGCTGGGTGCTTTTTCTGTTCTGCATCATGTTGGCTGTGACCACTCCTGTGTTCAGCTGGGAGGGGCTGGGAGACCCAAGATAGGCCCTCTCATGAGTCTGAAGGCTCTGCACTCCAGGTGGCTTCTAATCCTCCAGGACCTCCTCACACGGCTTCTCTCTCTACCAGGACATCCTGTACCTCCTTACAACATGGCAGCCCGGTCCCAAGGGGGCCAAAGCAGAAACTCCCAGATCTCTTAACAGTTAGGCCTGGCATTGGCCCAGCATCATTTCTGTTTCATTGTGCTGGTCAGAGTAAGTGACAAACCAGCCCAGGTTTAAGGGGGAGGAAAATAGTCTCCACCTGTGAATGGAAAGAGCCATATGACCTATAGGGATGGGAAGAATTGTTGGCTCCATCTTAAGGACAACCCATCACATAAAGCATAACAGAGAAAAGACAACCAGCTAGGCCTCATTCCTCTACCTTCTACAAGGAGGAGCTGGACTAAGTTGCAACGTCTCTGAGGGAACCGTCCTTCGCTGTAGTCAGCAATCACTACTTGGAGAGTGGCTAAGATTAGATGAGCTCATTACAGTTAGTGCCTGCACATGACACATGCTTGTGGCTCACCAAGTCCCATGAAATGCTGGATCCCACAAGGTGCCCATCATGACCAACCAGAGGGGAGGTGTCATTTT
The DNA here is from genome assembly GCF_021613505.1 of Equus quagga. NCBI lineage: Eukaryota > Metazoa > Chordata > Mammalia > Perissodactyla > Equidae > Equus > Equus quagga. Next base: position 66,014,549 of record NC_060278.1, read on the forward strand.
GGATGTTGCAGTGTCCAAGGCTGCTCACCCTACTCTGGCTTGGCTGGGAACTTAGACGCTCGGTTTCCTTTTCTCGCCTTCATTTTCTCCTCTGACCCATCTAAAATGCTGTAAATGTTTTTCTTTCCTATTGAAATCAAAAGTTCAGTGGGGGCTGATTTCCCATTCCCAAAAAGGATGCTGAGATGGAGATGGGCACTACTGAGATGAGCAAAGGGCAGGCATGAGGCCAAGGAAGTGGGGCACTGAGCCTGCCGGCCTTCCACAACCAGCTCCACTTTCACCCATTTCCTTTGCTAGGATGGTTCTGTGTAAGACTTGTTGAGAAATTTGAACCCCTGATTTATCACGTAGTGCACCTTGGCGAGCAGGATGCTTGCCAGAATGGAACACTAGAGGGGCAAGTTTTGACGAGGATGGGAGAGATTAACGCTTTAAGAAAACCAACCTAGGAGAAGATGCATGGTTGAGGGGAGAGGAAATGGAGAGAGTGGGCATCCTGGGGGACGGCAGTCAAGAGATCAAGCAGAGCCAGGGGGTGCTTTAGTCCCTGCTGGTGTCCTCCCGAATCCCACACCCTGGGGCTGCTCCTGTACAGACGCACACTTCCCCGGCTTCCCGCATTGCTCCGCCTGAGGGTGTTCTCTGCCTGCAAGTCCTGGGGACTTGCCCCCACTGAGACACTCAATGAATGAAGGGCAGAGTGGTGGCAAACACTGCCACTTCCCCGTCTCTCAATGGACTTTCTGAAGTGTGATCCAGTCTCTCAGGCAGCCCCGGCAGGCTTGAGCCTCAGTGGCGGGCATTGGTGACCCACTCATGAACCATCTCTTGCTGACTGTCCCTCCTCATGCTACCTGGGACCACCGCCCAAACCAAGTGCCGGCACCTCAATCCTGTCACAGAGTCTGCTTTGAGGGAAGCACAGGCTAGGGCAGTAACCTCCACTTACCTCTCCAGCTTACCCAGGATGGGCCCTGAGGATGAACTCGGGGGCTGAGGACGGAAGGTGTCAGCACCACTGAGGACTCTTTCCTCTTTCTTGAAATCTGCCCACTTTCCAACAAACTCATTCCCCTTCTCTTGTCGAATCCTCCTTTCCCTTCCAGCCTTTACAACTCAAGGCTGTGTAAGATGCTTCTGTTATTGTTTTGAATGAAATTCCCGGGCCTCACGTTCTCCTCTTTCTCCGTTGGGTTTGTCTCTGGTCCTATCATCAAGTCTGCTCTGGTTTGTTTGGTTCACTCAACTTTTCTTGTGGGATGATTTTTAAACCCCAATACTTATTCGTAGAGGTACATAATTCTGTCCGTTTAGAAGCCAGGAGCTACTGAGGACAGGAATACAGAAAACACGACAGAGAGGTTACAGAGAACTACCCAAAAGCACCAGCTTTACAGAATTCAGGCTCCTGGACAGAGGTTGGTGTTAAGACACGGACATTCGCATGGTGGATACACAGATCAGGCAGGCCTCCACCTCCAGCAGGGAGCTGAGGGCTTAGAGTCTCCAGATTCTTCTTGAACTCACCTCCTTATCTCTACAGGGTGGAGGGAGAATCCTCCAGCTCCATGTTCACTACCTGTCCACTTAACTTTCAGGTTTAACCCATCCTATCCCATCTTTCCATGGAGAAGGAGACAAAAGGAATTGAACTACTCAGTGCCCTTATAGCTGTAAGGTCTATACAGAAACCAAACTCAAATTAGCTCAAAGATATAGGGGGGTTATTAGTTCATATAACTGAAAATACTAGTAGTAGTTTAGCTTCAGGCATAGTGGGATCCAGGAACTTAAATGATGTCATCCCCATTTCTTAGCTCAGCTTTCTTTAGGTGAGCCGTATGCTTGGAGGACCAAGATGAATGCTGACTGCTCCAGGATTCGCAGACCCAGTAGAGACAGTTCATTGACAGTTTCTGCAAAAGTCCAGATGGGCTCTCATTAACGTGGCCTGGTGATGGACCAATCCCGGATCCAATCACGGATGCTGCACTCTGATTGGCTCATGCATCCATGTAGGATTTAGATGGAGAGTTAATCCCACCCAAAACACATGGAAGAAGGGGATTCTTTAAAGGAAAATCTGGATATTGTTACCAAGACACAGGGGAGAGTGGAGGTTGATTGGGCAAAGACATCAGTTACCCACCTCAAGAACTAACATTACTGAGGATCTATCACAGTCCAGCAATCTGCCAGTCTCTATTCACAGGCTGTCATTAAGTCCTCCGAGGTAGACAGGATCACCCATTTTACAGCAAAACAAAAGGCCAGGAAAGTGAAGCCTTGTAGTTTGGTGATCACAGGCTTCTCCTTCTATTGGTCAAAGTTGGCATCCAGGAGTACGTGGCCTCAGTGGCTTTACTACAGTGTCTGCCCCACATCTTATTTCTCGGAACTCAAGAAGCAGATTCCTGGCTCTCCCTGTGCCAAGATCCATGGCCCTTGAGGCCTCCCACATGACTCCTAGCTCCTGACTGTGGGGACTTCTGACTCTCTGCCTCATTGCAGAAGAGAAAGGATCAGCTTGCCCAGCATCTACCCAGTGGACACCCCTGTCCTGGTCAAGTTACCAGCTTTGCCCACATCCCCAGGTGTCTGTGATAATGTATCATTCCAGTCTTTCCAGCAAGTGATGGAATTTACCCATAAATCTACAGATTTCATTTTTATTGTGCAGACTGCCGAAAACACACTGCAAGCATGTTATCATGTTTTATTCCAAACAATCACAAAAGGGAGAGACATTAGAGATGAGAAAACAAAGCAAGTTCCAGGAAGGATGGATACTCCACCTTCACCTGTAGTGATGCTCCTTCAACTTGACCTTCAGCTCAAAATTTGTATTTCACTTTTCTGGTATAATATCAGATGATGACTGACACATCAGGCATATCTGCTCTGTTCCATATGTGAATGTCCCTGGTATGTCAGCCTGTCATCCGCCAGTCTGAAGACACTGGGAACAGTTCAGATCTCCTTGGTGTTCTTGCCTCTCACAGACCAATCACCCTTTCAGAGAATGGGAGGGTGGGCGGAAGCCATGAGTGAGAAGGCCTGTTTCACATCTTCAGCCAGCGCCACCATCAAAGCCGGTTCAGAAGGGAAAGTTGCTGCTCTGAAGCCAGAGGACCTAGAGTGGCATTTCTGAAACATTGTTTCATTAAAAGGAAGCCTTTGGTAAATCCTTTGAATCCCTTCTCAGAATGCCTTCAAGTACCTTAAGAAAAACACACAGGAGTACAAAGAAAATCAATTACGTCCTAACTACAGTTATCAAAATATTTAAAAACAAATTTATGATATGTTACTATCTGTGATTATTAATTGGCCATTAATTAGCATGATCTAGCTGCATATATGATAACAAACATGATTTTGAGGTCATGATGTATAAACAATACTTTGAGATACTTGCAAAAACTAGAATATAATATGAAAATACCTATGATTTCTATTGATGACAAAATCACAGGCCCTGCTAATAGCATGGTGAGGTGTTAACCCACATGACTGAAGGAAACGCTAATCTCTATGCTGCAAGTTTATCTCTTACTCAAGTTTACAATCTCCTGACTTCGACTCTCAGAACTCTTGTTGGCTCTCCGGGGACGCTGGGCTAAGAACCACTGATATTCTAGAGCGACTGACTGTTAATAACATCCATGTCTGGTTGTCTAAAGCCATTCTCTTGGCAGCCTTCTGAGCATTATCGTCTCCACTTTTCAGCTAAGAAGGTCAGTGCTTGGAAGGTTAAGCTGTGGGATGACACAGTTGTGAGCAGACGCAGCTCTTCTTGCCGTCCCACA